>NC_137008.1:21813740-22293740 GCF_032717465.1 Coenobita brevimanus | reverse complement strand
TCTTCGTCAGTCTTTCACCCTCCATCCTCTCCACATGGCCAAACCACCTCAGTGTATTCCTCATAACGCTTCCTATCACATCCACATCCACACCACAACGCTCCTTTATATCCTCATTCGTCAGCCTGTCTCTCCATGTGACTCCACAGGCTCCTCTTAAATAACTCATTTCCACTGCTCTCACTCTTGACTTGTGCCCTTCCAACAATGTCCAAGCTTCACTTCCGTACGTTAGAGTTGGTATCACAATACTGTCATGTAGTAACTTTTTCACTTCCATGCTCACTTCCCTGTTTCTTATCACTGCTTTCAAGGAACCAGCAACCTTTCTTCCCTGCTGTACCCTTTCAAGCACTTCACCCTCCAAACCTCCATCCTTACTCATCACACTACCCAAATACTTAAACGTACTCACATTTTCCAATTCCTCACCATCCAACCATATATATATATATATATATATATATATATATATATATATATTGTAAATGCAGTTATTTATATATATATATATATATATATATATATATATATTGTAAATGCAGTTATTTATATATATATATATATATATATATATATATATATATATATATATATATATATATATCCAGGGGCAGGATCCCACTGCTACCTGGCGCGTTCCCAGGTGGCGGATAGGGGAAGGCCTTGTAGATATACAAGGTACTGTCTTTGACGGCACGGACCATGGGACCCCCTATAGATATATAATTCTCCACTGAATATAACGAATAAGGTGACACAAAAATTACATCTCACCACAAACTATGTGGCAGGGAGGTGAGATTATTTGCCACAATCCTCCCAACCAAACATGAGTTTTATTACCAAAGTATTTGACGGGCGTTCCTGTTGGATCATCGTCTGCTAAAAGTCCAACCGCACTGCCTCCTGTGCTTACGGGCAGTGTGCCACCTAAAGTAAAGCACTGTGTTGACAAGTTAGAGACTGGAATATTAAACACTCTAAATCCATGAAGATCTATGCATACAATGTATTAAGCCTCGCTGAAGATTACAAACTTGATAACTTAATGGTTGAATTGGAAAACATTAGCTGGGATATTGTAAGTTTGAGTGAGACCCACAGAAAAGAAGAAAAGTAATTCAGCTGAATGACAGTGGCCACATATCTCACTACAGAGGAAGGGAAAATGAAAGAGTTAGTGGTGTAGGATTTCTAATTAACAGAAATCTTGCAGACAACATTATTAAATTTAGCAGTGTATCTGACAGAGCAGCAGTGATTGTAATCTGACTGTGCAAAAAATAATCCCTGAAAGTAATACAAGTATATGCACAATCTTCTCAGAGTTCAGATGAAGAAATTGAAACATTCTATGATGACATCTCCCAGATTATGGAAGAGGAAAAGACACCCATACAGTACTATACTCATGGGAGACTTCAATGCGAAAGTTGGAAAATCTAAAAATGGAGAAGCATGTATGGGAAAATTTGGAGTGGGAGAAAGGAACAAAGAGGAGAAATGCTGGTAAACTTTGCAGAAATGTTTAACATGAGAATAATGAACACATTCTTTCACAAAAGAACGGGGAGAAAGTGGACCTGGAGAAGCCCAAATGGAGAAACAAAGAATGAAATCGACTTCATTATAGCAAATAAGAATAACACGATCACAAATGTCACTGTCATCAACAAAGTAAATATTGGAAGTGACCATAGAATGGTCGGTTGCACAGCAAGAAACAATTTCAAAAGTGAAAGAAAGAAGATGATTAAAGAGAAAAAGATATGCCCAATAAAAGTCAACGAAAACAAAGCAGCCTTTCAGTTGGAAACAAAGAACAGATTTCAGGCTCTCAGTAATGCTGAATGTGACATTGATGAGCTAAATGACAGACTAAGAAAAGTGCTAAAAGAATCCGCGGAGGAAGTAGGAAAACCTTATACAACCAAAGCCAAGAAGTATTCAGAAAAGACACTTGAGCTTATGAAAAAAAGAAAGGAAATGAAAGTAAAAACAAAGAAAGATGAAATAGAACGAGGGGAATTAAATAAGCTTATCAACAAAAGACAAAGAGACGAAAAAAGAAAGAGAAACATGGATCAAATCAAAGAAACCTTCAAAAAAGGAAAAAGTCTGAAACAGGTCCGAAGTAAAATGGCACTCGGAAAGCAACAAATTACATCGCTAAAAGACAAAAACGGCGAAACCATTAAATGCAGAGATAAGATGTTGAAGAGAGTTGAAGAATTTTACGAAGAACTGTATGCATCAAAGACAGTGGTACCAACAGCTAACTTTTCAGTTGACACAAGTGAAATTCTTGAGGTAACACCAGACGAAGTAAATATTTCTCTTAAGAATATAAAAGGAGGGAAGGCTCCGGGAGAAGATGGAATAGTAGCAGATTTACTGTTGGATGCAGGAGCAGAAGTACAAAATAGTCTTGCTCACTTATTTACCCAATGTATAAAACAGAAGAAAATTCCCAAAACATGGTGTAATGCAATAGTTATTCTACTTTATAAAAAAGGTGACTCAAAAGACCTTAGTAACTATCGACCCATTAGCTTGCCATCAGTCATTTACAAACTCTTCACTAAAGTCCTTACAAACAGAATAGCTACAAATCTGGAGGAAAACCAACCTCGTGAACAGGCAGGATTCCGAAGCGGGTACTCGACCACTGATCATCTACACACAATGAATCAGCTAATTGAGAAAACTACAGAATATAATAAACCACTGTGCTTAGGTTTTGTTGATTACGAAAAGGCTTTCGATTCAGTGGAGCACATAGCAATTATAAATTCATTGCGAGAACAAGGAGTGAATGAGAACATTGTAAAACTGCTCGAAAACATATATAAAGAGGGAACTGCTACAGTTAAATTACATAAGGACTCGGAAAAAATTAAGACTGAGAAGGGCGTGCGTCAGGGAGATACAATTTCACCAAAGTTATTTACAACATGCCTAGAAAGTATTTTCAGAAAGCTAGACTAAGAAAACAAAGAAGTGAACACTGATGGAGAAAAGCTAAACCATTTAAGATTTGCAGATGACATTGTCCTAATCTCAGAAACAGCAGAGACATTGCAAGAAATGTTAAGTGACCTGAACAGAGAAAGTCTCAAAGTAGGGCTAAAGATGAACCGGAGTAAAACGAAAGTAATGTTTAATCCTCAAACACCAAAAAGTGTCATCAGAATAAGTGGAGAAATTCTTTAAAAATGTCGAGGAGTACAATTACCTGGGACAAATACTGTACTAATATTAACGAAAGATAATGATATCAAAATAAAAAGACGCATTACAATTGGATGGAAAGCTTACGGTAAACATAGGGACATTATGAAAAGTAGCTTGCCAGTTTGTATGAAACGAAAAGTATTTAACGAATGAATAATTCCAGTTATGAAGTATGGATGTGAGACTTGGAAACTGACAAAGTCGATGGAAAACAAATTAATTCGTTCTCAGAGAGCAATGGAAAGGTCAATATTGGGAAAATCTCTAAGAGACAGGAAATGATCAACTTGGGTGAGAGAGCAGACTAAAGTCAAAGATATTATAGAAGTTATAAAAGAACAGAAATGGAGGGGGGCAGTCCATATAGCAAGAATAAGGGATGATCGATGGAGCAAAAGGCTGACTGACTGGACACCAAGAGATTGTAAACGTAACAGAAAAAGGCCAGACAGGAGGTGGAGAAATGAGATAGAGAAATTTGCAGGGAAAACATGGCAAAGATTGGCTCAGTCAAGGAATTCGTGGAGAAGGTTGGGGGAGGCCTTTGTTCAGCAGTGGACTTGTAATGGCTGATGATGATATATATATATATATATATATATATATATATATATATATATAGAGAGAGAGAGAGAGAGAGAGAGAGAGAGAGAGAGAGAGAGAGAGAGAGAGAGAGAGAGAGAGAGAGAGAGAGAGAGAGAGAGATGGATGGATGGATGGATGGACGGATGGATAGATAGATAGATAGATAGATAGACAGTAGATAGATAGATGCGTACATATATATATATATATATATATATATATATATATATATATATATGGTCAACAACACCGTCTTCATCGGCCATTGCAAGTCCATTGCTGAACAAAGGGCTTCCCCAACCTGCAGGAATTCCTTGACCGAGCTAATTTCTGCCAGGCATTACATACAAACATTTCTGTCTCACTCCTCCATATCCCGTTTTGCATTTTTCTGCAACGGTTGCAATCTCTTGGAGTCATGTCAGTCAGCCTCTTTCTCTATCGGTTATTACTTGTTCTTGCTACATGAGCTTTGCACCTCCATTTCTGTTCTTTTATATTGTTCTCCTCCATATATGTTCTTTTACAACTTCTATTACGTACGTCCTTGACTTTAGCCTTCTCTCTCTCACCCAAGTTTATCTCTTCCTGTCCCTCAAAGATATTCCCAATCACCGCCGGATTAAGGGGGGGGCCCAAGGAGCCCGGGCCCTGGGCCACCCACCAAGAGGGGGCCTCCCACCAGAGCAACTTGTGTTCATTTCATTTCGTGTTTATGCATTACATATTACAGCATTGGATGAATAGTCCTCGTTCAGTATTTCCTAACTAAAAGTGTCCTATTTATATATTAGGATTTAGGTTACTAGTCTGTGGTGTATGCCACTGGGGGAGTTGGAAAGGGGGCCTTCCCTCCCAGCGGGCCCCGGGCCTCCCGCATGCTTAATCCAGCCGTGTTTCCAATATGTGCACCTTTCCATTACTTTTTGATAAAGGGTTAGTTATTTTCCATAGATTTTGTCAGTTTCCAGTCTCACAAACGCACGTCATTGTTGGGATTATGCATTCGTTACATATTTTCATTTTGTATATGCAGGTACTCTATTTTTCCTTATGTCTCTATGTTTACGAAGAGCTGCTCATCCAATCGTAAGCAGTCTTTTTATTTCGTTTTTATGGGCTTTCGTTAATGTTAGTAACCGTTTGGTACTTACTTTATTAAATGTCTTCCTCAATTTCTTCAGAAGTTTTTCTCCCTACTAAGGAGAGAATGTTTTCACCCCTGTTGTTTGTTTGTTTGTTAGTTTGTTTGTCTGTTAGCAGGATTACTCAAAAACTAAAAGAAAGATTGGCCTAATTTTGGTGGGTAGATATCCCATGTCCCAGGGAACAATCGATTAACTTTGGGGACCGATTCGTATAGTATTACAGATTCTGGATTCGAAAAAAAAAAAAATGGGGGGAAACCCTATCCAATGATAAGAAAACCAAACCCATTATGAAGAGTAGTTTGGAAATTACCTTGCCCCTGTTGGAGAGATGAGCTCTGCTGATGGCCGCTCTAATTTTCACTTATTTTCATGACAGTCTACTATTTTCTTTTAATTAAACATTAGTTTTACTCTGATTCATCTTTCGCACTAATTTCAGACTTTTTCTATTTAGATCATGTAACATTTCTTCCAGTGTCTCTGCTGTTTCTGAGAATTAGAACTAGGTCATCTGCAAATCCTCAATGGGTTAAGTATTCTCCATATATGCGTACTCCTTTGTTCTCTCCCTATAGCTTTGTGGAAATGCATATAAGGTATGTGGTACTATATTTTGTTGATATTGTATCTCCCTGACGAACGCCTTTCTCGGATTTATTTATGTAAGTAAAGTGCAGCAATTCCACCTTTACTGTATATATGTTTTCGAGAAGTTTTACAATAATCTCATTAACTCCTTGTTCCCGCAATGAATTTGCAATTGTTATGTGTTCTACTGAGTCAAAAGCCATTTCTTAAACGACAAAACATAAGCACATTGTCTTACTGTACTATTCTTTTCTTAATGTTTGCTGATACACTGTGTGTAGATGATCTACTCGAATACCGGCTTTGGAATCCTATGCCTACGAAATATCATTTTCTCCAAATGTTTTATTCTACTCGTAAGAACTTAATGAAGAGTTTAAAAAAAATGACAGTTGGCTAGTAGGTCGAGAGCAACTGTTTTTTTTTTTTTTATTCTCCTTTTAAAGCAAAATAACTGTAGCATTACCCCGTGTTTTGTGAATTTCTTCTTTATGCATCGGGTAAATATGTAGGCGAGTCGGTTTTGAACTTTACTCCAGCATCCGACAGTAAGTCTGTCATTATTCCATTTCCTCATGGGGCCTTTCCTTTTTCATACTTTTAGGAGAAAAGCCTACTTCATCTGATGCAATCTGTGGTATTTCACTTGTGCCAACTGAAAAGTCAACGATTGTACTACTGTCTTTGATGCTTATAGTTCTTTGGGAAATTCTTCAGCTTTCTTCGTCATCCATTCTCTGCACTAGATGACTTAACCATTTTCGTCTTCGTACGATATCTGTTGCTTTCCTGTTGCCATTTTGCTTTGGACCTTTTTCAATCATTTTTCTTTTTCTGATGGTTTCTTTGATCTGATTCATGTTCCTCTTTCGTTTTTCTTCTCAGTCTCATATTGATAAGCTTATCTAATTCTCCTCTTCCTATATCATCTTTCTTTGTTTTTACTTTAACCTTCTTCCTTATTTTCATAAGCTCGAAAGTCGTCGTTAATACTTGATGGGTTTGGCTGTACTAGCTTTCCCAACTACCTACGCTGATTCCCCTAACACTTTTGAGTCTGCCACTCAGCTCAAAGTAACACTCGGTTTAATATCGTAAGCCCCGTCCACACTCCCCGTCCACACTACGGGGTCATGCCCTCTATTCTGTTGCGCATTATGTTGCCCAGCTCGTTGTGCTGAGGGCGTGGATGTCCATACTCATACAATGGGCAGTGTACACTTGTCAGCACTGAGCTGCAAGAGGAGGAGGAGGATGGATATCAACACAGCAGCAGTTCAAGAGACTGTGATGTGGATCATTATGGCACTATGTAGTTTCTAAAAAAATAAAAAGAAGAAAAGAATAGGAAGAAGATGTGGTGTAAGCAGTGACTGCTCTCAACGGAAGCCAGACGATTACTGACGGCATCGCTGCGCGTGCTGTCATCATGGTTTGCCAGAAACACGTGCCATATACCCTCCGCGGCACGAAAATCCAAGTTGTGCAACATGACGTGCATGAGACTGCGCTGTATGACCTCCAATGTGGACGACGTCTTAGAGTCTAGCCTCTGTTTTTAATTCTCTACCGTAAGACAAACACGTTCTTGCTTCCTATATATATATATATATATATATATATATATATATATATATATATATATATATATATATATATGACCCATTGGCACCCAGTGTCCCCAATACAGGATGAAACTGGGTATTTTCAAAATTTAATAAAAAAGGGAACCCCGGGTACGGACCTATGAGCTCCACGACTATGAACCTACAGGCGGAGGGAGGTACGCCTAGCACCCTTCTAGCAGAATCCCAAGCACAGGAATTCCAGGACCCAATGGGATGTATATACACAGTATATATATATATATATATATATAAAGCAAGGAAGAAGAAACCAAAGGCCAGGAGCCTGCAAATTGTTCTCTTCAACAACAACAAAAACACTACAAAGAGCCAAGTTCAAGATCCGTTCATTTCGAAATGCCCAGACACACTGCATATAAAAGACTGGAGATCATAGGCAGCTGGAAATACAGAGAAAGAGAGACAGTTCCAGGGCTGACCTGTTGCATACATGAAGGATTGGAAGTAGCAGTTAACTATTGCATTAGAGAGCTGGACAGAAAAAGGATGAGAGTTTGTTGCTAGATGGGTGCTACGTGCCTGCCGTAGTGGTGGAGGGATGCAAACAGACACATCAGAGGAACAGTGACCATTCAAATAACGATAGATATGAGATAAAGGTGCAACAGTGCGGCAAAGAGACAGATGTTGAAGGAAGCCAATAAGAGGAGGAGGAGAGTTAATGGAACGAAAAGCCTTTGACTCCACATTGTTGAGAAGAGCTGTACGTGGGGAGTCTTCCAACACATGAGAGTTGTACTCTATACAGGGGCGAATAAAACTCGAATATCAGGCCAACAACTGTGCAGGGGTACAAAAGGCATGGAGCCGCCTTAGCACACCTAATATCTTGGAAGCGAATTATACAAGAGGTAATATAATATGTTCTTTCCAAGATTAATCCTGAGAGAATGAAATCCCAGGTATTTTTGAAGATGATGCAGGGTTGAGCTGGATATTGTGGGTACTCCTGTGGAATATTTTGTCAGGTTGATAGATGTACAAACTGAGTTTTTGATGCATTAAAAAGAAGATTATTTTTACACCAATCAGAGATACATTAAGTCATACATTAAGTGTGCCATAGCTCTGTCCCTTGTTTGCTGAAGTAACTGCTGAGATGCATGCTGTGGGAAGCGAATGGAATGGTGAAGGGTGGAGTCATCAGCGTATGAGTGGATAGGGTTAGATGTGCTGCTTAAAAGGTCATTGATGAATGAATGGAAGAGAGTTGGTGATAGGACAGAGCCCTGAGGAACATCACTGTTGATAAATCTAGAAGAACGGTGGCCGTTCTACAATAGCAGCTACAGCACGACCAGAAAGGAAGCTAAAGATAAAGGCACAGATAACAGTTAGGAAAATAAATATTTATGCCAGACTCGATCAAAAGCATTTGAGATGTCAAATGCAATGGCAAAGCTTTCGCCGAATGAGGCTGGCCAGGATTTGGATTGGTAGGTGAGAAGATCACCAGTTGAGCGTCCTTGGTGGATCACAAACCAATGATCAGAAAGAAGGTTGTGATAGGAAAAATTTTTTATTTTTATTTTTAATAATTGACTCAAAAAATTTAGAAACACAGGATGTAAGCAATTGGGAATGGTCACCCTTCTTTGGGACAGACTGAATAAGAGCAAACTTCCAGCAAGAAGGAAAGGTGCAAGTTGACAAAAGAAAAAGAATTTACCTTGGCGGGGTGTAAGTACAGAAGCACATTTCTTGAGGACAACAGGAGGGACCCCTTCAGTATTCAGGCCAGTTATGGCAGAAAATACATCAATTGAAGAAATTTTAACGTCAGCCATGAGGAAGTCAGAGGGGGGACGTGATGGAGGAACGGAGCCAGAATCATCTAAGGTGGAATTGGAGAAGAAAGCCTGAGTAAAGAGTTCCGCTTTATCAGTAAAAGAAATAGCTACACAGTCATCAGAGCGGAAAAGAGGAGGGAAGGATGATGAGGTAAAGTTATTAGAAAGGTTTTTGGCAAAGTGCCAGATGGAGCGGGAAGAATTCAAGTTGGAGAGTTCAAAGCATTTAGTACGAATGAAATTATTTTAAGCAGAGCAAAGAACAGACTTAGCACGATTCCAGGCAGAAACATAAAAGAGACGAGATTCAGGACAGGGTTGGCTCCGGTACCTTTTTTAGGCCTTCTGCTTGTTGGCGACAGCATTAAAACATGCGTGAATAATCTAGGACATTTTTTTTTTCGCATTAGTCAGAGGATATGAGAAAGGAATGTATGTTTCCATGCCTGAGAGAATAACTTCCGTAATGCGCAAGGCACACTCAGAAGGCTATCGGTCATAGAGGCAATACTCAATCCAGGGAAAACGAAAGAAATATTGCCCGAGGACCTTCCAATCATCAGTTCCTAAGTACCACAACTGACACTTCTTGGGAGGGTCCACAGCCCTTACTGGACCGATAGGATAGGTTAAGGTGATAAGGTTGTGATTAGAGGAGCCCAACAGAGTGGAAAGATTAATAGCATAAGCAGAAGGATTAGTTTTAGGGAAAAAGTCAGTTGTGTTGGAGCTCTCTCCAAGGAGGTCAGGGATATGGTTAGGGTGCTGTACAATCTGCTCTAGGTCATTAAGAACAGAAAAGTTGTAGGTTTGTTCACCAGGTGGATCAGAGAAAGGAGAGGAGACCTAAAGATGGTGGTGAACATTAAAATCTCCTAGAATGGTGATTGAAGAGAAAAGAGAAATTGATAGGATGTGTTCCATCTTAGAAGTAGGATAGTCGTGGAAATTTTCAGTCAGTAGAATTAGGAGATAAGTAAACAGCACAGATATATATTTAGTCAGAGAATGCCAGGAAAGCCGATGCCAGAGAGGAGGGAATTCAGAAGATTCAATTTCAGGAACACGAGAACAAGATAAATTATGTCGCTGTTGTACATATACACAACAGCCACCTATGGCTTTGATATGAGTATAGAGAAAGTAGGAGGATACAGAGAAGGGTTTGCAGTCAGTCACCTCAGACAGTTCAGTCTCAGTTAGGAAGGAAAATTGAGATTTAGAGGAGAGGTGGTGCTCAACAGAGAGTAAGTTAGAGGAAGGGCTGCGAATGTTACCGAAATGTATACTCTCTCTCTCTCTCTCTCTCTCTCTCTCTTTGTTATGAAACTCAAATATGTGGGTTTATGGCTGCCTGAGAGCGGGCAAGACCTGGTGGGAGGGGACCGGTGAATATTGTGTAGCTATGTATAACATACCTGTAACAGGGAGATTTCAGCCAGAGTGGGCTAGACTATTTTTTACGTCAGTGTGACTCTAGGGTTGATCTGATCGTGTTGACTACTAAGACAATGGCCCATCGTCAGCTAGAGCCGATTAATTTGACAATTCGCCAAAGTTGGTCCACAATTGTGGCCTCTACATCACTAAGGAACAAACTGAAAGACGAAAAGGTATTTCTTGCTCAGCCACACCATGGCCGTCGACTGAACCTTTGTAAATTTTGTTTAACAACCCACAAAAGGTTTGTATGCATCAGCTACTAGCAATTCCCATTACTTTCGCCAATATAAATTACATGACTGAAAGGCTATTGCGCCCCGTAGAGCTATGAAGGTCATAGGACACAACAGGGTTTTCGTTAACTGCGCTTTCCTCATTACATCTGATACCCTCAGACTCATCTCCACTCACTTGGCTCTTCACCACTCTGGCTTCATTAGCATTTTTAGCAAGCTGGTGGAGCTCATCCTCTCAGCTAATTATTCTTGAATTTTTAATTTTAGGAATTCCGTCTGTGAAGTGCTGGCATATATTTGGAGGTTGTGAGGAGGATCGGAGGATCTTAGTATAATTTACAGGGGACCTGAAATATGAAGTAACAAGACAGTGCCTTCCACTAATTGTATAATGTTGCTGATATCAAGAGCGAAGTTCCACTCATGGCTTCTATCACTAATTAGAAGTTAACCCTTCGTTAGTCAGATTAGGTGTTTTGGCACCCTATTTATTTTTTCAAAAGCTCATATTTCCTAGCCGGTAATTCGAATATTTCTCTCCGTTCCAGTACTCTCCTGATTCAGTGAGGGGAGGGAGCATGTGGATTGGTTTAGTCCTGCCTCTGCTGTAGTGAGAGAGAGGGACACTTCCCCCTCCCCCCTTAGGGTGTCCAGTCACCCCATCAGACTAACCATTTAGATCATATTGTTGTATAGATTTTTTTTTTTTAAATCTTATTTTTGCATAATATTTATCATTATACTGATTACAGAAAAATCACAAAATGTATTTTCCTGTGCGTGTTTACCTGACAAATGAGATATGAGTTCATTCGTAATTTTTTTACTGGGGGTAGGGGGGTTTCAAGAATACTCCCCCAGTATCCCTGCTTGTCGTACGAGGCGACTAAAAGGGTTGGTGGTGGGTTAGTGCCCCTCCCCGTAAAAAGAACTAACTAAAAAAAGCAAATAAAGCGCCTCGGACCCGGACGGACCATACGTTGACGACTAATGAACGGACAAAGGACATTCTGAGGTTAGGAACGTGGAATGTGAGAGGAATGAATGATGAAGTGAAAGAGAGAGAGATTGTCCAGGTGCTTGAGGATGCAAAAGTGGATATATGTGGATTGACTGAAACTAAATGGAAAGGTGAAAGGATGAGAGAATGGGAATACGGTGTAGGTATATGTGCGGGAGTCAGTGAGAATGAGAGGGCAAGAGAGGGAGTATGTCTGATGATAAGCAAGAAGTGGAAGGAGAATATAAGAGAGTATGGAACAGTGGGTGCAAGGATTGTATGGGTGAGGATGAAAGTAGGTATACAAGCATGGGCGATTGTATGTGTGTATGCTCCAACAGAGGATCGAGTGGCAAGAGTGAAAGATGAGTTTTGGGCGAGAGTAGAAGCATGTATGGACAAGTTTGAGAGGAGCGAGAGAGTGCTGTTGATTGGAGACATGAATGGCAAAGTTGGGAATGTACGAGTGGATGGAGTGGTTGGTCAGTGGGGTGTGCCAGCTGAAGTAGATGGGAATGGTAGTGCTTTGGTGGACATCTGTGCTGGTAAGGGGTTGGCAATAGCCAACACCTACTTTCGTCATAAGATGATCCACCGGTATACATGGAGAGTAATGAGGAGGATGGATGGTGAACTTGTTGAACGAAAGGCAACGATAGACTACGTGTGTGTGGATGAGCGAATGAGAAGACAAGTGTTGGATGCAAGAGTGTGGAGAGGGTGGGGGAATGGAGTCTCTGACCATCACCTAGTGATGGTCAAGGTAAAGTGCAAAGAAAGTGGTTTAGGAGACGAAGGGGAAGACAAGAGGAAACAGCTCCTCTGACAAGAGTGGAGAAATTGCAAGATAGTGAGAAAAGGACAGAGTATAAGAGCATAGTGGAAGAAAGATTGGGAAGGTATGAGCTAGAGCAGATGGAAGGGTGGAAGACGTATGTAAGATATTCACGGAAGAGATAAGCGCAGCGTGTGAGGCGGTTTGTGGAGTGAGGAGGAGATGCAAGGGTGTGCAAGGGACAGCATGGTGGAATGATAAGGTGAAACAAGCTGTGGAACAAAAGAAGGCATATAGTGAATGGTTGGCGAATACAGGTAGGGGAGAAGATGAGAGAGAGAAAGAGAGGTATATGTGAGCAGGAGAAGGGAGGTTAAGAGACTGGTGAAGGAGAGTAAGAAGAAAGTGGATGAAGAGTTTGGGAGGAATCTGAGTGTGAAATGGAGGGAGAGTAAGAAATTGTTTTGGAAGGAGGTAAAGAAAGTAAGGCAGTGTGAAAGGGGAAATAGTAGGGGAGTGAAAGATAGGAATAATAGATTGTTGGTGGAGAAGAGAGAAAAGTGAGGAGATGGAAGGAGCACTTTGAGGATTTGTTGAATGTAGAGAGTGAGGACAGTGTGAGTATAAGTGGTTGGGGAATGGCTGCGAGAAGAAGAAGAGATGAGAGGAGGGAGGAAGAGATCAGTAGGTCGGAAGTAGTGGAAGCGATGAAGAAGATTAAGCTGGGAAAGGCCCCAGGAATTGATGGAGTGTGTGGTGAAATGCTTAGGTATGGGGGTGAGATTGTTGTGGAGTGGATATGGAAGTTGTGTAGATTGGCTTGGAAGAGGGAAGGGTTCCAGAGGACTGGAAATCATGTATAATTGTTCCTCTGTACAAAGGAAAAGGGGAGAGAGAAGTATGTGGTAACCATAGGGGTATTTGCCCTCTTAGTGTGACCGGTAAAATATATGGTAGAATACTCATTGATAGGGTTAGGCATATGACAGAGGAGCTAGTTGGAGAAGAACAAGGGGGATTTAGGAAGGGAAAAGGGTGTGTAGACCAGATATTTGTTCTAAGATGTTTAGTGGAGAAGTATCTAGAGAAGGGAAGGAAAGTGTATGCTGCCTTCATGGACTTGGAGAAGCTTTATGACAGAATAGATAGGCAAGGTATGTGGAAGGTATTAAGAATATATGGAGTGGAGGGGAAATTGTTGAGTGCTGTGAAGAGTATGTATGAGGGAGCTAGGGCTACGGTGCGAGTGGATGGTGAGCTGAGTGAGTTCTTTGATCTCAATGTGGGACTGAAACAGGGGTGTGTAATGTCTCCATGGCTGTTTAATATATATATGGATGGGGTTGTAAAGGAGGTTCAAGGTAGGGCAGTGGATGTAGGGGTGGCCCTAATGAATGAGGGTGAGATTTGGAAGCTTCCGGTGTTGCTGTTTGCTGATGATACAGTATTGTTGAGTGAAGATGAATGGGAGTTGCAAGGTTTGGTGAATGAATTTGGGACAGTGTGTAGGAGGAGGAAGCTGAAAGTTAATGTAAACAAAAGTAAAGTTATGGTGTTTGAGAGGAATGAAGTCACAGAGTGTGCAGTGAGGTTGGATGGTGAGGATATGGAGAATGTGAGTGCATTCAAGTACTTGGGTAGTGTGATGAGTAAGGATGGAACTTTGGGGGATGAAGTAAATGAAAGGGTACAGCAGGGAAGGAAGGTTGTTGGTACACTGAAAGCAGTGATGAGAAATAGGGAGGTGAGTATGGAAGTTAAGAAGTCACTGCATGATGGTATTGTGATCCCTACCCGACGTATGGAAGCGAGGCGTGGACCTTGCAAGAAGGGAACAAGTCAAGAGTGAGAGCAGTGGAAATGAGTTACTTGAGAGGAGCATGTGGAGGGACGTGGAGGGACAGGTTGACGAATGAAGAAGTGAAGGAACGTTGTGGGGTAGATGTGGATGTGGTTGAAAAGATTAGGAGAAATACACTGAGGTGGTTTGGACATGTGGAGAGGATGGAGAATGAAAGACTGACTAAGAGGGTGTATGTAGGTGAGGTGGAGGGAGGGAGAGGGAGGGGTAGACCGAGGATGAGTTGGAGGGATGGAGTTCAGAGGTATATGAGGGAGGGGGGGGTGAGTTGGGGGGAGGGGAGTCAAATGGTGGGTGACAGAGTGACTTGGAGGCGTTTTGTCTGCGGCCACCCTTTGCGGGATTAGGGCGTCGGGCTATAGATAGATAGATAGATAATTTATTATATTTTATTATTATAAATTAGTAAACACCACCAACAAGGCATTCAGTCTTTTCATTAGTGATTGCAGTGATATACTGAAGCGGCAGTATGAATATATTTTACATGTTAGTAACACTACATGTATTTTTGTATTGGGGTGTTGTAACACCCCACCGGACTAACCATGTTTGAATACCCCACAGGACTAACGAAGGGTTAATTATTGGGAGAAACCTTGTGGTGTAAAGATGGCGCGAAGTTCACCAGTTTGTAAATCAAAGTGGAAAAACACGATATGTACCTTGCATGCATAGCTTCGAATGTCCAAGAGACAGACTCAGGGCAGAAAGGCCTGAGGGCACCTTACATATTCCGCGACCATTAAAAATACTAATATACCGATTATGTCAAATGCATTTCATTTCTGCCTCCACCATAGCAAAAACACTTGAAACGTCCGTTGCAAGGGCCACTGCTGGAAGCTTGCACTTACGTTTTAATTGTTTCATCTATATGTCGTTACTTATCAACAATTTTGTTTAGAACCTATGTACGAAATTAAAGAGCTGTATAACTGACGACAAATCAGTAAATTACTGCTATCATTGCCACTAGAATGGAGGGAAGGAGACAATATAGCGATTACGTGAAAAAAGTGAACTGTAGATTAAGCATGTGTCAGTGCTTAACCCATCATACAGGATACGGATAAGCCCAAAGATGCACATGAGTAACTAACACAACAAGCATTCAGACATTCCTAAAGACAACGCAACAAACCGAAGTCTGTAAAAATCCGCTCACCTATCTCATGTACGGGGCGGCATATGAACTCAGGAATCTGTAACTCATCATATTATAGTAAAGGTTAGCCTAACTGTACAAGTAGAACACGTAAGTATTTTATGAAAATGCTTCAGGGCCTTTAATCAAGACTGCTGAGTGATTTGTGAATTTAAACTTCCAGTCGTACTTGTAACATATTTTTCTAGCATTATGTTTTATAACAGTCAGCAGTGGATGGTATAACTGGATCTTGCAAAAAATTCCAGCGATTCTGGATGACAAATGTTCCTATAAAATATTTCCCATTTTTACTTAAAGTTTTTGTGCTATTTAAACTAATTCTTGTTCAAGGTTTCAGGCTATAGCAGTAATGGAGGTGCATGAATCTTAGAAAAAACAAAGGTCAAAATCACCGAACAAAGTCAAATGTTTGACCTTGTAGCTCAAAAAGATTTTATTCGATTTGGATCCAGCATGGTGGAATGACTGAGATTCAGCCAAGAATGAACTGATTGGATTTTCTGAAAGGGAGATTTCATTCGATTTGGATCCAGCATGGTGGAATGGCTGTGATTCAGCCAAGTTTCTGAAAGGGCTCTGATCAGATTGGCACTAAATATAGTGGAATGGCTAAGGACAAAGCAATTATAGTGTATATCGATTTTATGAACAATCAGTGAAAGGTTAAAGGCCCGGGGGAAAGTCAGATAGTTGGCCCATAAACAGTTTTGTAGTTCAAGGTTGTTGCACCTTCTGAATGCCCTTTCTTGTATTAGTCAGTATGGAAGAATTACTTCAGATTCAACAGCAATTACCCTCACCGGTGCGTTTACTCTTCTTACGTTCCCATGATGGCTTTCATTAATACACAAACCAGTTAAAAATTGTAATCCTATAATCTTTCACAGTGATTGCCAATTGAAACAATATTATTTCTTTAGATCTGGCAGTGCTACGGTTATCCGCTTTCAGTAACTTTTGTACCACACCACAGTTCTCCGTTTTAAAAGAACGAGTAACATACCCCTCATTCTCCTCAGAGCTAACTCAATATTCTAAGGCAGGTCCTTTCGCCAGTCTGCCTGAGGCACAGAAACAAACCCACAAAAGTTGGAAAGACTTAGAAGACAGACGACGGCACAGCGATAAAAAGATGAAAACAGAACGAAGAATAGTGTTATGAGAAAAAAAAAAAAAATCTATTCACACCGTATCATTCACAAGTGGGACATTACTCAGCGTACATAATATTGCAACTTCAAACAAACTGAGAGAGAGAGAGAGAGAGAGAGAGAGAGAGAGAGAGAGGGGGGGGGGTTTCACATCTTCAATTTGAACCATAAAGAAAATCATATATCAGACCATTTCATTCCACTCACTTTTATCAATAGTAGTGTTGCCGTGTCACTTGAGGTCATATCTCAGTTTTTGAACACACACACACACACACACACACACACACACACACACACACACACACACACACACACACACACACACACACACGTATTTAAAATTGTCCTTCTACACAAAAGATGACAGTTACTATGCTCACTAAGATGTTGTATATCTCGGTCTTTGCTGTCAGGGTGCGTGACTGTGCAGACCAGTTCTGGATCCGAAAACTTTGCCACACAGCTGGCATGTCATGTAAGGGAATGCTGGGAGAACTATGTTTTCGTTGTGCCTTCATTCTACGCTCCTTTCTGGCAGGTTCCAACCTTCTTCAGGATGAGTGGTTCCTTAGTTGCAGAGGACTCGCCATTGTTTTCTGTCAGAGGCACTGGTTTAAGATCTCTTGATATGATGTTGCACTTCCTCAGAGTTCTTATATATATATATATATATATATATATATATATATATATATATATATATATATATATATATATATATATATATATATATATATATATATATATGTATATATATATATATATATATATATATATATATATATATATATATATATATATATATATATATATATATATATATGGTGTATAAATATATATCATCATCATGATCATCATCATCATCATCATCAGCCGTTTGAGTATCCACTGCAGGACCGGCCTATCCCTACCGAAGTTGGGACGATACAGCCAATATATATATATATATATATATATATATATATATATATATATATATATATATATATATATTTATTTATTTATTTGGAAGGACACAAGTCAAGAGTGAGAGCAGTGGAAATGAGTTATTTAAGAGGAGCTTGTGGAGTCACGTGGAGAGACAGGCTGACGAATGAGGATATAAAGGAGCGTTGTGGTGTTGATGTGGATGTGATAGGAAGCGTTGTGAGGAACACACTGAGGTGGTTTGGCCATGTGGAGAGGATGGAGGGTGAAAGACTGACGAAGAGAGTGTATGTGAGTGAGGTGGAGGGTGGAAGAGGGAGGGGGAGACCGAGGATGAGATGGAGGGATGGGGTGGAGAGGTATATGAGAGAGGGGGGTGTGAGTTGGGAGCAGGGTAGTGAAATGGCGGGGGACAGGGCGACTTGGAGGCGATTTGTTTGTGGCCACCCCAAACGGGATTGAGGCGTCTGGCAATAGATAGATAGATAGAGTACGTTTAAGTACTTGGGTAGTGTGATGAGTAAGGATGGAGGTTTGGAGGGTGAAGTGCTTGAAAGGGTACAGCAGGGAAGAAAGGTTGCTGGTTCTTTGAAAGCAGTGATAAGAAACAGGGAAGTGAGCATGGAAGTGAAAAAGTTACTACATGACAGTATTGTGATACCAACTCTAACGTACGGAAGTGAAGCTTGGACGTTGTTGGAAGGACACAAGTCAAGAGTGAGAGCAGTGGAAATGAGTTATTTAAGAGGAGCCTGTGGAGTTACATGGAGAGACAGGCTGACGAATGAGGATATAAAGGAGCGTTGTGGTGTGGATGTGGATGTGATAGAAAGCGTTATGAGGAACACACTGAGGTGGTTTGGCCATGTGGAGAGGATGGAGGGTGAAAGACTGACGAAGAGAGTGTATGTGAGTGAGGTGGAGAAGGGAAGAGGGAGGGGGAGGCTGAGGATGAGATGGAGGGATGGGGTGGAGAGGTATATGAGAAAGGGGGGTGTGAGTTGGTAGCAGGGCAGTGAAATGGCCGGGGACAGGGCGACTTGGAGGCAATTTGTTTCTGGCCACCCCAAACGGGATTGAGGCGTCTGGCAATAGATAGATAGATTTATTTATTTATTTTTGCGAGGACGAAGGAACCAAAGGCTGAGCCTGCAAAAAGTTCCTTCCAAGAAAAAAAAAAATAGAAAAGAGAGCCAAATTCATTATCCATTCATTTCGAGATGCCTGGACACACTGCTTTTGAAAGAATGGAGATCATAGGAAGTAGGAAATACAGACATAGGGAGACAGTTCCAGAGCTGACCTCTTGCATAAATGAAGGACTGGGAGTAACCGTTAACTCTTGCATTAGAGAGTTGGACAGAAAAGGGATGAGAGTTTGTTGCTAGACAGGTGCTATGCGCCCGTTGTAGAGGTGGAGGGATGCAAGCAGACAGTTCAGAGAAGCTGTGACCATTGAAGCAGCGATAGAAAAGAGATAAAGAGGCAACAGTGCAGCGAAGAGACAGAGGTTGAAGGGAGCCAGTAAGAGGAGGAGAACTGATAAGACAAATAGCCTTTGACTCCTTCCTATTGAGAAGAGCTGTATGTGGGGAGCCTCCCCACTCATGAGAGTTCTACTCTAAACAGAGGCGAATAAAACTCGTGTATAAAGTCAGCAACTGTGCAGTGGTAAAGAAGGTATGGAGTCGGCTTAGCACACCCAATCTCTTGGAAGCAGATTTTACAAGAGATGCAATATGATCGATCCAAGATAAGTCCCTTGTGAATGAAACCCCAAGCATGTTCAAGGACGATGCAGGATTGAGCTGGATATTTTCAAACATTAGTGAGTACTTCCTGTGGAAGTTTTTGACGGGTTGATTGATGTAAAAACTGAGTCTTTGATGCATTAAAAATTACAAGATTATTTTTTCCCAAGTCAGAGATACGAGCCAAGTCAGACATTAGGTTTGCCATAGCCTCATCCCTTGTTTGTTGAAGTAACTGCTGAGATGGACGTTGCAGAAACCGAATGGAAAGGTGAAGGGTGGAATCATCAGCGTATGAGCGGATAGGGTTAGATACACAGCTTACAAGTTCATTGGTGAATAAAAGGAGGAGAGTTGGTGACAGGACAGAGCCCTTAGGAACACCACTGTTGACAGATCTAGGAGATGAATGATGACCGTTTACAACTGCAGCTATAGAACGACCAGAAAGGAAGCTATAGATGAAGGCACAGATAGAGGGGTAGAAACCGTAAGATCGATAGCCTTTGTGATGTCAAGTGCAATTGCAAAGATTACGCCAAAGTCCCGAAAGGAGGATGACAAGGAGTCTGAAAGGTAGGTGAGAAGATCGCCCATGAAGCGTCCCTGAGGGAACCCATACTGATGATCAAAAAGAAGGTTGTGGTAGGAGAGATGCTTTCAAATTTTTCTGTTGAGAGTAGACTCGAAAACTTTTGAGACACAGGATGTTAAAGCAATTGGACGATAGTTAGAGGGTTGGGAATGGTCACCCTTCTTTGGGACTGGCTGAATGAGAGCAAACTTCCAGCAAGAAGGAAAGGTACAAGTTGATAGACAAAGGCGAAAGAGTTTACCTAGGCAGGGTATGAGCACAGTTCTTGAGGATAACAGGAGGGACTCCATCGGGCCCATATGCCTTGTTTGTACTGAGGCCAGTGATGGCAGAAAATTCATCATATGAAGAAATTTTAATGTCAGCAATGAGGAAGTCAGATGGGGGAAGTGAGGAAAGAACAGCACCGGAATCGTCTAAGGTGGAATTGGAGGAGAAAGTCTGAGCGAAGAGATCTGCTGTATCAGTAGAAGAAATAGCTACAAAGCCATCAGAGTAGAAAAGAGGAGGGAAGGATGATGAGGTAAAGTTGTTGGAAAGGTTTTTGGCAAGGTGCCAGAAGGAGTGTGAATAGTTCGAGTTGGAGAGTTGAGAAAATTTAGTACGGATGAAATTATTTTTAGCAGAACGAAGAACAGACTTTGCACGATTCTGGGAAGAAACATAAACAAGATGTGATTCAGGGGTGGGTTGGCTTCGGTATCTTTTATAGGCCCTCTCCTTGTTGCGGACAGCATTAGGACAAGCATGATAAAACCAAGGCTTTCTTGCATTAGTCAAAGAATATGAGAAAGGAATGTATGCTTCCATTCCCAAGAGAATAACCTCCGTAATGCGCAAGGCACACTCAGATGGCTCCCGGCCATGGAAGTAATAATCATTCCAGGGAAAATCAAACAAGTACTGCCCGATGGCCTCCCAATCTGCAGCTCCAAAGTGCCACAGACGATGTTTCTTTGAAGGGTCCACAGGCCTTATCAAAGTGATAGGACAGGTTAAGGTAATACCCTAACAGAGAGAAAAGAGTAACAGCATAAGCAGAAGGATTAGTTGTAAGGAAGAGGTTAAGTATGCTGGAGCTCTCTCCAAGGCGGTCAGGGATACGGGTAGGGTGCTGTACAGGCTGCTCTAGGTCATTAAGGATAGGAAAGGTGTGGGCTTCTTCACCAGGTGGAGCAGTGAAAGGAGCAGAGAGCCAAAGGTGGTGGTGAACATTGAATTCTCCTAGAATGGAGATTTCAGAGAATGGAGGAATGGATAGAATGTGTTCCATTACAGAAGCAGGATAATGGAAGAATTTTTGATAGTCAGTAGTATTAGGAGATAAGCAAACAGTGCAGATATATTTAGTCAGAGAATGACAGGAGAGCCGAAGCCAGAGAGTAGAGAATTTAGCAGAATCAAGTTCAGGATCACGAGAGCAAGATAAGTCGTTGAGTACATATACACAACCACCACCTTTAACTTTGAAATGACTACAGAGAAAGTAGGAGGATACAGAAAAGCGTTTGCTGTCAGTTGCCTCAGAAAGAGAAGGCGAGGTTTAGAGGAGGAAAGGTGGTGTTCGACAGAGAGAATGTTAGAGGAAAGGCCGCAAATGTTGCAGAAATGAAGAAAAAGTGGGTCAGACAGTGGATCCAGGCAGCTCAAAGAGTCGTCACCGGGAGAGGGGCAGATGGTGGGGGCATTTATGGTCCTCCCCTGGGGACTCCGAGGCATGGTATGGGTGCGCCATTTTCCTTTTTTTTTTTTTTTAATTATGAAAAGGAAGTGTAGTGTGTACTGTGCATGTAGATTGGTGTTGACAGTTAGAGAAACTTGTATTAGAGTGCATGCTGGCCTACTCTCTGTGTTACTGAAACACGAAAAAGTTCAGCAAAGGGAACTAGTCCCGAGGGCTGATGAAACAGGAGTTCCAGGTTCCAGCTCTCCCAATCATCAAGTTTCCATCCACCTTGGGAGTACTGCCCTGCTCGACTGGTGCTACAGTCTACTCCTCATTTGATGTATATATCCCTTCTTCTGTCCCCCTCGGTGTCGATGTGCTGCACGAAGTTGGCCAAACAGAACCTGGCGGGAAAGGTAGTGTTCAGGCATGAGGAACGCGTGTCCAACCAATGTTTTTTTTTTTTTTTTTTTTTTTTTTTTTTTTAATAGCCAGCATGGTTTATCTATGCTGATTGACTTTGCCCGCTGGGGAATTTGTGAGCGAGGGACTTTTTTCTTCCCATGTGAGTCCTGTGATGAGCTGTAAGCATCTGATGTAAACTCTCAAGCTGTTTGACGTGACACAGGTAAGTACTCTAGGATTCAGCACAGTATAAGAGGGTGGAGAGGCATACAGCTGTATAAACTGATACCTTCAACTCGATTTTCAAGTTGGTGTTTTCAAACCATCTGTATCTGGGACGCCCAAAAGAGGCTGCGGCGTGGCTGATTCGTGCCAGGACTTCTGCATCAATGTTATGTTTATCTCCGAAAACACTTCCCATGTAGGTAAAATTATCTACTTGTTTTACATTTTCGCCATTTATCTGAAATGCAAAAGGTTCTGCTGCAATGTTTTTCTGAGATATTATTTCTGTTTTATTGACATTTATTCTGAGCCACATTGCTTGGTATATGTTGGAAGCAATGATGAGAGACTGTTGTAGGGTTTCTCGGGTATGTGCAAGGACAGCATCGTCTTCAGCTAATTTCCGTTCTAGGAAATGAGCTATTTCAGCCTTTGATTGTGCTGGAAAACGACTGAGATTTAAAAAGTTACCATCTAGATGGAACAGGATTTTTATTCCGTCATCAGGATACATTTGTTGGCGTCTTAAAAGGGTAATTGCAGTGAGATGGGTGTTGAAAATGACCGGAGTTTGGATTCGCTCCCACCTACGGACACATGACCATTCATGTTGTCATGCAGGCTCTTTTGGATGGTAATAAATTTGTTTAGAACTACACACACACACACTCTCTCTCTCTCTCTCTCTCTCTCTCTCTCTCTTGTGGTGCCGACATTCTCGTCTTGATAAAGACTGCAGTTCATCTCTGCCCTCATTTTATCCTTAATCTTTAATATTATCATGATCATCATCATTGTCAGAGAGAGAGAGAGAGAGAGAGAGAGAGAGAGAGAAAGAGAGAGAGAAAGCAATGAAAAATCGTGTGAACGACATGTTAAACAGTAATCCGTAAGTAATCCTTATGCATGGTGGCTCAGTGGGAAGAGCGCATGACTCGAGACCCAAAAATCGCCCGTTCGTGCCACGCTTGGGTAAGTTGCCCTGCCGGGAGAGGTAACGCACTCCTGTCACCTAGCTGGTTGTAGCAGCCGTGGCTCAGTGGGTTAGAGCACTCTCACTGAAGGGTCGGTGGTGCTACTCCACCCACGGGTCATTGGTAGACATCAGGAAGGGTATCCAGTCATAAAGTGCTACACGCTCCAAAACCTAAGTCCTCTACCCAGGGGCAACGCCTTAGCCCTTATAGAAAAAAGGGGAAACTGCGTAAAACTCAAAAAAAAAAAAAAAAGAGAGAGAGAGAACGTTAACCGTCCATGAAAACTGACCATCCAGTCTATTCCCACTTTAATCATATCACGAGTTATCAACATATTCCTGATATCATTTCTTATACATGCCATTCAGATGAAATGTTTATTTTATTCTTGCTACAAACTTTTGCATACTCCCAGTCTGGGCGAGAACAGATTCCAAGCAAGCCTTAATGAACATTTCTGTCCTAAAATGATTTATTTGCGTCTGATGGAAACAAGAAAATTGATGTAGATGCTTCTCTCCACCTCACTATGAAATCTCTCTCAAAAGCTGAATAGAACCAGTTACAGGCAGCAAACACATTTTCAAAGATTTCATCGTTGTACGGTCGTCCGATAATATATTCGCTTTTTAGGTCATGTTCTCCCAAAGCATCCTTTCCTGCCTTACTCCCTCTACCTTACTCCCTCTGTCTTACACCTCTTCTTTCTATCTCTTTCCTTTACCCCTTCTGCCTTACACCCCCTGTCATATTGCCTTTGCCTCACTTCCTCTGCCATAAACCCTTTGCCTTACATCCTCTTCCGCACACCCTCTGCCATACAACCTCTACTTTATTCCCTCTGCCTTTCACCCTCTGCATTACTCCCTGTGTCATACACCCTCTGCCTTAAATCTTCTTCCTCACTCCTTCTGTCTTACTTCCTCTGTCATATATCATCTGCCATATACTCTCTGCCTTGCCCTCTCTGACCTACAACCTCTGCCTTACTCTCTCTACTCTACATCCTCTTCCTCACCCTTTGTTCTCTTGCTCCCTATTCCTTCCCGTGCTTTACTCCGGTTTCCCTTACTTTATTCCGTCCGCCTTACTTCTTCTGCCTTAATTCTTCTATCTGCCTTACCCCCTCTGCTCTTCTTTGACTTATTCCCTGCCTTGCTTCTCCGTACTTTACTCTCTATTCCTTCCTTCCTACCTCCCATATTCATCCTGTCTGTTTCCCGTCCTCACCTTGCCATCCTATTAATTTGACCGTGTATGCCTTTCGCACTTCCTAGTCAAAGTTCTTCTACTTCACCCTACATATTCTCCCTTGCCTCTGCACTTGTCTGCCCAACCCTGCCTTCCTGCCTCACACTGCCTGTCTATCACTTTATTCCCCCCTGATTTTACCTGCTTTCACCCTCCCTTATCCTATCTTGGCCTGCATTCCAAAAGCTTTTCGTATATGTATTTTTATTTCACTCTCGCTGCCATCAGACGATTTTATTCTGGGTAGGAGAACCTCATAGCAGTAAGGAGGATACAAAAAACGCTTTTGTATATCCACAAACCATCGAGTTCCAGCAGCCTCTCCTGAACTGTTTACAAATATCTGGAATCAGAGGAAAATTGAACTGATAATTATCATCGAATCGACGGTGTTAATGAAGGAAAAAGAATCGAATGCTAACAGGCCTCCAAAATTTACCATGACAAGAAAATGGAATAAAACGTTTTCAAAATCAACATCTGTTTACTTCGAGGCGCCTAGAATAATTGACCCATCTTGTTCCCAGGTCAACTTAGCCTCTTGAGTACGATGCTGTTTTTTTTTTTTGTTATTCTTCTAAACGAACTTATAAAACACAGGGAAGGCCTTCCTAAAGAAGAGGTTAATGAATGATGTATCTAACAACACCAATTCGAGAAGTCTGTCCTAAAACACAATGAAATCACCTGAAAACACTAAAAATATAAAATGTCAACTAACAGAAGAAGTTGACCATTTATGGCCGTTCTCTGGTTACCTGTGGAAACGCGCTATTGTTTCACACTATCCCTCTCACTTTTTCCTCTTGGTTAACCCTTTTTATCAGGTGACGTCTGTTTTAATACGCTGTATCTACCAACAGTCGATTTAAGTAGCCTTTGGAGGGAGGCTAGACAAAACCTGCAATAAAAGGGTATTGCTAAGCTTAATCAATAATCTGATAATAAACTAACTGAAAGTACATCACTGGGGGGGGGGGGTACACTGATATTCCGGCTGTCTGTCTTTTATACTCTATTCCTCACGCCTTCAGGCTTCACCTTCGCGCCTGCCTGTCATGGTTAATCCTTTTAACTGACCAGGTCATATCTCCATATATATAAAAGAGCCGACTTGTTTGTTTGTTTGTTTGTCCTTCAATCACTCCCTAACCAAGGGCCAGAGACCCCCAGACCCATATATATTCTGAATTAGGGAGTCCCAAGGATGGTTTTAGGGAGGTCAATATCAGATCTGTGTCATTTGAGGTCACCGATATAGTTCGCCATTTTAGCCCGGGCAACGCCGGGTACGTCTGTAGCCCAATTTTTGGCATGGAGACTCACATGACCTCCAGTCTGGACATTGGCTATGTGAGGTTGACCTCAGAGGTCATTTGAGGACACCGATTGGAGATCATTTGAGGTCACCGGTAAAAGTAAACAAGTGTGCAAAAATACTATGCGTTAGTCTGTGAAAGCTAAAACAGTAAATTCCTGGACTTCTAATAATCCCTCTTCACAAGCACAAGAGGTACATGGTCTTTTTGGAGTACACAGAAAGACAGAACTGGAAAAAATAGGATTGGAGAGTTCAGCTTTTTGGCCTGGCAACGCTGGGTACCCAGGCTAGTCTAACTGTATATCTACTGCTACCACCAACTTATTTGGTTAAGAATCCGCCAATAACGAAGCAAATTAATGCTTCATCCAAATCCTTCATCTCTATAAACGTAAGTAGAATAAAATCATTCGGGGATGAAGTACTGAGAAGAAAGTACAGAGTACGTCTTTTGCCCTCGGTTTTTGAGAGCTGGGTGAAGACGTGTCAGCATTACTGTGAGAATGGCTAAATGACTGCGACGAGTGTGTACATATGCGACCAGGCACATTAACTCCATTGTACTACCAGAGAGTTTTGTATGGCACAGAAAACTCTTGACGGTAGAAAGGCTAATAAACGCTGCATCTAACCCTTCCATTTCGGAAAGATTACAAAAGTGAGCAGAATCAGTGGCATATAGCAAATCTAAAACAGATATGCTCCATCCGACTCACAGGTGGCTTCTGTGAACTACAGTATATACTCATCTGTCCTTCATCTTTCGCCATCTACATCCGATTATAATATCTCTCCTCTTCCATTTCCTTTCTCCAACAATGACTTTCCTTCTTCTTTCTCCTTCTTTCGAGTTCTCTTGATGCGTCTCGCGTTCGGCCCCTTTCCTCGAACCTCTTTTTTTCTCTTTCTCCGTCTTTTCAGAGTTTCCAACAAAAGCGCTTTCGCTCTCTGAATACTTTCCTGTTACCTCTCTCTCTCTCTCTCTCTCTCTCTCTCTCTCTCTCTCTCTCTCTCTCTCTCTCTCTCTCTCTCTCTCTCTCTCTCTCTCTCAATATTTAGTTTTTTAGTCAAATTTAGTTTTCAGTAAAATTTTTATCCGGGTTTTCGCATGCTACATCTCGGCCTCCATAACAGCCAAAACTTACCAACATCTGTCACTACACCTCTCTAGTCTACTACTCTCTCACAGTCTCTATATTACAGTCTTACTTCCACTGTTTTCGTTCTCTTTTATTCTCTCTCATCGCATCTCTCGTACAGCTTCTTTCTCATCATGTCTCCTTTCATGTCCCATTTACCTTTTATCTCGCACTATGTCCAGCCACCTCTTATATTACATTTTTTTTTTTTTTTTTGACAAAAATGTAGTAGTTATTATGCCCGTATTTTTAAGAGGTGATCAGATGAGATGCGGGTAGGGGATGGGTCCATTATGATGTGGCAGGGAAAAACCAGCCCTGCTGCGGATGTCGCTGATTGCACTGCGCAGTTGACCCTCGTGCGGTGTGGTGCAGTGAGGATCTGTCCTTTCTGCCCTTGGGGCTAAGATACGAATGAACGTGTCTGAGTGGATGAGTAAATTGGGAGTGTGTCGTCCTGTCTTGGCTACCTCTCTTCCCTTGGGGGAAGCAGCCTAGGTATATAGATAGATTTGTTCCTTGTACTGGCTGATGACTTAACTTTGCCATTACTGTGTTGTTAGGCTCTACAACTCGGCTAGGTACCTAATGTTCGTACACTCACCAGGCATTGTATCCATTCACCCGCTCATCTTACGCCTGGCTGAAATAAGTCGTAGCCAGGGTTTCACATCAAAAGTAGTACTGTTAGTAGTTTGGAGCTCGTATTGTCTGGCAAACTTCCTTCTCTTAGATTTTCACTGTTCAGTTCATCGTTCGGCTTTCGAACCTGACTACGACTTCACTCCAACCAGGAACAGGATTGGAAGGTGAGAAAAAAGTATGTTTCACGAGCATATGTCCAGTTTTTTACTTGGCATCGGGATATTAAAACTGACGCCAGTGGACGACGAAATAATGGTAATGGCCATCACAACTGAAGATAAGGCACAGGTATGAAACTCGAATGAAACTTGCATTGTGTAC
The DNA here is from genome assembly GCF_032717465.1 of Coenobita brevimanus. Lineage (NCBI taxonomy): Eukaryota > Metazoa > Arthropoda > Malacostraca > Decapoda > Coenobitidae > Coenobita > Coenobita brevimanus. The sequence continues at coordinate 22,265,880 of NC_137008.1, read as the reverse complement.
TGTTTTAATGCAAGAAGGTAAAAAAAAGCAGATGGACGCTGAAAAGTGCTTTCAGTAGCCTACTAAAGGCTTTACTGAAATTAGTGTATTTTCACTAAGGTAAGTTACTATGGTCCGTAAGTACCACGTATAAGAAGTAAATATGTTGGATCAATAACAAGCCCAAAGAAAAAAGAACAAATCTGGAAGACGCTCGAATAAAGGGGATGATTTTAAATGAAGCCATTTTCTTTTTACACTTTATTGTTTATTTTTTACAAATAGCATATCAGTTACTATCAACAAGGTGTAGTAAAGAACATTTATGTATTACCATTGTACGGAGTATCTCCTTGATTGGAATGGAATGCAGATTTTCAAAAAAAGAAGTGATCTTACAAGTAGTGTAAACTACTTCAGTTTCTTAATTTTGTTCTTTGTGTCTCCAAACAATTTGATTGGGTAATAGGACTCTTTCCAACTCGTGTGTTAAAAGTAGTCTTCTACTAGTCTCCTCACCAAACTGTCGGGCACTCTTATGCACGATAAAATCCTTAGGCGGCAGCAAGAAACAAGTCATGTAATTAGCGATGTTCAAGCTGTATTAAGCGTATTTATTCGTTTGTTGTTAAAGTATTTTATTTTTAGCATTCTGCACTACAATACTAGACTCATGAGATGTCCTGTAGTTACCTCCACCAACGAAAGTTGCAGGAGGGTATGTATTCACCCCTCTTTGCCGGTTTCTTTACAAGATATCTCAAGAAGTTATTAATGGATTTCAATGATATTTTGTGGATACATGGGTCATTGTCCACGGAAGAACCGATTTAATTTTGGTGGTGATATGAGCTCGAGCCCCGATTCAGGTCTGTTTTTGTTTGTTTGTCCACAAGATATCACAAAAAGTCATTGTCGAATTTCAGGTTTTCTTGAATACATGAATCATGCGCCTTGGAAGAGTCCATCAAATTTTACTGGTGATCAGAGTTGTCTGTATTGGAGTTGGTAGAGGTATATGCTCTTTAATGGCTGTCTACTTTTTTTTTTTAATGCAATAGTCACTATGCACTCTGGATCACTTCAACACGATCACCTATTTATATTATAGATCCTGAGGTCAATAAGCACAGAAAAAGTAACTATGGTAATGTAACAGCCTCCCATCTCATGACAATACGGCGCCTCAGGTTTACGGCCAGCTTTTTACACGCAAGAAAAAAAAAGAAAAAAAAGAAAGAAATGAAAAGAAAAGAAAAAAGAAAAATTGCTCCGCAATACTGAGATAGCAGTATTTTGTTAGCGGCCTTTTTTCCATTTCTCACACCTCAGTATTTCGCATCATCAGAACTGCAGGGTTCAGGTGGGAGAAACGGAAGACAGGATAACGTGGAAAAAGGAAGAGATAAAAATTGGCGGTAACACTTAAACGATGGCTTAAATTTCTGCCTTCATAATCATCATCAACAAAAGCCCGAGATAGTCTATTACAGGACGGAGCCTCTCCCAGTCGCCCGTTATGCTGTTGCATGCAGCCCAAACAAATTTGCAAATTAAATCTCTCCATCTTCTTCTCTTTCACTCTGCGTCTCTATCTCTGGGTTGTTATTCACTGAAGCTTGCCATTCACTATCTATTGTTTCACGAATGCTGTAAATGCCCCTTGACCATTTCTGATTCTCCACAGTGGGAAACTGAACATATCTGTATTTTCGCTTGTTCCCTAATCCATGTACTATACCTCTCTCTACCACACATTACACATGTGCGCGAATGTGGTAGTGTGTTATGGTTCTTTTCAGACAGTGTGTCGATCTGTCCATTCTGTCTGCCAATATAATAGGACGGAACAGGTGAGTTATTTGAGCGGAGCATGTCGAGTCACATGGAGAGACTGACAAATGGGGAAGTGAAGGAGCGTTGTGGTGTGGATGTGGATGTGATAGGAAGTGTTAGGGGAAACACATTGAGATAGTTTGGCCATGTGGAGAGGATGGAGAGTGAGAGACTGACGAGGAGAGTGTATTTCAGTGAGGTGGCAGGTGTGAAGAAGGAGGGGGAGGCCAAGATTGAGATGGAGGGATGGAGGGATGGAGTGGAAAGGTATATGACATACTGAACATGTATGACGAGACTAAATCTGTTGTTGTGGTCTACCTCGATTTTCAGAAGGCTTTTGACAAAGTTCCACACAAAAGACTCCTTCAGAAGCTAAAGGCACATGGTTTCAGCGGCAGTGTTCACGGGTGGGTAGAAGATTGGCTCACCGGACGAAAGCAAAGAGTTGTAATAAATGGAAAAGAGTCAGACTGGATAAACGTTACAAGTGAAGTGCCGCAGGGTTCAGTGTTAGGTCCTATTCTTTTCTTAATATAGGTAAATGATACTGATGAAGGATTGAGTTGTAAGATTTCAAAATTTACTGATGATACTAAAATAGGTAACAGAACAGTTACAGCACTGCAAAGACAGGCAATTCAGAGAGATCTTGATCAATTGTTTAACTGGGCCCAAGTCTGGCAAATGGATTTCAATATTAATAAATGCAAAGTGTTAAACATTGGCAGTAAAAATGTAAGAGCAACTTATAGCATGAATAATGTCCAACCTGATAGGGTAAACCATGAAAAAGACTTAGCAGTTATAATAACAAATGATTCGAAACCAAGCAAACAATGTACAGAAGCTGTGAAAGAAGCCAATAAATCGATTGGATTCATATGCAAAGCATTTGAATATAAATCCGATAATATCGTCCTCACTTTGAATAATTCCTTAGTACACCCGCATTTGGAGTATTGCGTTCAGATTTGATCACCATATAATAAAAAGGATATGGAAAAGCTTGAAAGAGTGCAGCGAAGGATAACAAAGATGATACCTAGATTGAGAAATAAACCCTACGAGGAACGTTTAGAAGCCCGGAATCTCTTTATCCTAACAAAACGGAGGATACGAGGAGATTTAATTCAAGTATTGAAGATATTCAAAGGACACGATAACATGGCTGTTGATAAATACTTCACAGTTGATCACTCGAATTACACTAGAGGCAATGGGCATAAAATAATTGGCAAACGATTCCAGTCGCATGAAGCTAAGCATTTCTTCTTCAATAGAGTTGTAAATATATGGAATAAATTGCCCTCCAACATAATAAATTGTAATACAGTACAAACCTTTAAAGGTCGCCTGGATAAGTATTTGGCATCCAACCCCCAGCTTAATATGTTTACTCCTGAATAAAACACTTGTGTATGTATAATTTTCTATTTTATTTTAGTTTAGTTTTTTAGAGCCTGGATCAATTTATTAAATGCAAATATAGTATATGCACAGACTAGGATATGCACAGATAGCCCTGAGTTAACGGTCACTACTAATACTTTCGACCTGTGATGGGCTGAGGATCACTGAGGGTCCCTGTTAGTTACGTGGCCACCATCGAGATTTTTTTAATGTACCAGGGGTCACTGCTTCAGGAGGTGACTTGTTCGCTTGTCCCGCATGGGAAAGTTCCTAGTCTCAGTGGAATAAATGGAGCTGGGGCCTGATTGACTGCTGCCTACCTTAATAGCGCCAGACAAGGCTGCTGCACCACCCCTGAATATCCACACTGTGCACTGTGCAATTTCCACACTATGTCCACAGACGCCCCGTCAACTTAACGTACCCATACATAGTGACATGCGTTAGTTATTTATTTATTCGATTATTCATTGTTCTTTATCACTTTCTCTTTCAGGGTATTCATACTGGTGGCTTATACATAATGCATTATAGAATGTAACTTTTCCTTTTCAGTCTTTCCTATGAAATTTCCATGTCAGTTTTTCCATGCTGCATGGTTGTTTTCTCACTTTTTCTCGCCAGTTTTAACTGGAGGGTTTGGAGGCGGGGGGAGCCTTCTTGCTTTACTATCCTTATCCTTTAGCATGTAGAGTTAGATCTTGTAGTCATAGTCTACTCTGTAACAAACAGGCACGAAAGGACCAGAAGGTCTGTTGCTGTTTGCTTTCCTATGTACTCCTTTGTACACCTTTGCGTTGTTAGCAGGGCAGTGAAATGGCAGGGGACAGAGCGACATGGAGGCGATTTGTTTGTGGCCACCCCTTGCGGGATTAAGAAGGCTGACAAGAGATATATAGATAGGACAGATGATTAATTATTAGCCAAAAATAGCCGTAGAAAATAGCCAAGGGCAAGGGCAACTCCTATATTTTGTACCAGACTTTTACCATTATATGTTGATGTGGTTGGAGGACAGGAGTGGATAAACTGATTAAAATTTTAGAACAGTGGATTAAAAGTAAAGGTCTCACGACAAGGTGAATTTTCGGGCCTTCTATATCAGAGCTGGGGGAATAGCTTAAGTTTAGCCAAGGACGAGAGTATGATAATTTTCGCAACAATGAATGGAAGACATCTGTAATCTGGTGTATGGAGTATATATATTTTTAAATCTGCATTTTCATCCTCTATACACCATCTGTAAAAATAAATTAAAAAACAAAAAATAGGACAAGGGCTAAAGTCACAAGGCAAAGTCAGATGAAACACTCTCGATCCCATCTAAACCAAACTTGGTGGATGGACTGTCAGGTAAGGATGAAGTTTTTCGGTATAGAGATCAATCAGGGAAAACAATCCCGCCACCCTTTTCATCCTGTTTGAAGTAAGGTAACGAGGTATGCTATATACAGATCAGAAGCGAGGCAAATGCTTTGATTCATTACGTCTACCTGATTATTTCCCTTTTTTTAACATTACCATGAATACATACCACACCGGCCAACCGATCGTATGAACGAGTCTTCAGACCGATGGTACGGCTCGGCTTTTGCACTGTCTTGGTGCTTCTTTTCTTTCCGTATTATGTCCAGCGAATTAATTTCTATTCCTGTCTGAACACTTACAAGTTTGCATTCTACATATTGTGATACACTTCAGTGTTCCAATCAGCATGTTTAAACAGATAGGACATCAAAATTATTTAATCATAAGTTTCCAAAAATTACTGGAAAAAACCGTATCCTTCAAGAATTATTACTCATGCTAGAGACTTCAAGCCCTTTACTGCATTTTGATTTCGTTCTTATGAACTGGTATTGTTTGGCCCAGCAGACCCAGTAACCGCAGGCAAGGAACCGTCACCGCAGGGGCTGGCCCATACAGTGATCCAGTGCCCCCTTGCAATGTACAACTACTCACCACGGCATGGCTTGTGGAAAAGCGTGGAAGTTTGGTTCCTGGATGAACGTCGAATTTGCGTCTCTCCACCCAATTTACAAGGGGATCATGGTTGGTTCCACTTATACCTCGTTGCCTCTCCCAGAAATATATCATCACATCCTAGGTCTTCTCTCTCTCTCTCTCTCTCTCTCTCTCTCTCTCTCTCTCTCTCTCTCTCTCTCTCTCTCTCTCTCTCTCTCTCTCTCTCTCGCTCTCTCTCTGTCTTTCTCTCAATTGTATTTATTCCCAGTAAGTTCTAAATATCAGTACGACTAATCCAGCTGAGAAACTCCCGGCACTGTGATACCGTGATGTCTTTATGAATGCTGATGCTGTTTGCAGCCAGACTTATCAAACTATAAGTAAAATAGAATGCTTTTTGTAAAGAACACCACCTCTTCCTGGCTTTGCATATAAATGAAAATAGCTACAGTGAACAATCAGATATTTTTTTAAGAAGCTACTTTGATTCCTTTTCACCTTTTACTTTGATAAAATCGTCTAGTGTTTGCTGGAAGGCAATATGAGATATGTATGGCCATCAAAGGGTTGACGATGCCACTCACACATTCCCATGGTTTATTATCAGTTTTGTCTAACCGTATGGATTTTGGTGAAATAAATCACTTGAGTTATCCAGACATAACAAGGTTAGTTAATTGGTTTTCATATTTACCTCCATCAAAGAGGTTATGTTTTCGCCCCTATCCGTTTGTTTGTTGGTTGGTTGGTTTGTGAGCAAGATTACACAAAAAGTACTGGACAGATTTCCACGAAACTTGGTAGAAGAATGGGCCTTGGCCCAGAATAGACTCCACTAAATTTTGGTGCGGATCCGGATAAAGGTGCGGATCCAGGATTTTTTTTTATTTTTTTTTTCAGCATCCATTAGGTGACCAAGGCCGACGCATGCAAGCATGCTGGAGCATTTAAAAACGAAACGAAACGAAACGAAACTTTCTTTAGCACTGCGAGATAGGGCGTTTTTCGACATTTGCGTTTTTTTTTTTTCAGTGAATATTGCATGGATCTTGATGAAAAAAAATCAGCCATATTTAGGATGTTGGTATCTACGAATGTGTACAGTTTGGCGCGGATGCATAAAATATTTCGGATCTAGTGGATTTAAATATGCTGCATGTTGGGCCTGGGCGGAGGTATGCGCTCTACTGAGTGCCATTCTAGTTTGTAATGTTTTCACATGATAATTTTTTCCCACAAATATTCAGTTTATCACAAGTAAAGTAGTACCCATTTAATGTAACATTTGGATGTGAACACCTCACTCGATGATGTATTAAGTTTATTTTCCTACCATCAGGCAGGTATATCACTTTAGAAAAACACGAATATCATCGAAACGGTGAATGACCTAATATATTTGGTTAGTTTTCGAATGACAGAATGGCACACTCTCATTGCTTGATTACAATGTTTAGGTTACATCATTTTCACTGAGTCTTAGTTGAGATAGGGATGAATCTCATTGGTAATCTGTCAGATCAGACTTCCAATCTCACTGTTATTGACATTAGCAGAGCTAAAATGGATCTTTGCCAAATTCGAATTAACTGACACTATTTGAAAGTAGATAACACTCAGAGAGCACATACCACTGCCAAAGCCTATACCGGAAAACTCAGATCACTTCCAAAACTTTATCAACTCGTCCTTGGCCCATGACCCACATATCCAGAAAAATTAAATAAAATCCATCAAAATGTTTTTGAAGTATCTTGTGGACAGCCACACAAAAAACAAAAAACAGTCTTGAACTGAGACTCGAAATCAGATCACCACTAAAATTTTATCAACTCTTCCTTCGCCCATGGCCCATATATCCACAAAGTTTCATTGAAATCCATCGACAACATTTTGAGGTATCTTTTGGACAAAAAACTGTGCCAGAGCAACGGCCCAAAATTCATTAGAATATAACCTTTACTGAAATGAAAAAACATCTGAATCACTTTGTCAATATAATATTGCTAGAAACCATGCAAAAGCAGTAATAAATCTCACTTACTCAAACACTTTTCAAAACCAAGCGTCAAAACTGCTTAACAACCCTAATGACAATAGAACATGCTAGTCAACTCTCAGGTCTTTCAATAATAACTTTAACCTGCCCCGTACCAACGTCTTACATGTATGTCAGCCCCTATATGCGTGGACAGTGCCAGTGACGTACACGTACATCTGCAATTTGATATATTTGCCAAAATTCGAAAATTTAAATTATGCGCCAATATACTGGCAGGGATATTTCAACGCCTCTCTAGGCCTCGCCCGCCAGGTATGAGTCATCACCGCACGCCTGGGCCCATGTGGGAGCGTGCCACGTCAGTCTGATTTTGACAGTGAGTGAGGATCATGGCGCATTGCGGCCTAGCCAGCACGAGATTGACTCTTTCCTTGAGGTGCCCTGTGATGGAGAAAACGATTCCCCATTAGATGACGATGTGGCTGATGGGGATTATGTTCAGGCAGACTCAGAATCAAGCTGTGATGAAGAAGTACCATCCACCAGGAAGGCGAAATATATGAAAGTGACGATGTTATCCTCCCAGGCAGCCCCACCACCACCACCCCCTCCCACCACCCACCACCGCCCTCAATCGTATGACGATTCCTCTAGTGAGGATGAGTATCAGAATCCTAATGCTAAATACATTATGCCAAAGTGGGCCAAACACCATGGAGGATTTACAAACTGAAAAATACAAGGTGAGTAGTGCTTTCTTTTACTCACGTGGGGCGAGGAGTAGCGCACCGCCACTGACCTCACAAAGGCCTGAGTCACCTCAGCCCAGCCACCCCAACACATGTGACCTTCCCCATGGAAATTTCCCACCTCATTTTAGTGCTTCCTCCTCCCTTATTCATAGAGTGGGGATGAAAGGAAAGGGGAAGGGGAAAGGAAAAGGGAAAGGGAAAGGTAGGGGGAAAAAAGGTGATAGTCAGGAGGAAGCTGAGGAGGAGGGAAATATTCCCCAGGTGGCCTCTGGTTTTCCTCCCCATCCTGATGAGAAGAGAGGTGGTGGCGATTGTGGAAATGGTGAAGCAGAGGATGAAATGTCGTGGGAGTGGGAGGATGGGAGCAATTTTGTTCCCATTCACAAACCAATTACTCGTGGGGACACGGCAGGCTGTACTGTTCTCGAGTTGAACCAATCCTCTTGGAAGATAGATTTCTTCAAAAACCTTTTCACTAGAGAGTTGGTTCTCAGAATCTGCAAACTTTCTATCATGTACGCAGCATTCTGCCATGGCACAGCCCCACAAACACCCCATAGCCGGCTGTTTGATGTCAACATAGCTGTCAGTGAGTTGTATTTGTCCCTGGCATTAGTTCTATTGATGGGACTAATAAAAAGGAATCAGTTACCTTCATACTGTACTGTGGACCCCCTTATGTCAACACTTTTCTTTGGAAGAGTTATGGGGGAAAACAGATTCCAGTACATTCTCATCTGGCTCCATTTTTATGATAATGAGGGCCCCAGCAACATAGGCAACACCAACAGGATGCACCAAATTCCCCTAGTGTTTGATCACCTGAGGTCGTGATTCTCATCCTCTTTCTCTGCAGAGACCTGGTCATAGACGAGAGTCTTGTGTTGTGGAAGGGGAACATTGCCTTCAGGCGGTAGCTCAGTCGGTAGAGAGGTGGCTTGCAGTCCTAACAGACCCAAGTTAAAGTCCCCTCTGAGGCAGGGAACAGTTTAAGGATTTGAATTATATTAAATCAGACAATACTGATCTACCAGCAGAGCCGCCGACATGTCGTAAAAATACCCCCACTAATACCAATAAACCAGTCCTATATGAGACAGCCCTGGCATGTATTCAGTATGGACGGTGGGAGTTAGCGCCGAAGTGGTGACATGTAGAAGTGTATGGTATGTAGGAGGACTACTGGGCCTTAGGAGCAGACTGTGAAGCCTATGTCCAGTGTCGGACACATAAAAAAAAGCAAAAGACACCGCTTTGGGTTCAAAATTTTCGTCATGTGAGCCTGCAGGACTGGGTATGAGCAGGACATAGTCCTGTACACTGGTGGACAGATGGAAATTACAGAGGATAGGATTGTCTGTTTGTCTGGTGCAGTTGTGAAAACAATGATGCAGCCTTACCTTCATCGGGGGCACGTCCTGTACCTGGACAACTGATACACTAGCCCACTTCTCGCTCAGTATTTGCAGCAGCAAGAGACTGGCATCTGAGGTATTGTGAAAAAAAACAGGCGGCACATGGTACAGGTAGGCAGGAAACTGGAAAGGAAGGAGGTAGTGTTTTTTCAAGCCAATAATATCCTAACCACTACCTGGCACCACAACCGTGAGGTGAACCTCATGTCGACAGTTCATTGCCCCCTGATGCATATTGCAAAGACCATCTATTACCGCAGTGAAAAACATGTGACATTTGGAAGCCTGAGGCTGTAATTGATTACAATATCAAAATGCATCAGGTAGAGCCATCGCATGCAATGATATCGAACGATGAGTGTGTCAGGCCCACGATGAAATGGTACAAGAAACAGTTTTGATTGCTAACCTCCTCCGCGCCAACACCCCAGGATCCAGTGACACTTTCGAGGACTTCATAAGGGAGCTGTGCAGGGAGCTGATTCGCACCCATGGCCCTGATCATGCCCTAGAAAACAATCAACTGGTGGGGAAAATCCCCATCGCCTCATCGAACGTCATTTCCCAGAGGTACTGACGGCGCCAGGTGCGAAGAGGAATCCCCAACGCAAGTGTCACGTGTGCCAACACAGCATAATACAGCCCAGAAAATGGCGAAAGGACACGCGTTACCAGTGCGTATGGTGTGATGTGGGGCTGTGCCTCACACCCTGCTTCAAAGAATAGCACATCCTACTCCACTTCTGAACTACGTGGTGTGTGCGATAAAAGACGCAAGTGAAATGTACATAACTGTAAATCATATGTAATGATAATTATCTCATAAGTAAATGTAATATGATCAGAAACTAGTGTTAGGGATATTATAATAGTAAATGAAGTAAAATAAGTTACGTATGTATGTGTGTGTGTGTGTGTGTGTGTGTTCTTACCTAATTGTTCTTACCTAATTGTATCTTTACAGGAATGAGTCAAGCTCGTACTGTCCCGTGTCTTAAACCATATTTATCGTATATATCCTTAAATTTGTGAATTGTTTTGGCACACACTATTTCATTCGGTAGTGCATTCCATTGATCAATTGCTCTGTTTGAGAAACTGAATTTCCTTACATCTTTATCACCTCTCTTCTTATGCAGTTTTTTGCAGTGTCCTCTTGCTGATGCTTCTCCATATGTTAAGTAATCATTTATGTCTATTTTCTCCTTCCCTGATATGCATTTATATAGCATTATCATGTCACCTCTTTTCCTTCTCTCCTGTAGTGTTGGTAGATTCAGTTTATTTAGTCTTTCTTCGTAGCTTAGGTCCCTTAAGCTTGGTATCCATCTTGTAGCGGCCCTTTGAACTTTTTCAATCTTGTCTATATGCTTTTTGAGATGAGGACTCCAGACAACTGATGCATATTTCAAGGTTGGTCTAATGAATGATGTTATTATCCTTCTTAGCATGTCTTCATTTATGTCTGTGAATGCTATTCTCATATTTGGAAGCAGGGTATACATGTTCCGTACCTTCTCGCTGATGTGGTCAGCCGGAGATAGTCTGTTATTGATAATCACACCTAGGTCTTTCTCTCTTTCTGATGTGTACAGGGTTTTATTTCCTAACTTATAATCCCAATCAGGTCTTTTTCCACTTTTACCAAACTTGATTACATGACACTTGTCCACATTGAATTCCATTTGCCATGTACTACTCCATTCATGAAGTTTATTTAATTATTCTTGTAGCTCATTACAAGAGTCTGTGTTAGTAATTCTCCTTTGTATTTTTGCATCATCTGCAAACATATTCAGATAGCTCTCATTTCCACTGTTACTGTTTATGTCATTTATATACACTAAAAACATGATTGGTGCCAACACTGAACCCTGTGGTACTCCATTAGTCACTTCTTTCCATGATGAGTAGTTTCCTCTTAGTACTGTCCTCATTTCTCTTTTTATGAGAAAGTCTTGCATCCAACAAAACAGTTTGCCTCGAATTCCTCCTTGATGGTACAGTTTCCATAAAAGTCTTTGGTGTGGTACTGTGTCAAAAGCTTTCGTGAAATCTAAATAGATACTGTCCATCCATCCTTCCCTTTCCTGTATTGTGTTTGTTACTCTGTCATAGTAGCTCAACAGATTAGTAACACGTTTTTCCTTTTCTGAAACCAAACTGTCTTTCTTTATCATACTGTATTCTTCTAGATGATTTACCCAAGCTTTTCTTATAAGCTTTTCTAATACCTTGCTTACAACACTGGTCAGTGATACTGGTCGGTAGTTGAGTGGATTTTGTCTATTTCCTTTCTTGAATAAGGGGATAATATTTGCTTTTTTCCAAATATCAGGTAGATTACCCTGACTCAAGGATTTCTTGAAAATTAAAAATAATGGTTTACTTAACTCCTTTGCACATTCTCTTAATACCCAACATGAAATTTCATCAGGACCACTTGCTTTTCCTCTGTCTAATCTACTTAACTCCTCCTGTATTACTTTTTCTGCTATTTGTATATCTGGTAGTATGTGTGGACATGCGTGTTCCACATAGTCCCTCTCAAAATTTTTTTCTTCTGTAAAAACTAATTGGAAATTCTTATTTAGTGCTTCACAAATATCTTTCTCTTGTGTATAAGTGATTCCCTCGTCCGTAATGGATTGTATTATATCTTTTACTTTGGTTTTGCTTCTGATAAAGCTGTAAAACAGCTTTGGTTGGTCACTACTTTTATTTATTATATCCTCCTCAAACTGTTTTTGGGCTTCCCTCCTTATTCTTGTATAGTCGTTTCTTGCCTGTTTGTAATTATTATACGCCCTTTCACTATTGTGTCTTCTGTATCTATTCCACAACAAATCTCTTCTTTCTTTTGATTTTTTACTTTCTGTATTGAACCATTTCTGTATTTTCTTATCTGCTTCTTTGTGCTGTGGGATGTACTTCTGGACTCCTATTTCACAAAATTCACAGAATTTTTTATATACAGCATTTAAATCTTGTCCTCTAAGCTCATTTTCCCAATCAACTTCTAAGAAATACTTCTTTAGGTCTTGATAATTTCCCTTTTTATAGTTTAGGCTTTTTTTGTAACTGTCATTGCTGTTTACTATGTCATATGCTATCCTGAAGTTATAATTTAGTACTGCATGATCGCTTTTGCCGAGTGGAGGGTGAGATATTAAACTGTCAATATCATTTTCTTGCCTAGTAAATATTAGATCTAGCACTGAAGGTACATCAAGTCCTCTTTTTCTGGTGGTTTCCCTCACATGTTGCGTTAGGAAAAACTCTTGTACGAGATCCAGGAGCTTTTGGTCCCAACAGCTTTCTTGGCTAATTATATCTAGAGTATTCCAATTTATATTTGTATTGAAATCCCCAGTTAGTATAATTCTTTCAGATTTCTCTTCCATTTTATGTAGTAATGATCTTATGCTCTGAATTGTACTCTCTGCCAGGTCCTCATATTCGTCTCTTTCCCATGTGTTTGTTCTGGGTGGCATGTACAAATTGGCTACAATTACTTTACCTTCAGATTTGTTGATCTCTACTGCAATCAGTTCTACTTGTGATGGTATATCTAGTTTTATTTCCTTGACTTTTAGATTTTTCTTAGTTAATATTATAATTCCTCCTCCTTTTTTTAAATTTCTGTCTCTTCTCCATATATTGTATTCCTCTAAGTTTAGTATGTCATTGGATATCCTCGGTGTTAATTTTGTTTCAGTTAGGCATATTATTTGTGGTTCATTTTCTCTGACATAATCATTCATCTCTTGTAATTTAGATACCATTCCATCCACATTTGAGTACATCAACTTTATCATCTTGTTTATATACTTGTCATGACATGGTTCTACTACCTTCCTCCTTTTTCTTCCATCCTGTTTGTGTACCACTTTCGTACCTGCAATCCTATTACTTTGTAAAAGTAAGTGTGTGTGTGTGTGTGTGTGTGTGTGTGTGTGTGTGTGTGTGCTAGAAAAAGTGAAAGGACATGGTGTGAATATCTTGCTGTGCTAGAATTGAGAATGGTAGTGCTCTGAGTGTGCGAGAAAATATACTAAGTGGAATGACACAGTGCGAATATCTTGCTGTGCGAGAAAAGAGAACAGTAGTGCGTTAAGTGTGCAAGAAAACTCACCAAGAGTGCATAGACTAAGAAAAGAATTGTAAGTTATGTGGAAAACAAATATAATGTACAGTATAATATGGTTATGGATTATGTTATGAGAAAGGTTGTAAGGAGAACAGGTGCAGGAATTAACTGGAAAGTAAATAAGAAGCTGGTGGATTTGGACTATGCTGATGATATTGTGCTGATCTGCGGAAGTATTTACGAGATGCAGAGGGTGCTTGATTGTCTGGTGGAGGAAGGAGAAAAGGTGGCATTGGTGATAAATTGTGGAAAGACTGAAATTATTAATATGAACGTGGAGACCCAAATCGATTGTGTAATTGGGAATAATGTGGTGAAGAATGTAGAAACCTTTAAGTATCTGGGAACGATTGTATCATCCCCCCTGGGGATAGGGGGTCTTCAAGAATACTTCCCCAGTATCCCTGCTTGTCGTATGAGGCGACTAAACGGGTTGGCGGAGGGTTAATGCCCCTCCCCAGAAAACAGCTAACTAAAAAGACGAACAAGAAGCCTCGGACAAGGACTGACTAAAAGATGACGACAAAAGACCGGACAATGGATATGGTACGGATCGTGACATGGAATGTAATGAGTGCGAATGATGAGGTGAAAGAGAGAGAGATTGTCCAGGTGCTTGAGGGTGCGAAAGTGGATGTATGTGGAATAACTGAAACTAAATGGAGAGGTGAGAGTGTGAGAGAATGGGAGTATGGATGGGGTATATGTGCAGGAGTAGGTGAGAATGAGCGGGCAAAAGAAGGAGTGTGTATTGTTGTGAGTAAAAGATGGATGAAGAACATAAGAGAGTATGGATCAGTTAGCTCAAGGATTGTGTGGGTAAGATTGAAAGCTGGAATACAAATGTGGGCGATTGTGTGCATGTATGCGCCAATGCAAGATCGTGCAAACAGAGTGAGAGAAGAGTTCTAGACAAATGTGGAAGTGTGCATGGAAAAGTTTGAAAGGAATGGGAGAGTGTTTTTGATTGGTGATATGAATGGTAAAGTAGGGAATGTGAAGGTGGGTGGAAGAGTTGGTGAGTGGGGTGTGCCTGCTGAGATGGATGAGAATGGCAGAGCATTAGTGGACATTTGTGCCGGGAGGGGGTTGGTGATAACCAATACCCTCTTCAGGCACAAAATGATCCACAGGTATACATGGCGAGTGATGAGAAGGGTGGGTGATGAACTGAATGAACGGAAGGCAATGACTGATTATGTGTGTGTGGATGAAAGGATGCAAAAGTGCATAATGGATACAAGAGCGTATAGAGGTTGGGGGAGTGGACTTTCTGACCATTGCTTGGTGGTGGCCAGAATCAATATCCAAGTAAGATGGAGAAATAGAAGAAGGGAAGGATGGGGGGAAGGATTAGTTGCAAGGAGAGTGGAAAGGTTACAAGAGGATGAGGAAGAGGCAGAATATAAGAGAGAAGTGAGGGAACGATTGGGTAAATATGAACTGGAGCAGATGGGGGATGTGGAAGGTGTGTGCAAAATATTCACAGAAGAAAAATGTGCAGCATGTGATATGGTGTGTGGGGTGAAGAGAAGACGGAAGGGGATGCAAGGAACAGCGTGGTGGAATGAAGAGGTGAGACAGGCTGTGGCACAAAAGAAGAATCCATACAATGAATGGATGAGAAATAGGGGCGTGGAAGAAGTTGAGAGGTGGAAGAGAGACTATAGAAAGTAAGAGAGAGGTGAAAAGATTAGTGAGAGAGAGTAAGTAGAGAGTGGATGAGGAATTTTGAAGGAATTTGAGTGTAAAGTAGAGGGACTGTAAGAAAATGTTCTAGAAAGAGGTGAAGAGAGTAAGACAGGGTGGCAGTGAAGTCAGTAGGGAAGTGAAAGATAAAAATGGTAGATTACTAGTGGAGAAGGGAGAAAAAGTGTGCAGATGGAGAGAACACTTTAAGGAATTGTTGAACATAGAGAATGGAAGTAATGCGAGTATAAGTAGCTGGAGAATGGCTAGGAGAAGGAAGGAGGTGAGAAGACAGGAAGAAATCAGTAGGATAGAAGTTGTGGAAGCAATGAAAAAAGTCAAAATGGAGAAAGCACCAGGAATTGATGAAGTGTGTGGTGAAATGCTGAAGCATGGGGGAGAGATAGTAGTGGAATGGATGTGGAAGATGTGCAGATTGGCCTGGGAGGAAGGTAGAGTCCCGGAGGATTGGAAGTCAAGTAGGCTATAATTATTCCCTTGTACAAAAGAAAAGGGGAAAAAGAAGTGTGTGGTAATCATAGGGGCAATTGTCTTCTTAGTGTAATAGGAAAAGTGTATAGTAGGATACTTATTGGCAGAGTTAGGGAAATAACAGAGGAATTAGTTGGAGAAGAAAAGGGAGGCTTTAGGAAGGGAAGAGGTTGTGTAGATCAGATATTCATTCTTAGATCTTTAGTGGAAAAGTTTCCAGAGAAGGGAAATAAGTTGTATGCGGCCTTCATGGATTTGGAGAGAGCATATGACAGGGTGGATAGACAAGGATTGTGGAAAGTATTAAGAATATATGGAGTAGATAGGAAGTTGCTGAATGCTGTGAAGAGTATGTATGATGGTGCTAAGGCTGCAGTGCATGTGGATGGTGAACCGAGTGTATTTTTCTCTTTGAAGGTTGGGTTGAAACAGGGATGTGTCATGTCTCCATGGTTGTTCAATCTGTACATGGATGGGGTTATAAAAGAGGTACAAGGTAGGGCAGTGGATGTTGGAGTGGCCCTAATGAGAGAGGGTTGTGTTTGGAAACTCCCTGTGCTGCTGTTTGCAGATGATATTGTGTTGTTAAGTGAAGACGAAGGGGAGCTGCAAGGCTTGGTGGATGAGTTTGGAAGAGTGTGTAAGAAACGGAATCTAAAGGTGAATGTAGGGAAGAGTAAACTGATGATCTTTTAGAGAGGTGAAGTCAGTGAATGTACAGTGAGGTTGGATGGTGAGGAAATGGAAGCTGTGAGTACGTTTAAGTACGTAGGTGGTGTGATGAGTAAGGATCGGAGTTTGGAGGATGAAGTGCTTGAAGGGGTACAACAGTGAAGAAAGGTTGTTGGTTACTTGGATGCAGTGATAAGGAACAGGGAAGTGAGCATGGAAGTGAAAAAGTTACTACATGACAGTATTGTGATAACAACTCTAACGTATGGAAGTGAAGCTTCGACGTTGTTGGAAATACACAAGTCAAGAGTGAGAACAGTGGAAATGACTTATTTAAGGGGAGCCTGTGGAGTCATACAGAGAGACAGGCTGACAAATGAGGATATAAAGGAGCGTTGTGGTGTGGATGTGGATGTGATAGGAAGCGTTAGGAGGAACACACTGAGGTCGTTTGGCCATGTGGAGAGGATGGAGGGTGAGATACTGACGAGGAGAGTGTATGAGAGTGAGGTGGAGGGGGGAGAGGGAGGGGGGAGGCCGCGGATGATATGGAGGGATGGAGTGAAGAGGTATATGAGAGAGAGGGGTGTGAGTTGGGAGCAGGGCAGTGAAATGGCGGGGGACAGGGCGACGTGGAGGCGATTTGTTCATGGCCATCCCGTACGGGATTGAGGCGTCTGGCAATAGAAAGATAGATAGATTGTGTCATCTGACGGATCATTATACAATGAAACTGAGGAGAAGATAAGACAGCCTTGGCGAGCTGTTGGAATGTTGAAATCTGTTTGGAATAATAATATGCTTTCGGTGCATACTAAAGTAAAAATTTACAAGCCCATGGTTAGACCAATTTTAATTTATGGGCATGAATCATGGTACAGTACAATTGCAACAGATTAGAAAGTATTAGGATTTGAAAATATAATACCGAGAGGGATTCTTGGGGTAAAGAGGCAAGACAGAATAACAAATGAAAGAGCAAGGGATATTACGAGAGTGGAACCAGATGATGAATAAGTGAGACTGTCTCGATGGAAGTGGCTGGAGAACATGTATAGAAAAGAAGGCAGTTTAATACAGTATGTGCCAGAGTGGACTGCTAGAGGAAGAAGAGGTAGAGGTAGGCTGAGGGAAACCTGGCTGAGAACAATGAAAACAGAAGCAGGAGAGGGGTATTGGTGGGATTTCAAGGAGATGGCAAGAGACAAATATTGGTGGAGAGAGTTCACCGAGGCCCTATGCATCCCATGGGGTGCCACAGGTAATGATTGATTGATAATATGTGTGGGCACAGCCTTTCTACCTCAGAAACGTAGAATAAGAAATATTATGAAAATTATATGGGCAATCCAACTCACTCACTCGCTTGTCATAATGAGCCAACATATAGTACTTTGCTTGGGGACACTTCCTATATCATCTATATACCCAACAAGAGTGTCCTTGGCTCGAATAGCATTGTTACAGATGAAGAAAATGCAGAGCTTCTGCCTCTTCTCACTCTGTGGCGGCAGTGGGTGGAGACGTGTACGGACGCTACTCCAAAGCTTCAGCCACCTGCTCAGGGAGGATCGACCTCAAAATCGAACTAAATGGCTTCTGTAAGTACTTTTATGGTTGTTCTCAATGTTCTTTCATCATTTCTAATCTATCTAGCAAAAAAAAAAAAAAAGGTCAAAAATTGGCCACCACCATGGTTCCATGAGGGTCCAAAGTCTGCCGGCATGTGGCGGGCTAACAAGGCATCACCCATTCCCCCACTAAAGTCTTCAAACGGTAACATTACAAATGACATGCGTGGCAAAGCGTAAATCCTTGCCAGTACATTTGCCAGAAATTCTGCCTTAAAGGATGTCAGCCACAACGTCCCTGTACTAGAACTTGACTCTTTCGAAACTGTTCCACTTAAAATACAGACTAGATATGTCGAATCCATCCTAGACAATTTACTAACCAACAAAGTGGCAGGCCCAGATGAAATTCCTCCAACTGTATTGATAAAGTGCTCCCCAGAACTTGCCTCTGTTCTAGCTAAATTATTCAGACTAGCATACGTATTTCTTCATTCCCAAATTCATGGAAAGAAGCCAATATCCACCCAATTCCAAAGAAAGGAAGTTCCTCTGACACCAATGATTACAAACCAATAGCTATCACGTCTTCTCTTGGTAAAGTATTTGGAACTGTAATTAATATGCACAAAGTGCATCACCTTGAATCCAACAACTTAATGATAGACAATATGGTTTATACCATGAAAGATCCACCATTGATATACTCAACTTCCTAACTTATTCCATCCATCACTCAGTTCACCAACAGGGAAACTCACGCAGCAGATCTAGATATTTCTAAAATTTTCGACAGAGTGTGGCACCGTTCCCTGCTATCCAAACTCCCTTGCTATGGACTAATGGCTCTTGATCCTCTGCTTTCCTTATATCGCAGTGACAGAAAACTAAGAGTAAAAATGGATGATGTATATTCCATTTTCCACTCAATTAACACTAGCGTGCCACAAGGATCAGTTTTGGCGCCAACCCTTTTCCTAGTTCATTTTAATGGCAACTTATGTTACTCACAATCCCATGCATTCATATGCAGACGACTCAACACATCACATTTCATAACACCCATTTGCAAAGTTTAATATTTCTGACTCTAAACTCAATGTAGCCATCTCCATAAATCAAAACTTCTCTAAAGTCACTGAATGGGGACAAAATAACCTTGTCTCATTTAATGCTAGTAAAACTAAATATATACAATTTACTAGTAGAGAGATATTGCCAGATTCGTATATTACCTTCAGTGCTATTAATATTCCCATCTGCAAAAGTACTTAAATTCTCGGTGTTTCACTTAACAGTGCCCTCAGCTGAACCTTTCATGTCAGATCACTTGTTAAAACCGCCTCAAAGAAACATGGATTATTGTAGAGTCCGTATCTTTTCACTGATGAGCAGTTGGCTACAATTTGGAAGAGGCATGTGTGCTCTCAGCTAGATTATTACTCACCCTTCTAGAATGAATGTGGAGATATTGCACTAAAACAACTAGACAAAATTCAGAACAAAGCTGTTGGAATTATTAATAATCCTGCTACCTCCCCTACAAGTAAGAAGGAATGTTGCCTCCCTTGCATTATTTTACATATATTTTTATGGCAAATGCACAGATGAAGTTTCGTCCATTGTGCCACCTCTCCATGCCTTCCCTCGTGCTACACGGGCATCTGGTAGCGCTCATGACTGGAATGTCACTCAGCCATTTTGCAGAACTTCTGCCTATCAGAATTCTGTTATTCCCCGAATTGTATCTCTCTTGAACTTGCTTCCCTGGAGATGTTTCCCCCCAAACGTCAACGTACAGCTGTTCAAGTCCAACTTACAATTTTTTAATGAATGAAGGTCGCCAGTAATCTGGTGTATGGATTAGTTTTTTATCCATTTGTTTTTTGCTTCCTATGTTCTATTATTAAAAAAAAAAAAAAAAAAAAAACTACCATAGGCAGAGAGCTTGCCGGATGGATCCCTCCTCTTCTCCGCCGTCTACCGCTCCCCCCTTCTTCCCCTCCCTCCATCTTCCCATCCCTCACTCTTCCCCTCCCCACCTCTTCCACTCCTGCCTCTTCCTCCCTCCCTTCTTCTCCCCTTTCCTCTTCACCCCCTCTCCTCTCTCCCCTCCCCTCTTCTCCTCCCCTCTTCCCCCTAATCTCTTCCCCCCCCCCTTCTTTCCCCCTTGCCTGATGGATTCGATTGTGTTTGCTTACTGTATTTTTCTCCACTGTGTAGGAAGTAGCGCGCATGCCAGATGGATCAGACTGTGTCTGCTTTGATTTCACCGGCGTGTAGGCAGTCATGTGGCGAATAATTTCGTGCTTCATTATGTAGCACAGGATGGGTTTAGGAGGCAAAAAATTGCATTGTCAGGTGTGCCAGACGTTTCTCTTCAGTTTGGTAGGAAAAAAATAGATTTTTTCGAAATGTGAAAAAATGGTGCCTGACGGCCACTGTATCTCAACGATTTCCGGACTCATGGCCACTGAGGGGCTTCAGTCCCCCACCCAGCTCAGGGCCTTTGACCGATTTTGGTGAAAAACAATAGATTTCCAGGATTTATGGACATCTACTCTCTGATTTTTTTTATTTATTTATTTTTTTTTTTTGTCTGAGCTACTGGGGCAATACTGTGGCCTGTAGAGAGCAGACAAACAAACAAACAGACGGACGACAAACATACGGAACTTACCAACTACCTTGCCGAATCTTTCGAATCCGGCAAGCAACAAACAGGGGGGTGAATGCGTAACCTTCTCCAACTCCGTTGGCGGAGGTAATAAATCTCGCAAATAAAATACTTTTGTCGTGATATATATGTAAGAATATACGACGACGAACTGACGAGCTTGACTAATAACTGAAAAGTTATTCATTTCACGCACCAAGTCCAATTTAACTTTAGTAACCAAATAAGATCCTGTAACAAAGTACCAATAACAGCAAGTTACGTTTTTTAGTCTAGTTGTAACTGTTGTGACTTCATCTCGGTAACCGATATCAGTTTTGTGCTGCCCGTGCAATTTACGAGTCTTTGATAATGAAAATAGTAGCTCTCGGGTGGATTTTAAATAACTTTCCTATTACAGTTTGAATGCTAACCTAACACCATCACATATGTGTAGATTTAAATTCCCTCAGTGCATGACTATAAAATGTTTTAATCGTATAAAGTTGAGATTAAAGATGCAAGCGATCATGGTCAATGTAATGAATATTAAATCGCACAAAATTCGGAAAAAAAAATAGTTTGCATACTGTCAGTACAAGAGTGAGAATACACTGCAGGTGAGTCTGAATTATACCCATGTATCCGTCTTATGCTATGTACAGTACAACCCTCCCTTAACTTTTGCTTATCAGTTTATGAAAACAAATTTAGCCTAGTGATAAAAAATGTTTACCTTCGTTGATACTTGGTTATTATTCGTTTAATGTTATTTTCCCTGTCGGTACTTCCATGTTTTTCTTCTGATGCTATGCTTTCTCAATACTGCTGTTTAGGAATAGGCTTTCCTGCAATTAATGAAAGTCAACACCACGCCAACAGCTTGGCCCTTCATTCGTCAGTCTACATTTAAATTGACACTACAGCCGCTTCTTCAGTTACTGAATTTGTCAATTCTCACGATTTCTTTCAATGAAAATGACCAAACCGCATTGCTGTATAGTATGGAGTCGCCGCAACTAGATACTGCTGAGCTGATCTTTTGTTAGTTTTTATCACATCTTATTCAGCCACTGTTTTGCCATACTTGGCTGTGCAAGGGTTATCTCCATGCTACTGTATTACCATTTTCGCTATTGTTTGCTTCCTTTGTAAACATGTTACTCCTTACTTTCCCCTGTCCCTATAGTTAAAAATACATATTCCTCTGCTTCTCTTCTTTTAACTCATCTTACCTGTTTACTTTCCTACACGTTTCAGAAACTTTTGTCTCTTCATTTTTTCTCCTATTTTTCATTATCCTTTTCCTCCTTCTTTAAGCTCAACCTGCTCCTCTGCATTACCGTAACCATATCGCTGCCATGAGCACACTTGAGTACTTCATTCAGGCTAAATCTATTTTATTCACCTGAGAAAACATCCAACACTCCAAAGATTTCTCGAGGCAGTGGTCAACTATTGGAAAACCAGAATTCCTCAGAGCCAAACAAAATCATATTGTGGTTGCCTAGAGAAAATACTTTAATGTTTTCAAATGAGCCCAGTTGGTTAAACAGACGATACTGACCATCACAAAAATTCATCGAAAAGACTAGGACATTATCGCACCCTTTCCCTCACCCGCTTCATTCTCCTTCTCGTTCTCTCATCATTTCCTTCATCTCCAACCCTGGCCCTCCCTGACCCTTTCGCTTCCAACTATTGAGAGGAATGGCAACATCACAGTAACCCTCTCTCTCTCTCTCTCTCTCTCTCTCTCTCTCTCTCTCTAATGATATAAGTATAGGCCCATATCTTTGTCAAAAGTATCAAAGATATTAATAAAAACTGTAGCTAACACATTCTTTGATTATCATAAATCAACAAATCTGAGCAACAGCCAGCATGGCGTTAGACACGGACATTTCTTGAAAAATGCACTCATGTATGCATATGATAATCTTTATATCAGTATGGATGAATTAATTCTACTGCCTTCATTCTATTTATCAAAGGTATTTAATAGTGTTAGTTATGAATTACTAATTCAAAAGTTCGGTCGACTTATCATAGACTCATAATGATTTAAAGATTATCTAAGTAACAGAACACAGTCTGTTCGTTTTGGAAATACTGTATCATCAAAACTGTAAGTGTCATTCGGCATGCCACAAGTTCAGTCCTTCTTAAAATATATGTCAATTATCTCTTTCAGTATGTAAAAGATTGTTTTCTTATACAGTAAGTCGATGGCACCAAGTTTATACACAAGGGTACCAATGAAAACATACCAGACCTTGATCATAGAGTAGAACAGATATTAAGCAGGGTAAAACACCACTGTACTAAACATGGTCTCATGCTAAACATGAAATGAAAAAAGTCAGTGTCTGCTTAATATCACAAGAACACCCAAATCAAGAATATCTAAAACACGATCATTCAAGTGTGCATATTCAGCTTAGTAGCTGCGAGAAGAACTTGTGTGTATTTTGACTGACCTATATATAACGGACACACAAGGGAAATGAGTCAGTCTCGGGATCCCAGTGTATATAAACCGTAAACAGGATGCGCTCATTAAAGAAATCAGAATTAAAGTACGGTAGTTAGAACACTGCTCTCAACCTTATTAATGATGCAATCTGAATCTGGTGTACAACTAATGCAACGAAACTCATCTGAGTACAGAAACAAAACTTTGCTGCCAATAGCAGAAGGTGGAACATATAATTTTGACCACATTACCCCATTCTTAGAGAAAGCACAATGGTTAAATGTATCTCAGAAATGTATTTTTGAGCAATGTATAACGATATTTAACATATTGTGAGAGAGGTTTCCTAATTAGCTTTGTACACTTCTTACGGTTAGGAACATTTATGGAGCAAACATAAGGCAATCAAACCAAGAATCAATTATTATGGTTCAAGTTCTGTATTAGTTAGGAGTCTTAAATTAGGGAATGCTTTATCCTGGAATATAAAGGAGGAAGGGAGTGTGTTTGCTTTTAAGAAAAACCTAGTGAGTTATGTACTCATTCCTGCCATATTTGTATAATGATTACCTCTAGGAAAACCCTGATGAGTTATCTCCTCAACCATGACTTGCCTCAATAATGATTCACCATATTTTAATAGGCTATGTGTAGCTGTGTATTTTGAGTGAAGCCTATGCATTATACTGTACCTATGAGATGAAATATCGATTTTAACTTTTAGGTCTACTGGTGTCACACATTGTTGTAAAAACTTGTTTGCTTTAAAATAGCGCGTTGTTTTTCGTTTTCAGGTAACCGTCTAATTGCACTGCACATTACGGTGTTGTAGGGTTGTGTGATACTAGTCACTGTAAATCATGGAAATAATGCATGGAAATAATTTTTTTTCATTCTCTCTCTCTCTCTCTCTCTCTCTCTCTCTCTTCCCGGAGGGGTGATGTATCCAGTAAAAGCTAATTTTACCTACTCAGAACACCTGCCCATAACCTTGCCCAGGGCACTTTTCTACCTCTTGCTTTCCACCAGTACTCTCCTTCCGAGAGATGAACAGCCCTTGTTGGCTTTAAAATCTTCTATCTTGCTGTAGGTGGCATATTAAGTTCCGACCCTCTTTCCCTTGCCGGCACAGGGACCTGCATGGGGGCGCCCTAGCCCTCTATCGGAGTACCGCATGCTAGGATGATGCCCATCGAGAGAGTCAAAGTAAAATGTAAATACAAAAAAAATCCACCAGGCCTCCAAGAAAGAATACTGAGGGAGCTAGCAGACATGAATATCAGTGGTTGCACACATAAACGAGTTAATGGAACACTAAACCTGTTTATTGCAGATAATAATTCCTATGACAAGCTCTTCAACAAAGAAGCTGCTGTTCCCCAGAAAGCCACGGCTTCTCACGCCAAACTCTCCAAATTTAGAATGTAGGAAATCAGTTACAAATGGATATATTAGAGATAGCAATGACTGTAAACTCGATGACGTCAGCAAATTACTAAAATGAAACATACAATGGCCGAAGTAAGGAAAATCACCTGATTTTCATGAAACAACATCTTCAAGATCCCGTTTAAGACACCAGGGGTGGCCACGGAAGTATGCATGCAAAGTCTCAATGTATACCCTCTGATCAGTGCAACCTATCAAATAGAAATGGAACAATGCATCCGTTTTACAGCGTGGTACAGATGTTGCCTGGAAAAAAACACATAACCAACGAATGTAAACATCTATACAAATACAGTGTGTGCTTTGTATTTGAAAAAAAAAAAAAAAAAAAAAACTTGCGGCACGAATGTAAAGGAGAGGGTGAAAATGCATCCTATGCCGAAGTAACCACTAATGAATGAAGAAATGCCCAAAGAGAAAAACAGCCATCAGAGCAAAGAAAGTCAACACCAAGTGACACAGGTCTGTCTTTCTCCCAGTTGCCTTAAAGCAACAGTATGCTTGAAGGAACGGATTCAAAGTTGCTGTTTTGGTGGCAATTACCATGAAAGAGACAACCACAACCTGCACCACATACGAACCCATAATCACAGACTTTCTTCAAGTAAACAATCTAACAGAAAAAGAAAAGTACGAGAACTTCTTTTCTTTTAGCGTCCCTACCCACCGTCCCAGTAGACACATGCTCTCAAAGGTCCTCCAATCCCCTCGCCATTCCACCATAAGCCTAAAGATTAGTAGTACTTGACTGACAGAAACCAGAGGCCCGAAACAACGACGCATTTAGAGCAACATGTAACATTAGACTCTAACCACACCTCCCAGCCATGTAATAGTTTCACACCCCATGGCTCCACCACTGATATAAGAAACATTGTGTCTCTGTATCGGAGGTGGTTGCAGGAAAATCAAACTGGATCAGGGCAAATCTCACAGGGGAAGAGAATATAATATGACAAGATCCTAACGGTAACAAGTTATATATCATCTCTAAAAGTATTGCAACATAGCGTTCATCACTGGACAAATTTTACTAACATAAAGTTTATAAAGTTTAACATTATTAGTATATGCTTGCAAGAATCCCAGATGTCATATTAACAGTCATGGCTTTCCACATGACTAGTTACAAAAAAAAAAAAAAAAAAAAAAAATCCAGGATTCACATCCAACCAAAAGAACCGAAGTCGTGAGTTACATGAGGGCGTGGCCATCTCAATTATAACAGGAGCCCTGATCAGAGCTCCATAACTATTATGTATAGTGAAAAACTTTATGGACCTAATCTCAGATTACTTATCTGAACATTCAGGATCCAAATTCACTTCATATATCGCACACTCAGGATCCAAATTCACTTCATATATCGCACACTCAGCTCACACCATCCCAGACATACGAGTAATTATATCAAATGGTAAAGCCTTCCATAACACAGATTAAGCTTATTAGCAGTGACCGCCTCCCTATAATTTTCAGTTTGCTTAGCATTCCGATCTTCATCTCCTTCATGCGGCAACTCAACACGAAAAATGCAAACTGGGATATCAGTAAGAGCGTGACAGACTCCGAACTCCCAAACTTAGAATCAGAAAGGAAATACACAGTGCACTAGATACCTGAAACAGCCCAGTCAAGAAATTACAAATATGCCAAGGGCTGACAGCCGTATACATAACCCCCTCTTACCCAGCACCAAGTGATGATAATTATACTATATGCCCAACACTGTTTCACCACAGTAGCGGATCATGCACACAAACAAGATTGACATTCGATGTTTATTAGGAAAGCAAGATACTACAGCAAATACTCATAGTAAAGAGTAAAACAGAATAAATAAACACTAGGAAAACACATAAAAGATCCGGCCAACCAATAAAAAGAAATAAAGAGTTCTGACAGAAAATAAAATGTTCATTAGCAAAACCGTGATACCATATAAAGTATGTAAAGATAATCGATCAAAGAACAGAGGGTGATGATATAACTGCCTGCCAGTTCAGGAGGACCTGGATGCCAGTATTTAGGACAACACAAACTATGGCCTAGGTAAAAACAGGAAGTGGTAATCTGGTTAGCCGATTATAACCACAGAATCACACAGCATCCTACCATGAATTCATATAGACTATCACAAACGAATTCACTCTCATAACTCTCATGGAAAATACTGACGGCAGAATTACCAGCAGCGATTAATAAAAAAATAAAAAAACAGACATAGGCAGGAAAAGGCAAAAAAGATATGATAGAGCTTAGCAAAATACCAATGAAAGGATTTAACTTCCTGCTCACAATATCGAAAACTATGCTAAATACTGAATATTTCGCTGAATACTTTAAAGAGGCATCGATCTCTCTTATTCATAAACCAGGCGAAGTAGACACCGATTCCTTCAACTACAGGTCTACTGTATCTCGGTCGTGGAGGCCACACATAAAATATCAGAGAAGATAATAAGCCAGAGATTAAGGTGCTGTTTCCGTAAAGGGACAAGCACATCTTCAGCAATCGCGTTAGGTGCGGGAAAAAAGCAATAACTGCAGGACAAAGAATTAATTTTACGTTTATATATATAACTAGACACTAGTAAAGCATTTGATAATGTTTCAGCAAAGGGTCTCATATACAAATTATTACGCTAAGGCCTCTAAGAATTTGCAGAAAAGCTATAAAACAAGTTCCTAGAACAATGTGTACATCAACAATCTCAAGGAACATCAGCCTCACCAGCCTTTCCCAGTGAAACACAACTTTATCACCTACACGGCTGACGCGCCCAAGCCAGAGGGTAATGTGTACTTCGTATGGATATTTCCTGTGCCGATGACGCCACCAACATCGTCATAACTAACGGTACTGTACCCGAACATGACTGCATAGTACAATGGAAGACGCTGAGGCTAAATAAATGTGAAAGAAGCTGGAAAGTAAAAACTAGCAATGGTAACCTGACACTGTTAGCACTAACAAGAAGAAACATCGACGAAGCAATGATAGAGGGAAACATCAGAAGTGTTGCTAAATTTTAAGTCACCTAATTTCCCAAGGACTGAAAGTGAAGTACAGAAACTACATATACCGCAAGGAAATGCTGTCATTTCCTTGAGAAACTAAAACTCTCCATTGTAAAACATTATTTTTTCGAAATATATATCATTCCACCATACCAATGCACACTACCTCCAGGATAGGAATGCTGGAAATGCAAAGAGTACAGAAGGAATCCCTGAGATATGTCACCCAGAGATATCCACAAACAAAGATCACAGCGGGGAAA
Source organism: Coenobita brevimanus (assembly GCF_032717465.1). NCBI lineage: Eukaryota > Metazoa > Arthropoda > Malacostraca > Decapoda > Coenobitidae > Coenobita > Coenobita brevimanus. The sequence goes on along the minus strand of NC_137008.1, from coordinate 22,238,079 downwards.
CACTCGAAGACTGCAAGTCAAACTCGTCACCTGCTTTAAAGAAACAACAAGGAAGCTCTGGGAAAAATATGAAGAAAACAATGATATGAGCATGAACCACGTGCGACAGGTGGACAGAAGCGTAAATCTGCATCGTAGCTGTGTGCAACAGCTGGACAGAAGCGCAAATCTGCATTGTAGCTGGTTACTCGAAGTTTAAACGATTGAGGGAATCTCCACTAATATGTGGATATACTGACTATACAGTAATACTTTGCTTAGCTACCTGCAACACAAAAACATCATATATTCACACACAGACACCTCGAACGCAGGGGGTATACAAATGAGATGCCATAGTAGTGATTGATTAACTAACAATGGGATTTAATAACACCATATTTGTACTCAAATACTATATTTCTTTTTATCCCACTGGAAATTCTTTGTATAACATCTTGTTCTCTTTCTACTGGACCTATGCTAAAAAGAATAAAGAATAAAATATATACGAGGGATGAGGTAATACTAGCTGGGGCATGGGAACCCTGATGGACGACATGGCGGTGGAAAAGATATGTATGTGACCATATGTATATGGTACAATATCTAGCTCATGGGTGCCCAACCTGTGGGTTGCAACCCCCCAGGGGATCGCAGAGGGTTGACTAGTGGATCGAGAAGACACGGGAGAACTTGGTAATCTAGGGAGAAGAACTTGGTACATCAGCAGGAACATTTTCAAAACGTTCATTTCGCTATTACGCCAGTAACCTAGAACACAAGAAAATGTTGAACCGGTGGAGTAGGCTATAGCTTTCGCACGCTCTTTTCGATGTATAACGGTTAGGCTGTTATTGTTTGCGCCTACTTTTTACTTGGTACTTGTATGTGTGGAATGATTTTAGAAATCCCCTGACCTCTAGCCGTTGATGTGTATGGAAGCTTCAGGTTTCCTTGCGGAATTTATCACATCAAGTGATTTCGTGATTATTATATTATTTTACTGACATTATATATTATATATAATGGCCTGGGAGGAAGGTAGAGTCCCGGAGGATTGGAAGTCAGGTATAATTATTCCCTTGTACAAAGGAAAAGGGGAAAAAGAAGTGTGTGGTAATCATAGGGGCATTTGTCTTCTTAGTATAATAGGAAAAGTGTATGGTAGGATACTTATAGACAGAGTTAGAGAAAGAACAGAGAAATTAGTTGGAGAAGAACAGGGAGGCTTTAGGAAGGGAAGAGGTTGTGTAGATCAGATATTCATTCTTAGATCGTTAGTGGAAAAGTTTCTAGAGAAGGGAAAAAAGTTGTATGCGGCTTTCATGGATTTGGAGAAAGCATATGACAGGGTGGATAGACAAGGATTGTGGAAAGTGTTAAGAATATATGGAGTAGATGGGAAGTTGTTGAATGCTGTGAAGAGTATGTACGATGGTGCGAAGGCTGCAGTGCGTGTGGATGGTGAACTAAGTGAATTTTTCTCTTTGAAAGTTGGTTTGAAATAGGGATGTGTCATGTCTCCATGGTTGTTCAATCTGTACATGGATGGGGTAATAAAAGAGGTACAAGGTAGGGTAGTGGATGTTGGAGTGACCCTGGTGAGAGAGGATAGTGTTTGGAAACTCCCTGTACTGTTGTTTGCAGATGATACTGTGTTGTTGAGTGAAGGCGAAGGGGAGCTGCAGGGCTTGGTGGATGAGTTTGAGAAAGTGTGTAAGAAACGGAATCTAAAGGTGAAAGTAGGGAAGAGTAAAGTGATGGTCTTTGAGAGAGGTGAAGTTAGTGAATGTACAGCGAGGTTGGATGGTGAGGAATTGGAAAATGTGAGTACGTTTAAGTACTTGGGTAGTGTGATGAGTAAGGATGGAGGTTTGGAGGGTGAAGTGCTTGAAAGGGTACAGCAGGGAAGAAAGGTTGCTGGTTCTTTGAAAGCAGTGATAAGAAACAGGGAAGTGAGCATGGAAGTGAAAAAGTTACCACATGACAGTATTGTGATACCAACTCTAACGTACGGAAGTGAAGCTTGGACGTTGTTGGAAGGACACAAGTCAAGAGTGAGAGCAGTGGAAATGAGCTATTTAAGAGGAGCCTGTGGAGTCACGTGGAGAGACAGGCTGACGAATGAGGATATAAAGGAGCATTGTGGTGTGGATGTGGATGTGATAGGAAGTGTTATGAGGAACACACTGAGGTGGTTTGGCCATCTGGAGAGGATGGAGGGTGAAAGACTGACAAAGAGAGTGTATGTGAGTGAGGTGGAGGGGGGAAGAGGGAGGGGGAGGCCGAGGATGAGATGGAGGGATGGGGTGGAGAGGTATATGAGAGAGGGGGGTGTGAGTTGGGAGCAGGGCAGTGAAATGGCTGGGGACAGGGCGACTTGGAGGCGATTTGTTTGTGGCCACCCCAAACGGGATTGAGGCATCTGGCAATAGATAGATAGATATATAATTTTGCCATAATAATCATAATATAGCGTTCTTTATTTTATTAAGGCTGATACACTCTGACAAACACTCAAAATTCATTTCTTTCGAAATCTGTGGATCATTTTAGCGACAGAGTGCGGCAGCAGTGGAGGCCTCGAATGAAGTTGTGCTGGAAACTGACATACAAAAAAAAGAAAGGCCTCTCATGATTGGAGAGAAATTTATCAAACCCTCCGTACTAAACATGGTGTAGCTTGTTCTCAAGGAAGCCAGCTCGATGAAGATGCAGCAAGTATCTCTGTCAAATAATACTCTTCAGAGGCGTATGTCTCATATGTCTATGAATGTGAAAAAGCAGGTTTGGGATTAAATCAACCCCCCCCCCTCTCTCTCTCTCTCTCTCTCTCTCTCTCTCTCTCTCTCAGATTTGTGATTAAATTAACCCTCTCTCTCTCTCTCTCTCTCTCTCTCTCTCTCTCTCTCCCTCTCTCTCTCTCTCTCTCTCTCTCTCTCTCTCTCTCTCTCTCTCTCTCTCTCTCTCTCTCTCTCAGGTTTGGGATTAAATCAAAACCTCTCTCTCTCTCACATCTCCGACTCTGGACAAAGGCTTTAGGGCCTATCCCCAAGTCCCAGTAGTCCTCCTTGAGGCCAAGTAGTCCTCCTACACCACCTGCCACCACTTAGGCGCAAACATCCACTGTCCATATTGAATACATGCTAGGGCTGACTCATACAGGACTGATGTACTGGTAATAACGGGGTTATTTTTACGACATATCGGCGGGTCTTCTGGTAGATCAGTAAAGTCTGTTTTTATGAAATTCAAATCCTTAAACTGTTCTCTGCCCCAGCCGAGATTCGAACCTGGGTCCATTAGGACTGCAGGCCACCTCTCAACCGATTCAGCCACTGAGCTAGTTCTCTTTCTAACCCGACGAATCAACGAATATGAACATGTTATCAGTGGCTTGTCTTCGTGAGGTACATTCATTAATACGACACCAAAGAAGAATTCCCGTTCTGTAGCGCACTTGAAAACACTACAAAATCTGATGACGACATGGAAAACGTCTCTACTTCTCTTCATACTGGTGGTCTGCAATGGGGAAACGTGTGCGGGGTTTGTATGGACGAAGCACCAACTATGCTAGGATTGAAATCAGGATTCCAGACGAGAGTGATAACTCCCCAAACTAAGGCCATCCACTGCATGATCCACCCATATGCAATAGTCAGTAAGACCCTCCCTGATTCTCCGCAGGAAGTGCGAGGTGCTGTGATCAAAACTGTGAATTACATGAAGGCTGGGCCACTCAACACTCGTCTATCCAAAGAACTCCACAGACACATGCATGCTGGCCACGAGGTCCTTCTCTGCTACATGGCAGTATGCTGGTTGTCGAAAGGGAATATTGTGAATCGTGTCCTTGAGATGAAAGACGAAGTCAGGTTCTTTATGAGAGTGCCAGAAAACAGAGATCTTCTGGCACACTTCGAAGTTGAAACGTGGAATAAACGGATTGCGTACCTGGCAGACACTTTCAACCAGCTGAACAAGCTGAATTTAAAACTTCATAGAAGCGAAACACGCGGTCTCTTATTTCATGACAACCTATGGGTCTTCATATCCAAACTGCAGAAATGCCGTCGGAAAATTGGGAACACTGCATGTCTGGAAAATTGTCTGAAGTGATGGATGCGTCAGAGGGCGAACTAGATCAGTTCCAGAAGGACCAGACTACCGGACAGCTTGAGTCCCTAGAAAAGGAATTCCAACGATACTTCTCTGAGCTCACAGGAAAAGAGAAGGCGCTGATAAGAAACCCTTTCTCAGATACACTTTGATGTGTCCAACTCCCCCGGCGAAGTCCCAGGTGAATTCTCGGATCTACAGAACGACTCTCCGGTGAGTGACCTGCATAAGTCATATCCTAAAGTCAGCATGCTGGCCTTCCCTGTTCTTCTTCCACATGCCACAATCTGCCTCTGCGAGGCCAGATTTTTAGCCGTCTTCCAAACCAGGACGAAGACCAGGAACAGACTGGATGTAGAAAATGACATCAGATTGACTCTTACAAACACCATGCCAAGACTTTCTGCTCAGATGCAACCTCAACCATCCCACAAGCTAGTTTGGAGAGATGATGTATTAGTGATGGCGATCATGGATTGTGTGTCGATGGATGGCAGTGAGGAAAAATGATCTTGGTTAGACTAATAATCAAAAATTACCCATAATTTTTTAATGTGCAAGGAATATTGCAGTAAATGTTGTAGAAACTGATGAATTGATTATTGTTTTCTGCTTCTTCTCATTTCCTTCTAAGAAAAATGTGTGAAACTGAAACGGCTGATTGTATGTTTCGAGGTTTTGGGAAACGGGTCATGATTACGAAAAGGTTGGGAATCACTACATTAACTGTAAAGAGGGATTCGTCCCTTATGAGTTTTTTTTCTTCATCTTCTCAAATTATTTTCCATTTGGATATAAGAATATTGTACAGAAAGGAAAAAGAACTCTCAGCAGCAGTGAGGATTCAATTTTAATACAACAAAACATTCTTTCTTTCATCAGTTTGAAAGCGTTTTATCTTAGTGGTATCAAGCATACTAACATCCTTTTTTTTTTCATTAAATGTCCCAGGACCTTCAACACGAAAACACTTTCACGGTGTGCCCAGTTACTGTGTGGTAAGTGCTGAAGCTTTTTTTTTTTTTTTTTTTTTTCTTTTTTCTTTTTTTTTAATCGTGGAATCCGAAATCGTTTTCAGCCTTCTACCAACTTTTCTGTTCGCCTATCATTCCCGCGGAATCTAGTCCTTCGATTTTTCGTTTGTGTGTGTGTGTGTGTGTGTGTGTGTCCATCATGAGACTACCCATTTTACCCTAGATGTCATATTATTATCTGGCATTTTTTACGTTGTTCAGTTTCTCATTTCCTTCTTTGTTTTCAGCTCATTAAAAAAAATCCTTTTTACGTTTTCATTTTTCTTTCATCTAACTGCTTTTCCTTTTCTCTTGATTTCTTTGTGTATTGTTCACACTGTTTCTGTGATATTTATTCTAAATTTTTACTGACTTCATGATAAATTTAGTAGTTATATATTTAATGTAGGAGGCTGTTGTGTTATTTTTCCCCTAATCTGATGGTTGCCAGACTTTTATTGGACTTACAAACTCTTTGAATGCACTTTAGGAAAGTTTGAGCTGTTTCAGAGACACTGCTGCTAAATTTGCACTTCTTGCCAGCAAGCAGCCGGTGGCGCGATACGTAGGCTATCATCTTCTTGTCTTCATACGAGTATTTCCATACTTAATTTTTTCAAAAGATTTTGTCTTTAAGGTCATCTCATTGGCAACAGCGTTTCATTCTTTGATCTTCACTCGCCAAACAGAGAACATTGAGGCAGATACTTACCCATGGAGCTCATTTCAGTAAGTCGTACCTTAAGGACTGTAGTGGATTGTTCACCCTCTCTCCTAGAATACAAGGTCACTGCACAGTCGAAATTACCACAAATTACTTTCTAACACACAAAACGTGGATGGATACCTAAACCGCGAGGCACTAGCTACCAGCAACGGGATTGGGCCTGTGGCACTATGGGTCCGGCAGCGTGGTAGTTAAGAGTGCTAACCACGCGACAATCACTGCGGCACTATGACTAGCGGCACTGTAAATAGATAGTCAAAGATAGGAGCAAGTCGAATCATATTCCCCAGTCTCTGCTGCTGATAAAACATACTACTTGAGCCAAAACAAACAAAATGAATGAACTACAAGAAGAATCAGTCGGAGATTGCAATAACCCACACCGGCCAACTAGTTTATGGCCGTAATATTTGATGTTATTCTGTAGTCTCGACCTGCGATAAATTTCTTTCAAAATCTACTTTCTTAATCCTACCCTATCCCTGAATCCTGAACCAACTTTGATCCAAATTGGATCAAAACTCTCTGTGTTGACTTTGCCCAGTATCCTTCATCTCTGCCCTTTCCTTGTAACCTTGACCTTTGGCTGATTATTCTCAGAAAAGAACTTATCCTTCCTCTAACCTAAACCATTCCAAAAAGTTTAACCTCACGAGGATAAACTGTTAACATTGCCATTGCCATGTGACCTTGAACTTTGACCTACTGTTCTCAAAAATTCATCCACCGGGTTTAATGTAGATCAGTTCAAAACTGTGTCAGTTATACTGTTCACACAGACACCCAGATGGACCGGAATTTGACCTTGTCCTCTATCCTTGACCTTAGACTGATTGTCCTCAAAACTGAGTCCTTTTGTTGTTGCCTGACTCGTAACCATTTCACCAAGTTATGCTCAGATCAAATAAAACTTGTTTGTGTTAACCTTGCCGTGTCATCCTGGGACTGACACTTCCTTGTAGCCATTACCTTTCAATGTAAGGTAAAGGTAAAGGCAGGGGCAGATGCCATGTGGAGCTGAGCCACGTGCTCATCTCCGCACCATGGGCCTTTCAACATGTGGCTGGTTCTTCATCCAATATCATGGGATATAAAGCCATTACACCATCTTGGCTATTGCAGTTATCTCCCCTGACTGTGACTCGAGGTACTTATTTTACAATGCCAACCCAGAAAGAGTGCATGAACACCTGAGTCGAGTTACACTGGCGCTAACGAACCGGCAGCTTCGCAGTCAGCTGTTCTGACCACTCAACCATTTATTAAACTCCCACAATTGTTGGTGAAATTGAAATAAAAACGGTTATAGTTGATCTTGTATAATGACTTTGACCTTCGTCTTATTTAAAAAAAAAAAAAATCAACTCTGTCTGACCCTCAAGCCAATAACACAAAGTTGTTAAAATAGGATCAAAACAGTTTGTTTTATTAACACTGAACCACACGGATCGAACACTGACCTTACGATGTGACTTTGGCTTTTGACTGAGTGCGATCAAATCCGAATACCTTCTATTTTGCCTCTTTTTCACTCTCTCCCACACGTCTGGTCTAAGTGCGCATTCGCACAGACGCCAGAAGGTACCTTTGCTGATGCAAACTGTTCGATCATGTAGTTTGGGATTAATAAGGGAAAAATCAAAGTTCATTTCATTTGTTCACTTTCTGGTCATTCCGTTTCTCACTGGCAGCTACATTACGTGTGGCAATAAAAAAAAAAAAGTTCTGTACAGAACATGGGCCATGAAACGAAGCGTAATACTTAGAGGTTTTATCCTGACCTAAAGGATAGGACGGGCTGTGTCCGAATATGTTCTGTTCCCTCTTCAGTGTGACTGCACCCTAATTTAGATAAAAACTGTTGAAATTACGTTAACATTTAACTAAGCTCTGTGACCTTGGTGTTTGACGTGTTGCTCCACTGAAAACAACAGGCTTCCTTAAAGGCTATCTCACAGGCTATACCTTCACCCCCCAACCCACACACACACACATATACACACAAACACGCAGCTCAAAACATAACACTCGCTTTCATTTTGTTTAAACTGGTTTAGGTGCTGCGGATCACTTGGCCCATAAAACATGGTTTTGTTGGAATAAGAGGACCATCATTTACTGCATTAACCCCATTACAGTCAGGGCCCTCATCTCACCCTCGCTCCTTCTTACCACTCAGAATTCATTAACATGTTAATCAGGGTGGAAGAGTTTACCTTAACTGAGTAGCTACTTTTTCTTGAATCTTAATTTCAAGAATTTTGCATGTGAGATCTTGCCGCATATTAAGTGGCCGTTAGCTGGATGATGTAGTCTTTGCATAATTCTCAAGGGCACTGGAATATGAAGTGACGCGCTGGATTTCTTCACCTATTTCTAATGTTACTAGTAACAAGAATGTGTTACCGGTAAAGGTTTTCATTTATAGTTATAATTTATTACAATTACTTGCTTAGACATACCTGGTAGTCCGGTGAAGATCTGATGGTTTAGCAGTTTAAAGAAATTCCTTGCAAGAAAAGTTCGGTGCTTTACATGCATAGCTTCCAATCTGCAAGAGACAAACTCGGGACAGACAAATCTGAGGGTACCTTTTATAGGCCAACACTAATGAAAATATCGCTTTACTGATTCCTGCAATATACAACTCCAATTTCTTCCACTGTGACAAAACACAAAATTTATTGTCCTCTCAGTAATGCTACTAACAAAAACGCCACACCGAATACTCTTATTAAGCTTTGTACTCTTACCTGTTAGTAGTTAGATATAAATAATTTTCGTTATTTAGGAGTAATGTTGGAAAATATAATGTGTGTATCTAAAAAAAAAAAAAAGGCTACTTTGAGCCTTGCCACTCAATTAGAAGGAATGGGAGGAGAATAAAGACATTGGGTAAAAAAAAAAAAAGTTTAAGAAGCTACAGTCGGGACTTAACCCAACATGCAGGAAGCACAGTACACCTAAGTTAAAAAAAAATTAATGCCATTTAATAGTCAGACTTAGGTCTCTGAATATATACTCAAACATGGTTCGGCTTGTAATCGAACACAGAAATATAAAGCTAATCATTTTTAGTCAAAATACATTTCAAGTGTACAACAACAAAACACGAAGATGATTTAAACTTCCCTGCCTCGGAATAATATATTTTATGTGATCTCAGGACTTCAACACACAGACAAAAGTTTCACATCATGTGCGTAGACAATCATTACTGAAGGAAATGACTTGAATTTACCACACGTTCAAGGGACTCTCCGTTAAAACATCTTAGCTGCTGTACATACATACTGTTTATCACTCCCCTGATTCTAACAATTAGCAAGTGATGAATCATGTTTTTGTCACTGACTTATTAGGCACGCTTCAACAGGTGACACAAGAGATTGGAAGAGTTTGTAGAAAGAGGAAGTACATAATGAAAGCAAGAAGGAGAAACGTGATGATGTGTAATACAGTGAAATAGTACATGGATGTGAGACACGATTTTCATGGGGTTTTAGTTAGGATCCTACATGGAGAGAGATATGCAAGCAAGTGTAATGTAGTACAGCCTTACCCTAGGAAAGGTTAATTTGCTTAACTCGGGGCTCTTTAAGTCCAAGCAGACGGTGGTGAGAGTTGGCAGTCAAATAACACAGAAGAGCATCCAGTCACGACATAGCATTTCTTTACTCTCGTTGTAAGCTCCACACGAAAATAACCGCTTCAATTTTTTTTTCTCAGTTTCACCATCCTTTTGAAGGATAAGATTGGAAAGCGAGGGGTGTGGGTACTTCGCACACACACACACACACACACACACACACACACACACACACACACACACACACACACACACACATTCAGAGAGAGAGAGAGAGAGAGAGAGAGAGAGAGAGAGAGAGATGTACAAGGAAAATTTAGCATCTCAATTTCCGTGTGGTCCATTCACGGGAGATACTTTGTATTTGCTTGGGAATGCATTCTCACGACACACTCATTCTTCTGTGCATAATATTATATCGAGGATTCCTTTAAACTGCTCTACAGTAGTGCTATTAACAAAAATTATGGGGAGTGTTTTCCAAGTGGAGCAGATATCACACGAGAAAAGTTTTTTGCATAAGCTGGTCATAAATCTTTTCAGTTCCAGCTTTCACCGATGGCTGCATGTTGAGGTTGTTGTGAGACTAAAGAGTTTTCTATGGTTAAGATTGCGAAACTCAATAAATGTTTTAAACACTTGAGTGACCTGACCTCGTAGTCTAGGAGTTTCTAAAGAAAACAGTCCCAGAGCCAAAATGCATTTCTGATAACTCAGTCTCCTGATGGAAGGAATAAGTTTTGAATCTCAAGCTTGGACTGTTTCAAGATGATCCATGTCCTTCCTAGGTGTAGATGACCAGAGCTGCACAGCATCTCCAGAAGCGACCGTATTTAATTATTATAGAGTAAAAGAACTGCCTCTTCATTCCTATTGTGAAACTGTGTCTGGATGAAGCCTGCCAATTTCTGAGCCTTTTTCTCTGCTTTGATGCAAAGTTTGGAAAATGTTAGGTCACTATTGATCTGTGAACCAAAATCCTTTTCGAGATCAGTCATTCTCACGGTTCTTTCCGAAAGTGAGTAGTCTGATCCGGGATTTGCTTGGCGAATATGCATCATTTGCAAAGCTCGAAGTTGTCATTTGCCATATTTGCCATGTTTCAGACCATTCCCCTACTCTACAAAAGTTTGTCTGGAGTTTTCCAGCCCCTTCAAGACTGCTCACATTTGCTCTAAGTTTGCAGTCACTTGTAAACTTTGAGGTCACATTTAACAGACCAACACCAATCTCAGTGATTTAAGTGATGAACATCAGTGGACCAAGGACTGACCCTTGTGTAGCACCAGAAGTAACTGAAGCCCAGTCAGAAGAAATTCCATTGATCACTACTTGTTTCCTATCTGTTATTAAGCTTTCTATCTTGTGTGAAACTTCCCTATGAGTACTGGGTGCATGCACTTTTAATATTAGTCTCCGGTGACACACTATCTCGAATTCATCTTGAAAGTCTAAATAAAGGACAGCCAATTCTTTAATCCTGTTATACTTGTTAAATAAATTCTGGAAAAATTAGAGCAAGTTTGTTAGCCATGAACTACTGTATGTCCTCTGAACCCACGTTGGAAGTTCATAATCAGGTTATAATTTTCCACGTGCTCGACATTCCCACCTACAATTATTCCCTCCTCCACTTTTATTGTAATATAGGTCACGCTAATTGGATGGTATTTCCCAGGACATTCTTGATCCCGCAACATAAGTACATAGTTCGCAACTGCTAACTTCCAGAATTCTGGCACTTCTGTTTCCAGTAAATTGCTGAAGAGTTCTACAAGCAAATGAGCTGCCTGGCCGTGCACCATCTTAAGAACTCTTGGACAGATTTGATCTTCACCAGGTGACTTGTGCCTATTTACCTTGTCAGTTCGTCTTGCCACCTCCTCAGGTGTAGATCTGCGGTTGACCGAATCTCCACTCTCTTGGGTCGGAAATGGTCTTGCCATGTCATGAACACATTCTATCATAAAAATCGAAGTAAAATAGTTGTTTGGACTGTTGGCCATATCCAAGTCTGAGATATGTATTGATTAGTCCTTCAGTGGTCTACTACTATGTTTGAAAGGTTTCAAACTGTTTACATAGCTAAAGAACTCTGTAGGGCTCACTCTTTCCATTGCGATGCCACCCTGTTTTCTTCATTTCTGTTAACCGCCTTTATCAGAGATTTTGCTTTCCTTGAAATCCAGATCATTCTGGTTCTGAATGCTTTTGGCCCTCTTGTATGCAGGCTTTCTCTTTTTTACTGTATAATGCAGCAGTGTATTATGCACAGCAAGGGAACAGATGTGTGGTGCAATACTATTCGCAGTTTTGATGAATGGTGAGACAACTGCTTTATATGTACAAATCCGAGAACTCCTTAACTCAGCATAATATAATGGCATAGGGTAAATGGATGCTCCCTTACTTGTTTTCCAACGAAATTTGGAAAGACAGGGATAAATTAGACTCCAAAATAAAGCATGGGCGTCTTCCCATAAATCAACTAGTCATTGTGGGAGCTTTTTAACCCACCCCGTCCCGACCACTTTTCCACCACTGACTCCCCCAAATCTCGACCATTTTTGGACATTTTTTTTTTTTTTCTCAAACCTCCACTTTTGGTGAGAAACATCGAAAATTCATAGAGAAATCGCTCACCTGAGGTTTAAGATACTCGATACAGGTAGCAGTACCTCCTCACCTTACTGTGGTTTCTATCAGTCTGGCTCCAAAGAAAACGAGTTCTATGGGACGGTAACCATTCCACACCACTCATAAACAGTATTTATTTATTTGGTACGAATTTTTATGTAGTACGAGAGTATGTTGGTTTTCACACAGTAATAAAGGCAATATAAGCATTGTTTCACTCACGAAACATATCAACATACCTGACCTTTTTTGGTGACATTACCTGATCATCATTTCTGACCGTTACTTCCTCTAATGCTATGTAAAGTTTGTCCTCCACATTGTCATCGATTGAGGAATCACTCTGGCCCTGAATTTCGTAATGTGGCACGACATGTCTTTACTGGCCAGGCCACTGGTAACAGGTGAATTGCCGAGACAATGGCGTGTGGGGTGGGGGAGGTCATGCTGGGTAAGGCATTGTCCCTCCCTGGCATCTTGTAGAGGAAGGTGTCCCTTGTATACGTACCAAAAATCACTCGCCAAAATTGAAAATTGTGCAAATTAGGGACCTTGCAATTGATTCGCATTTATGTACGGAAGTGGCAGTAACAAAACGTGTGGACGTTTATTCATGTCAACGGGACGCGGCGGGTTAATAACCCCAGCTCCTGATGGTATATCTATAGTCCTACATAACCCAACTTCGATAATGTGGCGGAGATCCATATTACAGTAGCAATTTCATTACTATACTATTTTGGTTCAATTGAGTTTGGGTTTGTGGTCTTTGAGGGTATGAATGCAGCATGTAGTTCTAAGAATTGCTCTTTTAATGAGTGATACTTTGCATTATTATTATTGCCATCTTGTCCAGCACTCACAAAACTCTCTAAAACCTGCAAAGTCAGCTCAAAGGTTCTAGTTTTCTTGAATTAGGTCCAGACAATCTTTACACCAAATATGCAGAAAGAACTTAATCATATTTTGGTCAATAAATCCCATTCACTTATGTTAGTCACAAGAAACCCAGAAACAGTCTGAAGGTTGCTGCTGATTGGTTGATTCAATACTAGGTGATATGGGAAAATGTACACCTTCTCGGAATATCAGTCAGTATACGGTTAATACGGATACACATTCCTAAATTAAAATGTTCTGAAATTCCAGGATAATGGTCGATGACAACGAGTTAAAAGAAAAACATAAAAAGTATGTTGGTGTTAGGAAAAACTGGATCTCGACAAACATGGTTAGCCACAGGTGAGCCACGGTTGGCGTGGCTGCAGACAGTAAGGTGTTCGTAATCAGTTTGACTACGGTGTTCTCTGGTGCTTCACACAGTTCTTTGGGAATGTACATTATTTGTTTTACATCACATCCTCATATTACGTACACTGTATTGTACAGTCACTCATAAAAGAAGTGATACTTTGTTAGCCAAACCCTCCGCGTTTCGTATGGTAACACTGTAACCGTTACAACTTCAGGTGATTCGAGTTGAGCTTTGGCATACTATGCCCAAGTGAACCATGATTCGAATTCAGTTTCACTTCCTGGTGAACTAATGTAATGTACTGTACCTATGCTTTGTATATTAAATAATCGCATCATAGTGCATGGGGCAAATCTTTTGATCTCAGTAGATAATCCAATATTTAACACTTCATAATGTAGCATCTATCATTCACATTAAAACATAATGAGTGGATGCACAAAAACACCTACGGTGCTGTATCTGCCATTTATTTCCAACTACTGTTCAAAGCATTCACTTGAAGTGATTATTATAACTTTCACTTTGTAGCCTAACCTGTGACGATACGTATAAAAGTATAGTGTCACATTACCGACTGGGAGTTGCCATGTCAGTCCCGGAACGACCAATAATTAATCTTATACTGACCCGCACATTATGAACATCTTGAGGGGGGGAAAAAGTATTATTTACATGAGGTTTCTTAATTTAAAAGGCAGCATGTCTTCATGATGTGTAATTTTGAGGTAGGCAACAACACCTTGATGAAAAAGAGACATCTCTTTGGCATTATTATGGTTTCATTGTTTTGACGAAGTTGGTAAAATAATTGTGATCTCGATGACTTCGTCAGAAGATTTTTTTTTTTTTCTTTTTATGATTAGGGCCTAATCTACATCCGATTTTATGACGTTTTACTGGATAAAATATATGACCGTGGGAATGATTCTGTTATAACTAAAACAGCAGTTTACTAGTAAAATTAAGTTATACTTCTATTAGGCTAAGAGTTCCGGATCATTTCTGTAGAAATACTGCATGACGTGCCTCAAGACATTTTCACAGTGTATGAATTTCTGCATTATCGTTTGCTTATTGATTTTGTCCTACGTTTATGGTTAGGTATTTCATATTTCTCCAGAAAAATATTATGACATTGAAACGTGTAACTACATCAATGTTATATTTTTGTGCAATAAGTCTTAGGTAATGCACTCTCTTAATATCTTATAGGAAATTTTAGCGTTGTATTGTTGGCGCCATGCAGTATAAGAAGAGTTTTCACAGTAGCTAGGTTACGTATCAATGGAAGAGTTGCATTCTACTGCACATACTACGTTTATCATCTCAATCCCCGAATTTCATAGATTGTTTGTCCTCCACGATATGCACAAATATTAATGTCCGATAACTGTGGAGATAATATCACTGAATTCGGAGGTTGCAATCTCCGCCGTGAACTGTGATCCCAAAGCTTGAAGCTCGAGAGTTAAGTTTGTCTCTCCAGATTAGTATCCATATCAATAATTTCTCCTCTGTAGCCTACCATGTATCTGTGAGTGAGGGAGTGAGGGGATGTGTCGGAGCCACGGTAGCATGTCCAGCAGCAGTGAGGATTCAATTTTAATATAATAAAACATCCTTTTCTTCATCAGTTCGAATGCGTTTTACGTTAATGGTATCATGTGAACTAATATCCCTTCCTTTTTTGTTTTATCATTAAACAGTGTTCGTGTTCTGTTGTTGTACACTTGAAGTATTGTTTGACAAAAATAGTTAGCTTTATTTTCCTGGGTTTTCTTACCTGCCCGGCCGTATGTTCGAACGGATATTTAGTGACCTCAGTCTTATTATTAAATGAAATTAAAAATATGAACCGGGATGCAGTATTTGGTTGCAGTTCGGATGCTTTGAGAATGTGTAGATACTTAGCTTGTTACCAACGCTTTTGTAAATTTGTTGTTTTTTGCTTCCCGCACATTGGGTTAAGTCCAGATCCTAGGTTCTCCTGAAATTCTCTTTTTCTACCTAACCACTTTATTCTCCCATCATTTCTTCTACTTAGGGGGAGAGGGTGGGAGCTCAAAGTAACTTTTTTTTTCTTATCAATATACAGCCCTATATTATGTTATATTAATTCTAAATGAAGAAAAATGTTGATGACCAGTTGTTAAAAATGAGAGTTGAAAGTTAAACCCAAGAATCTGGGTTGGCGTTTTCGTGGGTAGCATTATTGAGGGGGCAACGAATCTTAAGCGTTTTAGCACAATGGAGAAATTTGTGATTGTATACTGAAGGAATCAGTAGTGATAGTTTCATCAATCCTGGACTATTTAAGGTGCCCTAAGATTTGTTTCCCCTGAGTTTGTCTCTTTCAGATTGGAAGATATGTATGCAAGACACCAAATTTCTCTTTCAAAGTGGTTATTGATACTGCAAGATAATCACTGGACTATCAGGTATCTTTAAGGAAGTAATTGTTATAAATTATGACTTCAAATGAGTACTTTAAACGACAACTTAGTGTTGTTCCAAGTAACATTACATATTAGTGAAGAGATCTATCGTGTCACTTCATATTCCAATGCTCTGGAGAATTAAGCAACGACCACATCCTCCCCCCCCCCCCAACCACTTAATATGCAGCTAGACCTTACAGGCGGAATTCTGAAATTAAGATTCAAGAAAATGGAGTTCGTGAGAAAAGGTGAACTCTTCCACCCGGATAAAACTGTCATTAAATTCGAAGTGGTAGGGAATGGGAACCATGGTAAGATGTGGTTCCGGGGTGTAGCCTAATGAGGTAAATGTAGTAAATGATGATCCTGGTATTCCATGACAGCCATGGTTTACGGGTCTCATGCTAGGCACTACCTACACCTGAGTTCACAAAGTGAATGCGGGCGTTACATTTTGAGCGGTGTGTGTGTGTGTGTGTGTGTGTGTGTGTGTGTGTGTGTTGTATGTGTGTTTTAACTTTTATTTCCTTCCAGCCTCCTGTGACATATTTCGTTTGCCTTAATATTATATCTATTAAGACGTCATATTGCGTATAATTTGCAGTCTCTTGATAGTTTTTTTTTTAATCGTTCTTGGGACATTTCCAACGACAGGAAGATTCGTCCAACTGCAATGAGTTTCAGTAGGATCTGTGAACCTTTTCTATCGCTCCAGTAAATAAGAGACATGTATGACATCGTAAATCTGCAAATTGTAAGCCTTCAGGCAGTACATCTTTGACATCCCTTGGAATGATTACTGTTTCCGTAGCCGAGAGCCACATGAGTGATTCATGCATTAGGGAGCTTACTCTCTTGGGCCTGGAAGCATACATTCCTTTTTGTTATCTTCTTTGTAAAGCAAAAAAGCTTTCATGTAAATCACGCCTATTCTATTGATGTTCACATGGAGGAGGCCTACATAATTTCCGGCGACAACTCACTTTTAAATCACGTCTGTTTTATCTTTCTGCCCGAAACCATGCTAAGTTTGTTCTTCCAATGTTCAAAGAATAGTTTTATTTGTGCTAAATACTTTATCTTCTCAGACACAGAACTCTTCCCCAAGAATTTTTCACCAATTCAGCTCTGGACGATTTCTATGTTGTTCTTTCATATCCTTCTCACAATGACTTACTCATGCCAGACATTAAAATTTCTTCTCGAGATGTACCTTCATCTCTGATTGGCTTCAGTAATAATAAGGCATACGAACCTGATGGAATCCCTCGTGCTATTCTTAAAAACTGTGCTTCTGTGCTAATAACCTGCCTAGGGAAACCCTTTTGCCTTTGCCTGTCAACTTACAGTTTTCCTTCTTGTCGTTTTGTTTTTCTCTCATTCATCCTGTCCCCAAGAAGGGTGACCGTTCCCAGCCCTGTAACTATCACCCATTTCTTTTAATATATGAATATCTAAAGTGTCGAAACTGTTTAGCCATTGCACTTGATATTTCAGAGGTTTTCGACCGAGATACTCTTGAGGTTTATATTCTTCTGTCTGTGTGTTCATCTCTAGCGTCCATTACGATCGTTGTAGATGGCCACTAATCTGCTCGAGCCATCAATAGTGGTATTCCTCATGGTTGTGTCCTGTCACCAACTCTTTTTTTTTAAATCACTGATCTGACCTGCACAGTTAACGCTATTCATTCATATGCTGATGACGCGACCCATCACATCTCCATCCGCATCTCATATCGTCCAACTCAGAAGTTACAATAGCAATGACGAGATGAGACTATGGTATATCTGATTTCTGAGGTGGCCCCTATCTTTAATCAAGGTAAAAGAAACCTTGCTATCCTTATTGCATCAAAAAGTCAGCTCGTGCATCTTTCAACCCTCCAGAATCATCTGCAGTAGTATCAATTAATGTTCAACAATACACAGTTCAGTCTTTAATATTCTCCTAATATCCCTGCGATTTCATTCTCTGGGTACCTGTCATGGGTACATCCTTTGCAAAATCTGCTTACAACAAACTAGGTGTGCTAAACCAACTTTGTGCCTTTCTTTATCCCCGCACAGTTCTTGACTTTGTACAGGTATTGTATCGTCCCCTTTGTGGAATACAGTTATCTTGTGTTTGGATAGATCACACACAGTTTTTCTAAACGGGGTTGAGTCAGAGGCTTAACATCTCATCAATCCTTCCTCTTCATTACCTTCAACCTCTCTCTTTTTGCGGTACTGCTTCATCAACTGTTTATCTCACTACAGCGATCACTGCTATTCAAAACTGTCGGTTTACATACCTCTTTCATTACACTGGGGATGGAGCAGCAGCTGTCTGGTAGCATACTCTCACCCCTTTTCTGTACAACTTTCTAATTCAAGAGTTGATCAGTCATCTTAACAATTCATTTATGCAGCAGGTCAAATCTGGAAATGGCTTCCTCAGTGTTCTTCTCATGACCTTCAGTCTTTTTAACCAGGCATATATATATATATATATATATATATATATATATATATATATATATATATATATACGGATCTTAACATATGTCCACTTTAGATTCCTTGCTAACTTATAGACCTCAGTGTTTATCTCCTTCCAGTTAAAAATATACTTTTCTTTAACCTTTGCACTACAAAAAATAATCTAATAAGTTAGAACAAAATAAAATAGAAATCTTTGAACTGAAGAGATAAAATTCTTCTTTTCTTACGCCATTTCTCACCCCAAGTTTTCCCAAGACTGCTCTGCTCCGCCTCCCACCGTGGAAAGGACGTCGGTTGTTGGGAAAGATAAACCAAACAATTCCACATCTCATCTGATTAATGCAGTCATTGTCAACTATTTCCTCCTTTCGTATACTTTTTCCAAGGAAAAATTCCATTCTGATGAGAAGATCCATGACAAACAGTTCAGTTTTGTGGAGAGAGAGAGAGAGAGAGAGAGATGTTGGGGTGTAGTAAAATGACCTAAGATATCTTTGCAGATGGTGGATAAATTTCCCTCTCACATTTAGTTTCCCTCTCATCCAGACACCACATTCCATCACCTCTGCTCTTTCGTTTGCTACCTTCCATCTCCTCTTCTACCTCCCCCTCATTCTTCTTTGTCGCCCTCCAGTTTCAACCTCTCCTCTCGCTTCAGTTCTCTCCATCTCATCCTTTCAAGTAGGATCTTACCACCTCTTACTTCTCCTCTCCCCGTCTTTCTCCAGCCACTTACCTGACTCCTCCGTCTGAATTGCTTCATTCTCTCCCTCCCTCTCCTTCTTCTGACTCTGCTTCCCATCACTGTCATTATATTGTTGCCTGGTGAGGTTGCATTTCCCCAGAGTAATTAAATAACACAGAAAGATTGTCATATTTCTCAGTGGAGCAGGAGGGCTGGAGGAACTGCTAATGACGTTGTTCCTTTTACTTAGTTACATTATTTCAAGGACTATTGAGAGAGAGAGAGAGAGAGAGAGAGAGAGAGAGAGAGAGAGAGAGAGAGAGAACACCTAAAATATACAGTGCACTAAACATTCTGCTTAAAGTTTCAACGGATAATTCTTTTTTGTAAAAGTATATAAGCGGTCGTTCTTTCTCGTAGTTTTTATTTGTAAGGATTTCTCTTGTTCAGAGAACTTTGAAATTAATATACTTTGTTGGCTGTCAGTTTTATTTAATCTATTTGCATGAGAAGGGATGTTTAAATAGTTGCAGCGACCCAAGGCTCTTCTGGTTGCTACTGTAAATCGGATATTATATAGTTCTCATTTTTTTTTCTACCGAAGATGATAATTTCAACTTTTACCAGCCACCCCACACACTGTTGGTCATCTTCTGACTTCTAATGTTATTTCACCCTCACACTTTCACTCTTGCCTTATCTCTCACCTCTTTCACGTTATATTTAGTATAAGGGCGTTCGCTGATGAATCATGCTGTATATTCTCCACACCTGCTTCCCAAAATGGATGTGATAAATTTTTGGGGAAAGTACGTTACATTATCAATACAGGAAAATTTAGAACCATTCGCGTAGTTGTGGGGGAAACTGGAGTGGGAGAGGAGAAAAGGAGTAGGAGTGAGAGTAAACATTTTCCCAAACGTAATTACCCGAAAGGTTGACGTGAGACCTTACTGGACAATCTCTGTTCCCCTATGATGATATCGGGACCTGCTCCTTCACTCAGACATTATGTTTTAGCTTGGTAAATGCTGTCAAGTCTTTTTATTAGTCATCCTTTGTATTGTAGGGGGATTATTTGTTTCTTATAATGACAAAGTAGTTAGTGGGCTTTGGTTGCTAGTAGCAATATTGGTTTGATTTCTCCGGGGGGGGGGGGGTGCTGGTAAAGCATCCACAGGTTCTCCTTGGGTTTCTATTACCAAGGAAAATAAATATCTAGCTTCCAGTCATTGTCCTAGCGTTTTATTATACCGCCCTCATTCCTGGCTATCATTCCTCATTGCGGTTCGACTCAGGATCAGCTCTCTAATTACTGTATGCTACTCTGGCTCTCTTCTCCATCGACCAATCGGGCTGGATGGGGGAGGGGTGGAAAATCCAGACCACATAGGTCCCTCCGTCTATTCAACTCTTTCATATTTCGTCTCCTGTATTTAGGCTTATATGATTCACTGATGTATGATTACTGTCCATCCAGGGGGTGATGCACTTCACTCTGGTAGTAGGACCTCAACAGTTGACCATATTATTTGCCTCGCACCATTTCCTCCTGCATCCTCCAGCCCTGACGACTTCCCGCCTGCTTTTCCGCCTTCATTCTCTCATTCCTTCCCCACAACTAAGTCATTGTTTTTGCCCCTCTTCTACGGGAACTTGAATAAGTACATGTAGGTGCCTGGTGTAAATCATGTGTGAATGGTGAAACTTATCGTATGAACATGAATGAGGGGTGCGGGGTAGGAGAGGGTTGGTTGGTGGCAACACGACTATGTTCCCCCCTTCACAGTCCTACATTCGCATACTGTCTGGCCATATATCATTGTCCCTTGAATGTATTCAAGTAACCACCTTTAAAGAAGCCATGCCCTCAGAGATTATTTGACATTGGACTTTCAGCTGAAGGACCTTCATCTGCAGAGGTTATTGACTAGAAGATTCTTAGCTACTAAGCATTCACAGTCATGATCATTCTTTGCCATTGCTGGTGACTCATTGCCACGCAGTCCTGTAGCATTTTGAGAGATGAGTGTTTAAATTTCAGTTCTTCGACCTTGTAGCTCTGCTTCTCTCTCCTCGGTGTCTCAACTCAAACTCGTCCGTGACATTGGGTTCCTCTCTCTGAATTCCACAGACGAGTAGACTGTATAGTAGCTCCAGTCGAACAGGGCAGTACTCCCAAGGTGGATGGATAGCTGATGACAAGGAGAGCTGGAGCTCCTGTTTCATCAGCCCTCCGGACTAGTTCCTGCCCATCCCTCATTGCTGAACTTTTTCAGTGTTTCAGTTACACAGAGAGCAGGCCAGCTTGCTCTCCAATAAAAGTTTCTCTGTCAACACCATTCTACATGCACAGTACACACAACACTACCTTTTTAAAAATTAAAAAAAGTAAAATGGCAACAACTAATCATGCCTCGGAGTCCCCGGGGGAGGGGGACCATAAATGCCCCCACCATCTGCCCCTCTCCTGGTGATGACTCTACATGCCTGGATCCACTGTCTGACTCACTTCTTCATTTCTGCAACATTCGCGGTCTTTCCCCTAACTTTCTCTCTGTTGAACATCACCTCTTCTCCTCTAAACCTAACCTTTTCTTAACAGAGACTCAGCTGTCTGAGGCAACTGACAGCAAACCCTTTTCTGTATCCTCCTATTTTCTCTATACTCATTTCAGAGCCAAAGGTGCCTATTGTGTATATGAACGCAACGACCTATCTTGCTCTCGTGTTCCTGAACTTAATTTTTCTGAATTCTCTACTGGCTTCAGCTCTCCTGTCATTCTCTGACTAAATGTATCTGCGCTGTTTACTTATCTCCTAATTCTCATGACTATCAAAAATTCTTCAACTATCTTACTTCTACGATGGAACACATTCTATCCATTTCTCCTTTCTCTGAAATCTCCATTCCAGGAGATTTCAATGTTCACCACCGCCTTTGGCTCTCCTCTCCTTTCGCTGATCCACCTGGTGAACAAGCCTAAAATTGTCTATCCTTAATGACCTAGAGCAGCTTGTACAACACCCTACCCATATCCCTGACCACCTTGGAGAGAGCTCCAACGTACTTGACCTCTTCCTTCTGCTCACACTGTTAACCTTTTCTCTCTCCTCCGATCATAACCTTATTACCTTAACCGGTCCTATCGCTTCAGTATGGCCTGTAGATCCTCCAAGGAAACGTCGTCTGTGGCACTTTGGAGCCGCGGATTGGAAGCCCCTCAGGCAGAGATTCTTTGATATTCCATGGATTGATTATTGTTTCCATAGTCGGGAGCTATCTGAGCGTGCCTTGCGCATTACGCAGGTTATTCGCTCGGGCATTGAAGCATACACTCATTTCTCATATCCTTTGACTAATGCAAGAAAGCTTTGCCTTAGTCACACTTCTTCTGATACTGTCCGCAACAAGGAGAGGGCCCATAAAAGGTACCAGAGCCAATCCACCCCTGAATCACATCTTTTTTATGTTTCTACCCGGAATCGTGCTAAATCTGTTCTTCGCTCTGCTAAAAATAATTTCATCCGTATTAAATGGTCTCAACTCTCGAACTCGAATTCTTCCCGCTCCTTCTGGCACGTTGCCAAAAACCTTTCTAACAACTTTACCTCATCATCCTTCCCTCCTCTTTTCCACTCTGATGGCTCTGCAGCTATTTCATCTACTGATAAAGCAGATCTCTGCTCAGATTTTCTTCTCCAATTCCACCTTAGATGATTCCGGTGCTGTTCCTCCATCACTTCCCCCTTCTGACTTCCTCATGGCTGGCATTAAAATTTCTTCAGGTGATGTATTTTCTGCCATCACTGGCCTTAATACTAACAAGGCATATAGGCCTGATGGAGTCCCTCCTGTTATCCTCAAGAACTTCACTTCTGTGCTTACACCCTGCCTAGGTAAACTCTTTCGCCTTTGTCTTTCAACTTGTATCTTTCCTTCTTGCTGGAAGTTTGGTCTCATTCAGCCAGTCCCAAAGAAAGGTGACCATTCCCAGCCCTCTAACTATCGTCCAAATGCTTTAACATCCTATATCTCAAAAGTTTTTGAGTCTATTCTTAACAGAATAATTTTAAAACATCTTTCCTATCACAACCTTCTTTCTGATCATCAGTATGGGTTCCGTCAGGGACGCTCCACTGGCGATCTTCTCACCTACCTTCCAGACTCCTGGTCATCCTCTTTCGGGACTTTGGCGAAAGCTTTGCCAGTGCACTTGACATCTCAAAGGCTTTCGATCGAGTCTGGCATAAATCTTTAATTTCCAAACTGTCCTCTTACTGTTTCTATCCTTCTATCTGTGCCTTCATCTATAGCTTCCTTTCTGGTCGTTCTATAGCTGCTGTTGTAGACGGCCATCATTCTTCTCCTAGATCTATCAACATTGGTGTTCCTCAGGGCTCTGTCCTATCACCAACTCTCGTTCTTTTATTCATCAGTGATCTAAGCTGTACATCTAACCCTGTCCACGCGTACACTGATGATTCCACCCTTCGCCTTTCCATTCGGTTTCCGCAACTTCCATCTCAGCAGTTATGAGGTTATGGCACACGTAATGTCTGACTTGGCTCGTATCTCTAACTGGGGTAAAAATAATCTTGTTGTTTTTAATGTATCAAAGACTCAGTTTTCACACCTATCAACCCGTCAAAATCTCCCACAGGAGTACCCATTAAAGTTTAATAATATCCACCTCAATCCTGCATCATCCTTGAACATGCTTGGTGTTTCATTCACTGGGGATTTATCTTGGAATGATCATATTGCATCTCTTGAAAAATCTGCTTCCAAGAGATTAGGCATATTAGGTCGACTCCATGCCTTGTTTACCCCTGCTTAGTTGTTGACTTTATACACGGGTTTTATTCGCCCCTGTTTAGAGTACAACTCTTATGTGTGGGGAGGCTCCCCACATACAGCTCTTCTCAATAGGGTGGAGTCAAAGGCTTTTCGTCTCATCAACTCTCCTCCTCTTACTGGCTTCCTTCAACCTCTGTCTCATCGCCGCAGTGTTACCTCTTTAACTCTTTTCTATCACTATTTCAATGGTCACTGCATCCCTCCACCCGTGCGACGAGTGCGTAGCACCCGTCTAGCAACAAACTTTCATCCCTTTTCTGTCCAACTCTCTAATGCAAGAGTTAAGCGTTACTCTCAGTCCTTCATTTATGCAACAGGTCAATGCTGGAACTGTCTCCTTCTGTCTGTATTTCTCACTTCGTATGATCTCCAGTCTTTCAAACTCAGTGTGTCCAGGCATCTTAAAACGAACTGATCTTAAATTTGGCTTCCTTTTGTTTTGTTTTGTTTTTGTCTTGGAAGAAGCTGTTTTGCGGGCTCTGCCTTTGGATCCTTCTTCCTCCATAAAAAAAAAAAAAAAATCCATATTCATAAATTTTGCTAAAATAATGGAGAAGACGATCTAATGTAAGCGTAGACTGTTTTCCTGATTTCATTTCTGACAACAATTATCAATTAAGCTCCCAAAAGAAAGTACTGTATGTAGATCTAGAGGAATGTCATCGACCTAGGCTATTCCACCATCTAATCTCTGATCATGGGGTTCGGTACTTGTTGCCCCTGTGTCCGTGCCAGAATTACTTCTTCGATATCAGTCTTTTCTCTCCTTTTTTTTTTTTTTTTGTTAATGTGCTTCCATATTATCAGGCACTAGAGAGGGTCGCCTTTCCGAGGTGGCACTGACGTTCTCAAATAAGGATTGGAAGTATGCTGCCTGAGTGGAGGAATTGTGTGGACGTTCACATGACCCTTAACACTTTCCACCTTGCGAAAAGAGGAGGATGTGCTGCAATGTCAGAGAGGAGCCTCTCTCCCAGGGACGCACTTTTTTTTTCTTTAAATCTCATCAGGCCTCAACTACTTCAGTTACACTAAAATTACCTTAATCCATATTAATAAACACATCCCACATAATTATAACACAACATGTCAATACTTTTCATTCAGGTACTGTTCAACTACTGTAGCAAGTGATTCTATGTTGGCTAAACATATCTGCCAGTTTTAAAAAATCGTACCTCTCAATGGACGTGCAGTTGTAGCATTACAAATAGGAAAAGGTCACTCATACAAAAGCAATGATATAAGTTCGTAGCCTATATCTATCTATCTATCTGTCTGTCTATATTTATATATTTATTTACATATTTCTTATTTATTTATTTATTTATTTATTTATTTATTTAGAGAGAGAGAGAGAAAGAGAAAGAAATATGTAGTGAACAGGGCTTAGGTGAACATTAAGAACTGTTGTTTTACCGGAGAAGTTTACAGACTTTTAACAAGACGCATCTGATTCTACCGTCACCATACATATGTAGACTTACATATGGTTATATACAAACAGGTATATACAGGCAGACACGTTGCTCCTTTCCAGAGAATGTTTATTGCACGCACACCAATAGAGTGCATTACACGTACGTACAAGCTTGCCACTCATACGTTAAGATCGGAGAACACAAAAAATAACCACACACACATGACACCTTCTCTCCCTTACTATTATATTCATTTCCCATATTCGTCTCTCACTCTGAACTTGTCTGCTTCCACTACATATTGCCATTTCCCCGTATGAAATATGATCTTATATTTCTAAAACTCCCTCTCCAGTTTTCCCTCGCAGTATATCTCCCTAGCCCGTTCTATTTTATCACATCCCTTCCCTCCCCTCTACTCGCATCTTGAAAGGTAATCCTTTTTGCCCTTCATTTTAAAATCCTTTTATTCATCCATCCCAATCTCTCTCTCTCTCTCTCTCTCTCTCTCTCTCTCTCTCTCTCTCTGCCATAGTGGGGGAGGGGGCTTCGTGGTCGGCGGCTGCATTGTAACGCCCTCGTAATTTGTCATTACTTCCCTGTTGCCCGACAGACTGATACTGTCAGGATCTTTTCTCTCTCTCTCTCTCTCTCTCTCTCTCTCTCTCTCTCTCTCTCCTTCTAGTTCCTTATCCTCCTCTTCCACTGCGACATCTTTGGTATATCTAGTGTGGATATTTCCATTTTCCTCTAAATTTCCTGTTGTGCCAAAGAAGAAAATTTTTAATGGCTGGGATTGGTTCTGTGCTTGAGGCCAGTTGTGGAGACTGCTCCAGGATCTAACCACCCAAGGAAGTTTGGACCAGAGGGACTGTGATAGGCCGAGCTATATCACAGCCATGAAGGAGGGACTATCTCTAGAAAGCAGCTCATCAGTTCGGAGGGCAGCAGGGCACTTCCTGATATAGTATTCTTGGTCAATGGTCGGACTCCCTTCATTACCATTTGGAGGGGGTGTTTGCATTTTGTATGGACTTTTCCCAAGCGGGGTGGCTTATACATATGCTTCTATAACTGTTCTGATACCAAAAGGGTAGGAGATGAACTTATAGGAATCAGTCTTCCCTTGTGTCGGTGGCAGAGGCCATTGCCACATGAACAGTTAACGGTATCTTCTCGATGACTATCACAGCATTTCCATCTCCAGCTCCCTTCATGTTGGTTGTATCTGTGTACTCTAATCTCCTAGCTCTCCAGGACTTGACAATGTGTGAGGCGTGTACTTCCTATCTGCGGATAGATCACATCACCTCTGCAGTGGTGGGGTATGCTTGAATGCACCCATGGCCAAACAACCTCTATCACCACCAGGACCTTGTTGGGAATATTAAGCTTATCCTAGGCATGTTACCATGAGTCTCAAACACGAATCGTGGAAGTAATTTTTGTAGGGAAGAAGTCTGACAGAGGATAGCGAGGGTAGTTGTGGCCCTGGCTAACACACCTGTAGAAACATTTCTCTTTCAATCCTAAATAGGCTGACACCAAGTAAAACGTCACCCTATGGTCATGATGGCCTGGGAAGGAACTTTTCTAAAGTCAACAAAATCAAAAGGCTGGTGTGAGAGATAAAATTTTCTACTGCAGAAAATGTTATCTGGGGATCAATAAAAAGAATAAAAATACTGGCCTTATGAATATGCTGAAGTATGAGATTCATCAGATTTGCTAATAGTCCATCCGTAACCACAGAGGGGGAGGAGGGCATGCTGCCACCCCGACTAAAGCAAGGAAAAACAGTCTTACAACTGACGACAGCATCAGACTTCGAGCCATCAGTAAAAAATAGAGAGCCCATATTGAGGACAGTATGAGCTGAAAACTGAAGTCTGAGGAACTATGCCATACCGGCCAAATCTGAACTCAGCACCCAGGATGTTCTTATCATCGAGACTGAGATGAGTCAAAACCTTCTTTGCTCTATAACTAAAAATTTGATGAAACTAAAAGACCGATAAAACATCAAGAAGAAAGACCCTTAACTTTTGGCTGAGGTGGTGTGTTTATTTAACCCATGTTGCAGATGCAGCATATATGGGAAAAATGGGGTGTTTTCAAGAGTTGTTTTTATTTCCTTATGAACCAAACATGTTTAAATTTTAGTTAAACAAATTTCAGTCTTTTCATTAAGCATTTAAAGAAACTGGAGGTCCATTGATGGTCCAGAGCCGGAAGGAGAGCGAGTTGAAGAGGAGGCGTTTCATGTGGTCAGGAAACGCTGGTCGCCTAGGTAAATGCAACACAGTGTATAGTGTGGATGTCACGCCATACGTGGGACAAAGTTTGGGAGGTGATATCCGTGCTTTATAACACTAAAAAACAAGTAATTGACTAATTTCCAATTGTATGGACACTTATTGCACTGTACTGTGGTATGAACATAACCTAAAAGAGCAAAATTACAAGCGTTACTCTTTCTGCCAAACATAACACGTAAGTGAGAGAGCAACTGAGGTGACAGCACAAGATTTTCCACATAATTTAGCATTTTATCATTAAATATAATCACATATTATTACCACATATAGCTGCAAAGTCACAATGAAATCTGTCTATCTATCTATCTATTTATTGCCAGACGCCTTAACCCCATAGGGGTGGCCACAAACAAATAGCCTCAATGTCGCCCTGTTCCCCTCCATTTCACTGCCCTGCTCCCAGCTCACACCTCCCTCTCTCAGATACCTCTCCACTCAATCCTTCCATCTAATTCTTGGCCTCCCCCTCCCTCCCTCTCCCCCCCCCTCCACCTCACTCACACACACTTTCCTCGTCTGTTTCTCGCTCTTCATCCTCTCCACATGGCCAAACCACCTCAATGTGTTTCTCCTAACACTTCCTACGAGAATCACATCCACATCCACACCACAAAGCTCCTTCACTGCCTCATTTGTCAGTCTGTCTCTCCATATGACTCTACATACATATTTCTCTCAAATAACTCATTCCTCACTCTTGACTTGTGTCCCTCCAACAAGGTCCAAGCTTCACTTCCATACGTTAGAGTTGGTATCACAATGCTGCCATGCAGTAACCTTTTCACTTCCATGCTCACTTCCCTATTTCTTATCACTGAATTCAAGGAACCAGCAACTTTTCTTCCCTGCTGTACCCTTTCAAGCACTTCACCCTCTAAACGTCCATCCTTACTCATCACACTACCCAAGTACTTAAACGCACTCACATTTTCCATTTCCTCCTCATCCAACCTCACTGTACATTCACTGACTTCATTTCTCTCGAAGACCATAACTTTACTCTTCCCTACATTCACCTTTAGATTCCGTTTCTTACACACTCTCCCAAACTCATTCACCAAGCCTTGCAGCTCCCCTTCGTCTTCACTTAACGACACAGTATCATCTGCAAACAACAGTACAGGGAGTTTCCAAAAACTGTCCTCTCTCATTAGGGCCGCTCCAGCATCCACTACCCTACTTTCTTTCTCATTTATAACCCTATACATGTACAGATTGAACGTCCATGGAGACAAGACACATCCCTGTTTCAATTCAACTTTCAGCTAGAAAAATTCACTCAGTTCACTATCCACATGCACTGCAGCCTTTGCACTGTCATACATACCTTTCAAGGCATTGAACAACTTCCCACTTACTTCATATATTCTTAATACTTTCCACAATCCTCGTCTAGCCTCCCTGACACATGCTTTCTCCAAATCCATGTAGGCGGCACACAACTTCTTTTTCTTCTCAAAAATCTTTTCCACTAAAAACTTACGAATGAATGTATGATCTACCTTTTCCCATCTTAAAACCTCCCTGTTCTTCCCCAAGTAATGATGACGGGGCCATGGCTGCAAATGGTCATACGGAACAATATATGCACACATATATATATATATATATATATATATATATATATATATATATATAGATATATTGCATGTTTTACATCTCCTATCTGGCCTTGTTCCACATACACTATCATGTTTATCCTTTTCCAACAATTGGTTTTTACAGTGATGAGTACATCAGTTAGATATGCATAATAAATAGGGTTTTCCCACGAATAATGTCGGTATTACCAGAATGGAATTTGCCTGTGTGAAAGCGAGAGCTTACGTTTTTCTCTGTGAAAACTAACATCAATTGCCATAACCTATGTATCAATAGAAAGGGAATTTACTGTAGATTGACGTGGTGCTATAAAATTTCACGCAACCTTAATATCTTTTTTTGTACTAATATTTTTCTATGGAAGGGTGTGGGTTTTTTCCTTTTCGGCTAACTTCTACTAGTCCTACTAGCCTTTTAGTTATCGTATTTACCTTATTCAACCATACAACGATAAAGAGCAGCTATTCAGCTTTAAAGCTCTATGTGCACCCGGCTAAATCTGGCAGACACAATCGGCGGAGCGCCGAAAATCTCAAAGGGTTAAAGACATTCTTCTCCTTGGATGAAGAACCATCAGCCAGCTTCAAGACAGGAAACTTCTCACAGACGATGAAGCAAGGTGTCGTCTTATCAGTGAAACTGAAAGCTTATTGGTAAACTTGTGTTTCTCCCTTGAAAACTCTCCTAACCAATGCTTTCAGCAATTCATTAAGACTCAAGTGTTACCAAGGCTGATGTAACAACAACAGTGTCCTGTGAACATTCCATAACCCTTGGGACTCCCGGAAAGAGCAGCACCATCTGAGATAGTGAAGACTAATTACAAGAACCACTAAACTGACAAAGACTAGGGACAAAATCAGATTGCCTAGAGTGCCTGGGGACAGCAGAAAGAGAAACGTTGTCAGCAGACGACAACTAGTGGACCTGACCATCTGGTAAACAAGGACCACAACTGGTAGGAAAATCTGCCATATGATACGAGTGAATGACAAGCCGTCACTCCCCCACTCCACCATCCACCACAGAATCCAGCTTTTGGTAACCAAGTGACAGGTTGTACTGTAGAGCACCTGATACCCCAAGCATAACAGAGAAGTATAAGTAGATCACCACCACACAACCACATGGCAGCTCCGAATCCATGGGGTGGCAGGCCATGTAATTTTCCAACTGAATGACTTGGTCTGGCCTCTTTAAGACGCTCATCCGTCCAAGCAAAGGAATCATTGAGGTGTGTGACTAGCTACAGGGCGCAGCATGCAGTGTAACTGAACCCCTAGGGTTCCCTCTCTTTTTAGCATTACATACTACGCAAGGGAACCACGTGAGGGTGGGGTGTCAGTATCACTACCCTAAGGTGATAAAAAAAGGATCATCAACATCATAATCATCATTATCCACAGATTTCCTCCACTAATGATGAAAGGGCAATGCTTGGTCCATTAGATCGAAGGGCATGAATCCTAATGAGGGAGCCAGACCACCACCATAGAGGATGCTACTGATCACAACCATTCCACAACCATTCCACAATCCATGTCAAGGTAATCCCCCATTTTGTGGGGAACTTCGAAACCAAAATAGTTTCATTTGCTTTCTGCTTGGGTTTTCTGTTTTCATACTGCATTAAAAATCTAACATGCATATAATAATGTAGGTACTAACACGTTCAAGCAACTATTTTGCAGCCTGTTTACTGAGCTCTTTCTTACACTTTTGTTTCTTATGAATAATTTTATAATACTGGACTCTTCTTCCCTGAGACATTTTGCTCTCTAGAATCATTATAATTTTTCATGCCTGTAATATAAATTCACAAAGTTACTTTAAGTTTATTGGTCAGTATTTTAAGATAATGGGACACATGTTTTTTGTTGTTGTTTTACATGTTGCAGTCATAGAAATTAACCGGACTAGAACTGTCGTTGGCGTGTTTTTACAAAATATACCCAATCACATCAGTTGGCACTCCTGTGTAATGTAATTACATTAATGGTATCTCATTAGAAGAAAACAGTACAGCCAATCACCAGGTGGAATGAGCGGGCCAAGGCTGCAAATGGTTTGATAGCCAGTGATTAGCATATGCCCACCCCCTCTCTCTCGTTTTTTGTACAGTATTTTTATCCAGTGCCAGTGATTTCATGGAAATTACTTTGTAAAAATGCATACAAAGATGAAGTTAAACCACACAACGTCCTCATGAAAATGCACTATCTTCAAAAATATTATTAAATAATGTGTATTCACTCGACGTATTGCTGCTCTCGGGTGTCTGCCCTTTCCTCTCTTCCATCCTTCTTTCCTTCCATCCTCTTCTGTCTTTCTATCCTTCATTCATTCCTTGTCCTTTTGTCTACGGGTGACTTTACACGCCCTCTTCTGTCTGTCTTTCCTTCATTCTTTCCTTTTCCTTCTGCCTGTGGGTGACTCTACACTGAGTGACAAGCCAAATGGTTTCCTGTACACCAGGAAACCATTTACTACGCTGGGTGGTAACCATATAACCAAATTTTGGCACCTGGTGGTTTAGTGGGTAATTATTGCGCTCCAGTCGGATTGAGCCGGTGAAGGTTTATATCCAAGGGATGGTTGTGGTTGATTGCTCATGTAATGCCACTCAGAGACGAGTGAGGCTGGTCACTCTCATCTTAAATGTCGAGACCAACTGCCTAGCCCCGGGCTCCTACGCTCCTCTTGGGGCAATGTAGGATTGGATGATGGATGGATGGATGTAACTTTACACGCTCTTCCCATTACTCTAATGTATTCAAATATCTCCATGTGAATCACAGCGTTTATAATTAAAACCGATAATTTTGAAGAGTTAGTGATGAGTGAAATGATGAACATCCTATTTCAGTGCCAACCAGCCTCATATGCTTTCATATTTTTACTTTTTTGTACCTGCGCCACAAGGCCAGGTTCAAGAGACACATGTGAACTTATTGAGCCGTTCAAATTTTTTACTGTTATTGGAGAACACTAGGAAATAAATGTTCACCGCTCACAAACCATTAATTCAACAACATCAATTTTCACGTTGTATACTTTCATCTCATCCCACCCTTTAATCTATTCTTAAATCTACCTTCTCGCCTTTTTTATTTGTGATGGATAATTTGAAATACATTTTGTCATTCTACCACAACACCCATTATCATAGGATATACTTTACTGTCACATTCTCACCGTCCACATTACATCCAGTCCATACATTGCTCATCGCGCCCATTTCTTTACCAGTCTTTGACGGTTTCATGTCACGACGCAAGTCATGCAGTCGACAGACGTACTTGTCTCATATTTGTAACCTCAAGTTATGGTGATGATGATGATAATGTTTATTACGTTAACACATACCACGATTTGACATAACAGAAATCAGTTTGTTTACAAGAAACTAAAACATTTAGTACATCAATTCGTCCTTTACCTAACTATAATCAGTGATTTATATTGATATGTGTGTCGTAGGAGAAATTGTAAGATGCAGTAATCATAACTGCACCAGACTTTATATTAGTACAAAATCCAGGACCAGTAATACTTCCCAAACTAACGTGATTATTGCTATTGATAGTGATGAAAAATAAGGCATATAATCACAAATACTTTGCTGCCAATGAGATTCATAATAATTTCCCAGAACTTCTTGAATCTGTTCAGGATTTCATTTTGGTGGAGTAATTAAATCATAATAGTTACATATGAGTGTAGTGCAACTGGCTGGGAACCATTATTGCTAACTTATGCAGAAAACAGAAAATATACCCTCTTACCTGCAAAAATGGACAAACAAGTGAAAAAAAAAAAACATTTCCTCTGTGATATGTCTAAACATTCAGGATAGAAAAAAGTGCATTTGCGATAGTTAACTTCACAACTAAGGCTGGTGAATTATCTTCTCCACTATAGCTGTGGTATATATATATATATATATATATATATATATATATATATATATATATATATATATATATATATATATATATATATATATATATACTTTGGGGAGAGAACAGGAAACTTTTGGATTTAGATTATGCAGATGATATAGTTTTGATTTGTGATGGGCCAGAAGAGATGCAGAGAGTGTTGGACTGTTTGGTGAGTGAAGGTCGCAAGGTGGGTATGGTTATTAATTGTGGAAAAACTGAAATAATCAATATGAAAAAGGAAAATGCGCAGGAATGTGTAACTGGAGGTATGATTGTAAAGCAAGTTGATAGGTTTAAATATTTAGGTACTTATTTAGCCGAGGATGGTTCTTTGAACTTGTACCCCCTCCACAATATGTCTACCCCCGATGTATGTATGTCCCCCCCCAATGCATACATGCCCCCACTAAACTTGCTAGGTCAGCATGCTTTCCCACGCCTGAAGACGGCGTTATTGCATCAGTTGATAGCAGACAGCCGAGACGGGCAGACTATTTTACTGTGAGCTTGTAATAAACTCCTTATCTAGCTGTTTGTACACGGAGTTTCTTTCACCAAAGTATTGCAAGTTACATTTGGTAGTAGCGGTGTTTCGAACCATCAGATTCTGACCGCCTCCTTGAATTTTTAGTGATACAAGATACACGACGTCTCGCATCTGCCAGCCTCGCACCTCCTCCGTGCCTCTAGTGGTGTACTACCTGGCTGTGCTTTCCGAGTGTCCAATTTTTCTCACCAGTGCTCACCTCTCAAACAACCGCACCCGTACGCCTTGTTCCTGACCGCACGTGTCGCCGTCGCCGACCTACGCACCTGTTGCACCTGTTCCCAGCACCTGTTTCGAACTCATCATAGCTCCTGCCCCCACGGTGCCACTTATCACTGTCTGCCCGCTGCCTGCCCACCACCATTCTCTGCATTTGCAACTTACCAGCTCTACACCTGCCTTGCGCCGACATCTGCCCTCACCACCCACCACCGGCCTCCGCT
Source organism: Coenobita brevimanus (assembly GCF_032717465.1). NCBI lineage: Eukaryota > Metazoa > Arthropoda > Malacostraca > Decapoda > Coenobitidae > Coenobita > Coenobita brevimanus. The sequence continues at coordinate 22,204,006 of NC_137008.1, read as the reverse complement.
GTCGCCCGCATCTGGTCTGCATTACGGAGCCTCCTAAGACCGCCACTCCCTGCTGGTGATTCATCGCGGCGTCTCTTCTCCTCTCCGCCCAGCTGTCTCTACCCCGCTGCCCTGCCTCGCCCCGCCTCGCCCTGCCCCGCCCAGCCCTGCCCCAGCCCAGCTACGCCCAGCCACCCCTGCACGTCATACATCTCGACTCTCTACTGTGTTACTATAGTATATCTTTCCTTTCAATAGAGATTATCCTCGATTTTCTCTACAGATTGGTTATTGTTAATATTCCATCTCATTTCCATTACCCCGTTTTCATCTTCACCTACGTTATTTATACTCCATCTCATCCTTCGCATTTTATTTAAACCATCCATCCCCGCACCTTCATTCATTTTCACGCCTACTCGTGTATTCCATTCTCTCATTGTTATATTATACATTTCCACCTACGTATCCATCTTCATCCTTTTATTTTCCATTGCCGCATTAAATGTCATACTTTCCACGTCAACCGCTTAACACCCGCCCTCTCGACCCGGAAATATCACCTGATCATACCCCGTCTGCTGACTCTAACGCAATCACTCATTTACGAAGTGGCAAAGAGTACCACCGCCCTGTACCTGAGACTCCCGTTTCACTTCCCGCAGAATCACTTACTACCCGTCCTACCCTCGTAAATCCAGATACCTCCTCCTCTACTCCTGCCACTACACTCCCTTCTTCTTCCTCTACTCCTTCCCCTGTCGTTCCCTCTCCTGCCTCCCTTCATACCCCGTCTTGCTCGCCCTTAACTGCCACTACCTTCTCTCTCTCCCACACCTCTCCTGCCACCACTTCTACACTTTCAGCCATGGCCAACCCTCCACAGTCCATCTATCTCGACGATGCCAATCGTCCCAAATTTACCGGCCAGGACCCAACTTGGTCTGTCTATGATTTCCTCAGAGAAGTCGACACAGAAATAAACAATAGACAAATAACCGAGGAATCGCTCAAAGTAGCTTACCTCCTCGGTCGCTTGCACCATGGTAAATCGGACATTGGATCCGCGATCCGTGCAGGACATTTCGATAGCATTCGTACCTTTGCTGATTTTCGTACGGAACTCATCAGCCTTTGTTGCCAGCATTCAAATACCGCATCTCTCATGGGATTCATTAATCTCCTAAACCAACTAGATGAGGACTTGCGCGTCCCAGCGCAATATGCCAAGCTCCGCGAAGCTGCCGCCGCCATGAAAGCAACTAGTAGCGAGATGCTCCAATTACTGGTAGGCACGAAATGGTTAGAAGACAAGAATGGCGTTCCAGTGCTTTCACTCACCAACTTTGCTGACTTAATTGGTTACCTCAGATTCCTTCACTGTCTTACTCCTAAACAGCGAGAGTTAGCCTTGGAAATCGGTTTCAATCCAGGAGATAAAATTATTCAGGTCACTAAAGCCATTCATGAAAGAACAGGTTCGAACTACACGCGTTAGGGCACCACCCAACCCTTGGCCTCCTCAGTCTGTCACACCTCCACTACCCTAGACCAATCTCGCTCCCGTCCCACCACACGCGGCAGACCTGCCACACATCGTTCTCCTACCGCAGGTCGTGATCAATCTAGCGCCCGACGGAACAGACAATCTTTGATTCTTTGCTGGTACTGTGGTCATCCTGGACATCGAGCATCCAGTTGTGACCGTACATATAGACGTCCTCACTCCCAAACCAGACAGCATACTCCTTCCTGCTCACATCGTCCACACTGCAAATACCACAAATCAAGCACGACTCACACCAATGAAGAATGTCGTTACTTCAACCGCCAACAGTCGGGGGAAGCGCCGAGCCCGTATTGGACCAATATCACGTAGAACCAGAAACCCAACTCCCCATCCGCCATGTAGGTCCCATAACATCCTCGGGTTTAGTCATTCTCAGCAGCAGTCATGACATACCAACGTCATTCTTCTTGGACACAGGATCTATAGTAAATCTAATCTCCGAAAATTCCTTACAAATTATTCATCGCCATCACAACCACGTCAGTTTCCTAGAACCACCAGACATTTGCCTATGTGGTGTCAACGGCTCAGAGTTTAAGGTTAAGGGAAGAGTCACCCTTGAAGTCAAACTCCACAGAGATTTGCCCCCCTATCCCAGTTGAATTTCATGTCACTAATGACTTGCAGTATCCCGCAGATGCCCTTATTGGTTTCTCCACCATGTCACAACACTCCATTGCATTATTACCTGCTTGTGCTAGTATAGACATTTCTGGATTCCCGGTTTACACTATGGAATGTCCCCGTCCTGTTCTTACGATCAAATCAGTCCTTCAGTTACCTCTGTCCCTATCACTACCAAAAAGTCCAACCCAGCCCAAACCATCACTATCATCATCTGAGAATACAGAGATCATTCCTTTACTGACTGCGAGCAATGACATAAATTCCTCAATGTCTCCTGATACATCATCTCAGCCCTCAAACATGGCTCTTACATCCTCTCCCGACAACACTATCGCTGACTCAGACATGTCTCAATTACCTACCTCACATAGTGTGAATGATCTTCTCCAACACGCAGAGACGAAACGTGCAGTAACGAATACATGCACAATTTTGTTACCGCATGAGTTCACCAAAGTCTCTGTTTGTGTTCCCGGTGCAAAAGGAGTGGATGTACTAACCCTACCTGAGACGTGTTGTGTGAATGGCTTGACTTATGAGTCAGCGTGGTGTACAGTCTTAGAGGACAGTTTATGCTACCTGTACTTGCTCAATGTCACAAATGCTCCACTAAAACTTAAAAGTGGTGTAAAGATTGGAGACTTCCTAGTATACCCAGCGGCCGTAAAGGTGTGCCAGGATTCCTCAGTTCCTACTATTCAGACTGATGATATGCCAAACAGTGTATGTACTATTAACTCTACGGGATCTGCGCCGACATATTCACCCAATATGCTCTCACATCTCACTTGCACAGATTTCCCAGAAAATACGCCTCAATTCCTCGACCTTCTGACCTCGTACAGAAACGTGGTTGCCTTACCCGGTGAACCGATGGGTAGAACAGACCTTGTCAAACATACGATTGGACTACTACCAGGAACTCAGCCGATTTACATACCAGCATATCGATTTCCTCACAGCCAGAGAAAGCAGACAGATCAAATGGTACAGAACATGTTAGACCAGGACATTATTGAACCCTCCGTCAGTCCATGGAATAGCCCACTTTTCTTAGTACCAAAGAAGGACGGCAACTTTAGACCAGTAGTCGACTATCGTAAGGTCAATTCTGACACTGTTCCAGACCGTTTCCCGTTACCCGTCCTCACTGATTTGCTAGAATCCCTTGGTGAAAATAACGTAGTCTTTTCAACTTTAGACCTCCTCAGCGGGTACTGGCAGGTCGAAATGGGAGAATCCTCTCGCCCAGTTACAGCCTTTAGCACCCCTTCCGGACATTTTCAGTTTAAGAGACTCCCTTTTGGTCTGAGAAATGCTCCCTCCGTGTTCATGCGACTTATCCTTTCAGTCTTCAGCGGTATGATGGGACACTCTCTTTTTGCTTACCTAGATGATATCATTGTTGTGAGTAAATCCATCCCTGATCATTTTACCAAACTCCAGCAAGTCTTTGAATGCCTCCAGCTCGCAGGCCTGAAAATCAATCTCAGTAAATGTGACTTCCTGTGAAAGAAAATCAAATTCCTAGGCCATGTCGTAGATGCAAAAGGCATTCATACTAATGAGGATAAACTAAGGCGATCATTAACTTCCCAGAACCCACCACTACCGACGCTGTACGAAGTTTCCTGGGCCTCAGTGGCTATTATCGTCGCTTCATCTGGGATTATGCACAGATCGCCGCTCCTCTGACCCACTTACTCAAGCAGAATGTGCCCTTTGTTTGGACTAACGACCAGTCACAGGCTTTCCAAAAGCTAAAGACAGCTCTTGTAAATGCCCCTGTTCTAGCGTTCCCTGATTATACCACACCCTTCCTTCTCTGCACAGACGCCTCAGGCACTGGACTTGGTGCCGTTTTGATGCAACTCGATGAAGCATCAAGGAAGCGCGTAATAGCGTATGCTAGTCGCACCCGCTGAACGTAACTACAGTGTCACAGATCTCGAAGCCCTAGCGGTAATCTGGTCCTTGAAACATTTCAGAGATATAGTCTATGGTTATCCAGCGCATATCCAAACAGACCACCTTCCACTATGTGATTTGTTCAAGAATCGCAACCTAACAGGTAGACTAGCTAGATGGTCTGTCATCATCCAGGACTTTAATCCCACTTTTCAATATGTACCAGGCAAGTTGAATGTAGTCGCAGACGCACTCTCACGTCACGTAGCAGCAGCTATAACATCACTGCAGCCTGAAGTAACTGAAAACACTACACTAACGTCAGAAGTTGTTTGAAACTTTCAGCGCCAAGACCCCATGTGGTCCAAAGTCATTTATTTGCTAGAATCTGGCGATGCCTCGACCTTACCTACTCTGCCAGTATCACTAGATGAGTTCATGCTAGATGATGATCTCTTGTACAGGAAAACACTGCTAACAGGCAAAGATATGCCCAATCGCGAAGTACGCCAACTTGTTGTCCCCACTGCCTTGATACCAAAGGTTCTTCATATTGTTCATTATACTCCTCAAGCTTCCCATCCAGGTAAAGACCGATGCTTGTGCCAAGCACGTCTCAAATACTATTGGCCAACCATGCGCGGCGATATCAATGCCCACTGTGACTCTTGCCTCTCCTGCCACCGCCACAAAGGATCAACCGGCTTACCAGCACCTCTCTTACAATACCCAATCCCATCACGACCATGGGAAACCGTCTCAATCGATCTCTTAAAACTACCTCTCACAGAATCTGACGCTGAGTACTTGTTCGTAGTGGTCGACCACTTCTCCTGCTACTGTGTCCTCGTACCCCTCTCCGACAAGACCGCGAAGAGCGTTGCACGTGCCCTTGTAGATCACGTAATTTGCCCGTTCAGTACCCCTCATACCATTCTCACTGACAACGGTACAGAATTCAACAATAGCCTTCTAGATGAGATCTGTCGCCGCTTTCATATCAGTAAGTGCAATGTCGTGCCTAACCATCCGGCTTCCAATGGCCTTGTAGAACGCCACAACCGTAAAATCTTAGAGTGCCTCAGACATCTAGGATCCCATAGTTCGTCCTGGGATGACTGGATTCCCCAAGTGGAATCCTCAATCAATAGCTCCATCAATGCATCCATTGCTGAATCTCCCTTCTTCGTCCTTTTAGGTTTTGACAAGGACCTCCCATACTCTCTCTTATCCTCAAAGCCAGAACCCATCTACAACATGGATGATTATGTTAAACTAAAATTGGCCAATTTCCAGACAATCCACCAGTATGTCCAACCCACTTTGGCTTCCTCTCAGGAGGACATGCTGCAGCGCCAACATAAATCCGCCTCTCCTATCACCATCAGTGTAGGCGATCTTGTCTTTGCCCATTCCCATACACGTTCCTTTAAGTTGGATGGCAAATTTACAGGGCCCCACCGCGTTCTCACTCAACAAGGCAACAAATTTCACCTCCAGGACCTGTCCACTAGGGACACCAGATGGGTCCATGTCGATGACTTAAAGCGAGCACCCCGTGGCTTCGTGTTGGAAGAGTCACTTACACAACCTCCTGCCCCCTCTACCTGCCCCCTCAGTCTACCTTGTCTCCACCTATCCCTCAGTCTCCTTCCTCTCCACCTCCACCTGCTCATTCATCAATCAATCAATATCGGTCCAAACTGCGCTCTGCCCATCAACCTCTTCACGACCTCCCCCATTAACTCTACCCTGATTTTCTAGGTACGATGTTAGCGATCTCCCTGCTGGCAGTGCTGACCCTCCTAGGGTCTAGGTCAGGTCAGGACGATGGTGGAGTACGTCCCGGGGCCTTGGTCGGCTTGGGAAGCGAGGTAATGCTTATCGAAGATGTAGCCTCTTTGCGCTACGATCTTGCGCCCCTGGCTGACATAGCCATTGCCCTACCTGCCTATGCGCACCAGCTCCGCGGAATCAGGAACCATCTCACGGCCCTCATGGGGACACACAACCCGAATGAGTATCTCTATAACCTTTTCCTCCCACTCTCCTGGCAATTGCAATACATAAGTAACAGATTCACTGAGCTCAATGACACATATTCCATTCAGACACACTTGGGTCGTTCTCGTGTGAAACAAGGTCTCTTCGACTTCGGCGGTGAGATTCTGAGTGGCTTGTTTGGCGTTGCTACAGCCCGTGACATTTCTGGCTTCAAATCTGATCTCACTCATTTAGCTTCAGCCCTAGAATCACAACGCTGAGCATTAAAATCCAACACACTATGTTACAGAAGCTCACAACCCAACTCAATTAAGTCACATCCACTCTAAACAATTTCACCTATTCTTACAACGCCACCTTTCAGATCTCAACGTTATCTCTCAGTTCTTCTACCTCAAACTCAACATGGATAATCTCCAACTAGCCATTGACTCTCTCTTGTCTCAAGTCTCTACCTTGGTTCGTATCCTGGTCGATGCTATCAATGGACGTGTCACTGCCGACTTGGTACCTGTCTCAGCTCTCCGTTCTGTCCTGGAATGGGCTCACTCCACCTTCGGTCTCTCCCCAGTTCTCCCTTACTCCTCCCTTGAATATTATTATCCTGTTCTCGAAGCCACTCTTCTCACCACATACGTCGTCGTCCATATTCCTCTCCGTTCTGCCATAACCTTTAATCTTTTCCACATCATTCCCTTCCCTTTCCGCCTCAACATCTTGTTACAGGTCTCTGTTCCTTCAGAATATTCCCTCCTCTCCCATGATCATCTTTCCGTTGCCTTCCTTTCTTCCACAGACCTCCAGCAATGTTCCTCCCTTACTCCGACCTCTCGTCTCTGTGCTGCCCACCTTTTCGCTATCTTCCCTAGCAGTGCTACACCCTGTGAGTCTGCTTTAGTTCGCAACCATTCCATCTACTAGGCCTGTTCTTTTGTCCCAGCTCCTGACCTCCCGGTCCACCATGCTCACCTCAACCATGTCCAGTACTTCTTCTTTGCTGTTCCCATCTCTGTCACAATCATGTGTCCTGGTTCTTCTGTTCGCTCCATCCCCGCTAGTGGTCTCTACAAAGCACCTGACAATTGTACCGTCAAATCAGAGTCCGTCATCACTTACGCCACTCGCTATCACCAGGCTGTTCGTAATCACTCCTATGACATCTTTCAACCACTCGACATGCCTTCTACCCTACCATCTGCCAACATTACCATCACCTTCCCTAACTTGCACATGCTAACCTTCCTCAATGACAGTGATTTCATTATGGATCAATTTTCTCTGGCCTTCAGCCTTTCATGGGTTCATCCAACAGTTGTGTTTCCCCCTGTGGTTATCGCTTTCATAGGTTTTCTACTCATCATCTGTGCAGTGCATTGTTGTGTCAGAAAAATGGAACGTCGACTCCAGGAAATCAGAGTCGCTACAGGCATAGTACGCCCTACACACGACGTAGAAACTCCCCGTACTTAGTGCCCTCACATTCAGGGACTACCATTGCCATCTAACAATTAACCTAACTGTGAACAGCACTCTGCCTACTAGAAAATGATGGTATTTCTTTAGTGCATTACTGAGTGACAGTGTATCCTACAGAAAATACAAAAAAAAAAAAATGAAGGAAGAACAACAATAGAACTCTCATATCTACTCCTTGTTTATCATGTATCAAACTATTATTGTGTAATTCCCATTATGTCTTAATCCTTGTTTATCTTATATGTATATATCTTTCTAATTCCCTCCCCTCAACATGGCCATGTCTCCCCTACTGCCCCTGTATCATACTTATCCCTTGTACAAACCTCCCGGTCCTGCCTTACTACTATAATCAAACACCATTTAACTCCCGGTGTCAGGAGACACCGTCTCAGCTACCAGGGGGAGTAGTGTACCCCCTCCACAATATGTCTACCCCCGATGTATATATGTCCCCCCCCAATGCATACATGCCCCGACTAAACTTGCTAGGTCAGCATGCTTTCCCACGCCTGAAGACGGCGTTATTGCATCAGTTGATAGCAGACAGCCGAAACGGGCAGACTATTTTACTGTGAGCTTGTAATAAACTCCTTGTCTAGCTGTTTGTACACGGAGTTTCTTTCACCAAAGTATTGCAAGTTACAAACTTTGAATTCGAGGAAAGGTTAAAGAAGGCTAATCAGGCAATGGGAATGCTTAAAAATATTTGGAATAATAACAATTTTTCTGTGCATACAAAAATCAAACTTATACGGTAATGGTTAGGAGTATCTTAATTTATGGACACGAGTCTTGGTACAGCACAGTGACTATGGAAAATAAATTCTTAGTGTTTGAAAAAAAAGCACTTAGAAGAATATTAGGAGTTAAGTGGTGGGAAAGGATACCAAATAGTAGAATTAGAGAAATACTGGGAGTGCAGCCGGTCGATGAATATGTTAGGTTCTCACGATGGAAGTGGCTAGGACATGTGCATAGGAGACAGGGAATAGTACGAGGTACACCAGGGTGGGTGGCACTTGGTAGGAGAGGTAGAGGAAGGCCAAAAGAGACGTGGGTGAGGACAATGAGACGGGAAGCTGGAGATGAGTGTTGGGGAGATCTTGAGGAGTTAGCACAAGATAGGATGTGGTGGTGTGAGTTCATCGAGGCCCTATGCATCCCCGAGGGTGCCACAGGAAATGATTGATTGATTGATTGATTGATATATATATATATATATATATATATATATATATATATATATATATATGCCTTATTAACTTGGGTAAATGAACGTCGAAAACTAAGTAAATACCAGTGTTCAACAGAACCCAAGCTTCACTTCTGTATGTTAGTGTGGGGTGACAGTCCTGTCATGGGGCGACTTTTTCCATCCATGCTCACTTCTCTGTTCCCTATCAGTTAACCATAACCAGCAATTTTTCTATCTCTCTGCAACCTTTCAAGCATTTAATCCTCTAAACTTGCATCTCTACTCATTGTTAGGTAACTACTTGAATGCACTTAATTTCTCCATTTCCTTACCATCCAGCCACAATGTGCATTCCGTGGCATCGTTTCTCTCAGTGAGCACAAGTCGACTCTCATTTACATTCACCTTTTAGATTCAGTTTCATACACACTCTCCCTCAACACGCTTTGCAGCCCACATTCATCTTCTTTTAACAACATAGTATCGTCAACAAACAATTCCAGAGGAAGTTTTCATACCCTACCTTCTCTCATTGGGGACATTCGCACATCCACTGCACAATCAAATATCTCTTTTATATCTGCATTCATATAAAAACAGAACAGCCACCCACGGAGACATGTCACACTTTTGCTTCCATCCAACACTCAGATCAAAGAACTGACTTGGCTCACTGTCTACACGAACTACAGCTTTCGAGGCCGGATATAAATTTTCCTCACAGCATCCAACAGCATCTTAAGTACTTCATGTATTTCTAATTCCTTCCATATTTCCAGGCCATCAGCTTTATCATGTGCTTTTTCCAGATCCATGAGCTCTGCATACAACTTGTTTTGATACATTTCCACCAAACATCTAAGAGAGAATATGTGATTTATGCAGCATCTTCCATTCCTAAAACCCCTTTGTTCTTCTCCAGTTAATTTTTCGGTCATTTCCCTAATTCTATCAATTACTTGACTCTGTATATATATATATATATATATATATATATATATATATATATATTTATGTGAGAAAGAAGCAACCAAAGGCAATGAGCCCCCAATACTGTTCCCTCCAAGAGAAAAACAAAATCCAGGAGAGAGCCAAATTCAAGATCCATTCATTTTGAGATGCCTGGACACACTGCGTTTGAAAGACTGGAGATCATAGGAAGCAGGAAATACAGACAGAGGGAGACAGCTCCAGAGTTGACCTTTTGCATAAATGAAGGACTGGGAGTAACGGTTGACTCTTGCATTAGAGAGTCGGACAGAAAAGGGGTGAGAATTTGCTGCTAGACGGGTGCTACCCGCCCGTCGTAGAAGTAGAGAAATGCATGCAGACAGTTCAGTGGAACAGTGACCATTGAAGTAGCGATAGAAAAGAGATAAAGATGCAACACTGTGGCAAAGAGACAGAGGTTGAAGGGAGTCAGTAAGAGGGGGAGAGTTAATGAAAAGAAAAGCCTTTGACTCCACCCTATTGAGAAGCGCTGTATGTGGGGAGCCCCCCCATACATGAGAGTTGTACTCCACACAGGGGCGGATAAAAGCCCTGTATAGAGTCAACAATTGTGCAGGGGTAAAGAAGGAACGGAGTCAGCTTAGCACACCCAATCGCTTGGAAGCAGATTTTACAAGAGATGTTATATGATCTTTCCAAGACAAGTCCCGAGCAAATGAAACCCCAGGCATGTTCAACGATGATGAAGGATTAAGTTGAGTATTATTAACCCGTCACGTCCCAAGGTTTTCCACACCTTCGACATCCCCCAGTCCCGACCTTTTTTGGAAAATTTTTATTGGCTAAAACTTCCACTTTGGTTGAGAAACGAAGGAAAATCACCAAGAAAGGGCTTACCGTGGTCTATAAGTGGTCGGAACAGGTGAGGTCCCCTGCACCAGGTATCGTATTCTGTCATTGACGTGTCAGGCACTCATGTTTTCTGTGGTAGGGAATACTGGGAGAAACAACACACAACACCTCTATATTTATTGAATTTGAACTAATAAACAATAATAGTAGCAATATAATGGATTTCAGACACATATATATGAAAAATAAGCATTGTACCATCGCGCGAGCATAGCGAGTTTGGTCCGAGTCGTAACATGCTATATGCTAAGTTTTTTGTATCAGTCAACATATTTTTTCTACTTGTATACTTCTGTTTCAATGACATTTTATCAATTTCTACTGTTTGTAAGTGTTTTCAGATGTTTTCATTCATTATGATGACATGCAGCATAAGTTTAGCACACATCAGCTTAGTAAGCGCACTTGCTATGACTCGTATTTCAACATACCCAATTGTTTTATCACTTTCCTATTATTTTTCCCTTTCCATAGAACCTTTCCTCCACCACTGTAAATGTTTTCAATTATTTACATTCATTACGAGGGCATTTAGCGATATGCTAGCGCATATTCATGTAGCAACCACAATCTCAAACACTCGTGTTTCATCTTCTACTTTATTTATTCACTCCAGTTATACTTTCCCACTTACATTACACACGTTTGCACCCCTATACTGCACTGTACATACTTACTGGCACTATTTATTCAAGTGAGAGTCAGAATATCCCATGAAAATACCCTCGCAATGAATGTTTCGACCAACATAATACTCAAACACTTATTTACTAATTCTTCACATATATTACACACTTTCCCACTTGTTGACTTCTATTTTCATAATTACGTGCCTTATTCATTTAACTGAGCGTCAGGATATCGCATCTCTATACACACGCTATGAATATTTTGACTTAGAATATATTTCAGCACTTACAATAATTTGAACTTATATTATACCCGTTAGCATTTCCAGTAATAATAATTACATATTTACGAGCCGTATTTATTGCACTGAGCGACAGAATATCGCATCATAAAACCCTCGCTATGTATGTTTCCACTTACAGCATATTTATACACTTACATACAATTTTTGCACTTATGTTATACCCGTATGCACTTTATACTAATATTTGGAGATCAACATGACTGATAATTTCACTGAGCGTCTGTTTGTCGCATTTACTTCATAGTTTCAGCGTCCTATCTCATTCACACCATATCAGAATTGCATCAACATGTGATATTCGCTGAAACATGGGTGAATACAGAGACCCAAGTCACACTCCACGCACTCATAGCGGGTGTCCTTCCTCTGTGTCGCGAGTCTCACCCGGGAGTTGCTACACACGTGACACCTGCGTTGGGGCCTAGGTCTGTTTGGCTGGGGAGGGATAGGAGTGGGGAAATGGCGGCCGGATATTCTCAGGGGAGTTTGGGCAATAGGGGCAGTGCGGGTGCGATGTTGGGGCCTTTCAACAGCATAACGTGCAAACATCTCTCTTGTGAGCTCCCTCACAAACCCTTCAAAGGTTTCCTGAACTCCTGTTGTCATGGCGTGAAGGTAGTGGCAATTCAGAGCAGTGTTGAATAGCAAGTGAAAGAACAGTTTCTTATACCACTTCATCGTGGTCCTGGCACACTACCGTCGACATCATGGAGTCTGACTGGTCCACCAAGCGCATGTTTATGTTATAGTCCATGACACACTCAGGTTTCCAAATGTGACGCCTGTTCTCGCTACGGTAATCAACGGAATCAGTACGGTGCATCAAGGGGCTGTGAACCGTTGACAAGAGGCTTACTTCTCTATTGTGGTTCCACACAGTTGCAAGGATGTTGTTGGCTTTGAAGAAGACAACCTCATTCCTGGCAAGTTTCCGCCCTACCTTGGCCATGTGACGCCGGTTCACCTTCACGGTTCCACAGACTCCTGTTTCATGTGTGTAAAGATAACGAGCGAGAAGAGGGCTAGTGTGCCAATTGCACAGGTAGAGGACGTGACCACGATGAAGGTAGTCTTCTATCATTGTCTTTACCACTGCTCCCGAGAGTCCAATACTTCGATCTTCTATTATGTCTGTCTGTGCACCGGTGTACAAGACTATGTTTTGCACGTATCCAGTCCTACAGTCGCACATAACAAAGATCTTGAACCCAAAACGGTGCCTTTTGCTGGGTATATACTGCCTAAATGAAATATTACCTCTCCACAACACGAGACTCTCGTCTATGACGAGGTCTCTACAGGGATAAAATGACGAACGAAAGGTTGCCTCAGGTGATCAAAGACCAACCTAATTCGCCTCATTTTATCTGTGTCGTTCACATTTGCAGGATCATGAGCATCATAGAAATGGAGGCGACTTAGAATTTGTTGAAACCGATTACGGCTCATCACTTGCCCAAATATTGGGGTAAACATAACAGGGTCCCTTGTCCAGTAAGCGGGAATTCTGTTCTTTCGTATAACACCCATCAAAAGGACCAGGGCAAAAAATAGGAACATTTCTGAAAGGGAGACAGGGTAATCATATATGATAGAATGCCTACTCCTTGTTCCCAATCTTTCACTCTCAAGGCGCTGGGTGCTTGCAAAAACGTTGGTTTGGTAAACAATCTGCTCCACGAATGCCTCACTAAAAAACAGGTGGAAAAAATCCATCCTGGTGGAATTACGGTGAATTCTGGGAGCAATGCAGCCAGCGTGCCCCTGCTCAGTGAAGGGGTGAATGAGGGGAGAAAAATCACTCCCATCCTCCCAATTCCATCCCACAAATCCCTCGTCCCCATCATCCCCATCACTGCCTTCGTCTGGGTAGGGAGGAGATCCTGGTGGGGGAGGTGGGGGAGAAGGAGCGCGGAGGGCTTCCCCACTGTCACTCCTCTTCCCTCTGCCTTTACTCTTTCCCTTTCCCTTACCCTTACGGCCTTGAGGAACATTAGGGGGCTGTGGGGATGAAGTACGGGAATATTGGGGAGCATAAGACGTGCTGGGGAGTGGTTCCTCCCCACCTTCCCCCTCCCTCACAACCCCACGTGATACTGAACGCACCCGCACTTGCCCACGTGATACACTACACTGCCTCACACTACCTAGGGAGAGAAATGACTCACTCACGTCACTCTCACTTTCCCTAATCCTCCCTGCACTTTCCCTTTCACTCCCCACTCCCTCCACGGCACTTCCTAACTCCCCAAACAAAATACTATGCCCATATCTGCTCGTCCGACGTGATGTGCGCTCTGGGCCACGATGAGTTATAACCTCACGTCCATACCACGTGGCAGCACGTCCCACGACTCCGTCCTCGTCCTCGTCCTCGTCATCGAAATCTGGTTCCATATCACGCTGGGGCTGGGCATAGGATGTTGCACGTGGTTTCTTGTCCGGCTGCCCCTCTCTAGCAGCACGGTAAGTCACGTACTGCTGCTTCGTGGGAGACGGGACTTCTTCATCACTGCTGGTGGTTTCTTCCTCCTCTGACTGCACATAATCTTTATCCACAACCTCGTTGTCCAGTGGGGAATCACTGTCGCCTGTAAAGGCGTCCAGGGCGGCTTGAATTTCACCCTCTGAGAGACCTCTCTTAGCCATGTCTGAGCAGGACCGTTGCTACCAGGTGAGTGGACGAGCGGTGGGTTAGCGCAGGTCGCGCGGGGACGCTGAGTGTTCCCGCCTGGTGGCAGGTAGGGGAAGGTCATGCGAGGATACGTACCGTAAATCAAGCACGAAATATGAAAATTGTCGAAATCATGCACTTTGCAATTGCACGATGTACCGGTACATTGCCGGGACTGGCAAATGCAAATGATTGCAACGTACCCATACATCGACGGGATGGGGCGGGTTAAACATAAGTGGGTATGCCTGTGGAAGATTTTGTTGGGTTGATAGGTGCAAAAACTGAGTCTTTGATGCATTAAAAACAACCAGATTATTTTTACCCCAGTCAGAGATACGAGCCAAGTCAGACATTAGGTGTGCCATAGCCTCATCCCTTGCCTGTTGAAGTAACTGCTGAGATGGACATTGTGGGAATCGAATGGAAAGGTGAAGGGTGGAGTCATCAGTGTATGAGTGGTTAGGGTTAGATGTACAGCTTAGAAGGTCATTGATGAATAAAAGGAAGAGAGTTAGTGATAGGACAGAGCCCTGAGGAACACCACTGTTAATAGATCTAGGAGAAGAACGATACCCGTCTACAACAGCAGCTATAGAACAACCAGAAAGGAAGCTAGAGATGAAGGCACAGATAGAAGGATAGAAACCGTGAGAGGGCAGTTTGGAAATTAAAGATTTATGCCAGACTCGATTGAAAGCCTTTCAGATGTCAAGTGAAATGGCAAAGCTTTCGCCAAAGTCCCGAAAGGAAGATGACCAGGAGTCTGAAAGTTAGGTGATCGCCAGTGGAGCGTCCCTGACGGAACCCATAGTGACGATCAGAAAGAAGGTTGTGATAGGAAATATTTCTATTAAGAATTGACTCGAAAACTTTTGAGATACAGGATGTTAAAGCAATTGGACGATAGTTAGAGGGTTGGGAATGGTCACCCTTCTTTGGGACTGGCTGAATGAGAGCAAACTTCCAGCAAGAAGGAAAGGTACAAGTTGACAGACAAAGGCGAAAGAGTTTGCCTAGGCAGGGAATAAGCACAGAAGCACAGTTCTTGAGAACAACAGGAGGGACTCCATCAGGCCCATATTCCTTATTAGTACTGAGGCCAGCAATGGCAGAAAATACATCAGCTGAAGAAATTTTAATGTTAGCCATGAGGAAGTCAGAGGGGGGAAGTGAGAGAGGAACAGCACCGGAATCATCTAAGGTGGAGTTGGAGGAGAAACTCTGAGCGAAGAGATCTGCTTTATTAGTAGAAGGAATAGCTACAGAGCCATCAGAGTAGAAAAGAGGAGGGAAGGATGACGAAGTAAAGTTGTTAGAAAGGTTTTTGGCAAGGTGCCAGAAGGAGCGGGAAGAGTTCGAGTTATAGAGTTGAGAGCATTTTGTACGGATGAAATTATTTTTAGCAGAGCGAAGAACAGACTTAGCACGATTCCGGGCAGAAATGTATAAAAGATGTGATTCAGGGGTGGGTTGGCTCCGGTACCTTTTATAGGCCCTCTCCTTGTTGCGGACAGCATTAGAAAAAGCGTGATTAAACCAAGGCTTTCGTGTATTAGTCAAAGGATATGAGAAAGGAATGTATGCTTCTATGCCCGAGAGAATAACCTCCATAATGCGCAAGGCACACCCAGATGGCTCCCGGGCATGGAAGCAATAATCATTCCAGGGAAAATCGAAGAAGTACTGCCTGAGGGCCTCCCAATCTGCAGCTCCAAAGTGCCAGAGACGACGTTTTTTTGGAGGGTCTGCAGGCCATACCGGAGCGATAGGACAGGTTAAGGTGATAAGGTTATGATAGGAGGAGCCCAACGGAGAGAAAAGATTAACAGTGTAAGCAGAAGGATTAGTTGTAAGGAAGAGATCAAGTATGTTGGAGCTCTCTCCAAGGCAGTCAGGGATACGGGTAGCTGCTCTAGGTCATTAAGGATAGAAAAGGTGTAGGCTTGTTTACCAGGTCGATCAGTGAAAGGAGAGGGTATCAGGACTCCATATTATAATTACAAATCATAATAGATAGATAGATAAATAGATAGATAGACAGCTCTGTGCGAGCCTGGGAATGGGAAATGAGCTTGCAAATTACACTGAGGAAAGCTGACGACAGTGGCCAGTAAGGAGATGATGCAGTTAGTTGTCAGCAATCCACCCGTGAACAAAGCCCTAGTGACCATACACACACATACACACATACTCACACACAGGCTTCTTAAACTTTCCATCCACAAGGAACACACGTGATAAGTCTCCTGTTTCACCAGAATTTAGGAAAGAGAGCTCAGAAGGAGACAGGCGATAGAAGAGACAGGTCGCAGGGAGAAGGGCTTGGCAACTTGAGAGAGAGACAGAGAGAGCGAGACAGAGAGATAGCTAGCGGGACTGTCCTTTATACTCCGCTCTGTGTGAGAGACTTGTTAATATTTCCAAGACAAATAAAAATAGTCCCATACTATTCTTTACCTCTCCTGTCACTACACGACAAATGGGAAAGAAGATTAGCTACTCACGAAGCTACTCCAGTATAATAACCGCTCGTCCACAAGTCTAATATATATATAACTCAACTAAAAGTAACCACAAAGGAACATACAAAGTCTTTTATGACATTTGGTAGCAGCGAATCTACGGACATCGTCTCCGAATCAAAAGCAAATTTCTACAAAAGCAGGCGAGACTACAAGATTAGCTTCAGTTCTACAGTGAATTCCTACAATGCAAAGAGCCTACAAGTCTACAAAACAACTCTATAATCTTCACGTAACTTCAAGCAGCAACAAGAAGAATATAAAACATAGCAAGTGAAGAAGAGGAAAGACCAAAGCAACAAGCACACAAACCCCCACCACTCTCTCCCGCCTACCTCCATCGCTGACGCAGAGGTCAAGACGACGAAGCAAACACCAAGTCCATATTCACAACTCATCTTACTCACTCGTCTTCACTCAAGTTACTCATCGCTACTCATTCACTCACCACAGCTACCAGTGTGGGAAGCCGACGTCACCATGTGCTGAGATGACATCACAACGCGAGTCTGCCATGCCAAGCAACGTGTGACTGACACCAGGCACTTCTCACCCACTACTCATTACTCATTATTCACATAGCTCCTACTTATACTCATTTATTTTCACAGTTAAGTTGGAAATTCGACGTTCTATGCTGAGGTTTGCCTGGGACAGCTGTTAACCACCACAAGCACCAGGCCATGGAATTTCCTGAGTAATATCGTCCATCAACACACCACTAGAATTATCAAGAGATCTTCAATCAAACCTGTATTTTTCTTCCGAGATCGACTTTTGTATCGACACACCTCTACGATCTGTATCAAGTGGGTAAAATTATACTTACTCATTTCTTCTCAGTGCTAAAATTAGCTATATTCAACTTATTTACTCATCTATTTTGCTAGGACATAAATAAACAAGAGGCGTATTTCATAACACCATATCTTAATGACAGGAATATTTTCGCCACCACCCAGGTTAATACCAGATGACACACAATTTGCCACAACAACAGACTCACAATTAAGAGAGCTCCAAGGCAACACACCAGATGACACAAATTGCCACAACAACAGACTCACAATTAAGAGAGCCTCAAGGCAGCCCACCCCTTGTACAAACCTCACCACACACTAAAGATAAAGAAACAAATACGGCAGTTTCAGATGATGAGTGGGAAACCCCCCCTGACGTAGAGAGTGTGGACTTTGCCGCTGCCTTGCACACGTATGCCAGTATACTTAACAGGGTTCACCGGTCCGGTCGTACATATTCCACCATTCCCTCACACAACGATAAACACGTCCAAGTTGAATTAACAGAGCAAACAATAAAAATGAATCAAGAAACAAATACCGCTGATCTAACAACCACACCTCACGTGTTTGTGTATCACGAGGATAAAACTGCCCCAAAATTCTCTGGCACAGACAAAGATCGCATTGATGTCATTTCATTAGTCAGTCAGTGCGAACAAATGTTCATCAAGCGCCACATACTAGATGAACAAGAGAAAATTGCTATTTTTTCATCTTGCATAAGCCAGGAAAGATGTCCAGCAAGCAACTTGCTTCGCTCCGACAAGCTCCATCGTGCTAGGACATGATGAATTTAAAACTGAATTTTTGAAGAAATTTTCTGGAGGTATGAACTTCTTGCCAGGTATAATTCCAGAATTACATAAAATTGTAGATCTTGTAAGGGAGCACACTACAAACCATGTGCTCAGTGAAATAACTGCTGATGTCTCCACAATCAAGAGAACATTATTAGCTACATTGGAAAATTCTAATTGGATAACAGATGATGGAAAGATGTCCCCAGACCTCGTAGTGGACATCATTGGTTATGTAGCTGCCTTGTGTAAATTACCTGATAGGACCCTTAAGATCGCCAAGACGATCGCGTACACCCCAGGAATGTGCTTGCTAGACTTAATGAACGAGGTAGAGATGCAGTGCAGTAAAGCAGGTATGGTCGACACACATGCACATTCTGGTAGAATCAGGGTACCTGAGACAGTATCAGCTGTGAAAACATCTACACCGACCCCAAACAGAGAACAAAATCGATCGCGACCAGAAATCAGGCAGGCCAAACAAGCAAACGCGCCAAGGCCTTGTTCTCAGACGCCTTCCTACAGGCAGTTTCATAAGTTTTCGCGCAGCCCGAGCAGGTCTCGCACCATAAACAACACTTCTTATGGGAAATCACCTCGTAGGTCACAGTCAAGGGATAGGTCCATTCTATGTCATTATTGTCCAAAACCAGGACACACAAGGTATGAATGCTTTATCAAGGCAAAAGAGGACAAACAAAAGACACAAGGATTTGGTCCTTACTGTAGGCATCATAGATACCAAGGGCACTGGACCAGTGATTGCAAAACAGTAGAAAAAATTGTGTCTATGTTCAAATCGGGGGAAGACCAAGTCATGACAAAAAACGAACAAACGTAAAGAAGAACAAGGCTAAATTTCACATAGGAGGCATGTTGGGAAATGAATGTATCTTGATACCAGCTGTATGTGAGGATCAAAACGTTTCCTTATTTTTAGATACAGGCTCTCCAGTGAACTTAATAACACACGAAGAACTAAATAGAATTCTTAAAAATAAAAAGAAAGTAACTTTTCTGGATGAAGCTGATTTAGATTTATACACAGTAGATGGACAAGAGATTACAGTGAAGGGTATGATAATATTAAATCTCAGTTCCACAGAAACTACATGACCATTCTTTGCATTTTTCTATATCGTTGAAAACTTAGCAATTAAAGCTCATATGTTACTGGGCTTAAGATCCATGAGAGCTGAGAACATAACTATACTCCCACAAATGAATGGAATAGACTTTGATAATGAATTCATAGAGGAAATAACTTCAGAGCCCTCACCGATTGGTAGAAGAGAGCCAAAAAGAATTGGTAATATTAAAGGCTTAAACAAACAGACACAAACAGATGAGTGTATAGATCCACTCCCACCACCAACCCCGTCCTCCAGAATTAGTGACCCAGATAACAGTACTGATTTATCAATTTTTCCAGCCCATCTCACTAACGATTTAGTTATACCACCTAATTCATACATGAAGGTTACCATAAAGAGCAAATTACGGAATAGTACTGTTCTTGTCTTAGAAGAATTATGTAAAGTGAAGGGATTGTCAGTAGAAAACGCATTATTTCATACAAACGATGAAGGGCAAACTCAAATATTCATAATTAATCACATGAATGGGGAAGTTCAGTTGAAAAAGAGAACTTGCATAGTTAATATTGAAAAATGTCCCGCCCCTGTGAAGGAAATAGGTATAGCTGGAGTAACAAGTGAGATAAAATCTACGGATAGAGAAAGAATAAAAGAGAATTTAATTCACTCAGGTGAATTTGATGAAGAAAATGATTTGTTAACCCTACTGGAAACACACAGGGACACCGTAGCATTGCCCGGAGAACAATTAGGGTGTACTAACTTGATTAATCACATGATTAATGTGCACCCAGAAACACCGCCAATTTTCGTACCAGCTTACCGCATACCACACTCCCAATGTACACTTGCAAATCAGTATGTCGATGAAATGTTAAAACTTGGAATTATTGAGCCTTCAGTCTCCCCGTGGAATGCCCCCTTATTCTTCGTGCCCAAACGAAATGGAGAAATGCGTACGGTAGTAGATTACCGTAAACTAAATAATCACACAATCCCAGACAGATTTCCCATGCCATTGCTAAGCGATGTTCTACAGAATATTGGTCCTGATAATAATATATTCTCGACCATCGATCTCCTAAACGGCTACTATCAGAGTCCTGTATCTAAGGAGTCACGTAAATACACTGCCTTTTCAACAAACAGAGGCCATTATCAATATACAAGAATGCCAATGGGACTGAGGACAGCCCCAGGCACATTCCAGCGTCTTATGAATTACGTATTGTCCGGAATTTTAGGACAAGGAATATTTGTTTATCTTGACGATATTATAATCGCAACGAAGAATATTAAGGATCATCTCAGGAAATTAGACTTACTCTTACAAAAGCTTAGTGATGCTGGATTAAGAATTAAACTTTCTAAATGCAAATTTTGCTTTAAGGAAATAAATTTCTTAGGCCATAAATTAAGTTCTGGTGGTATTCACACCACTGATGACAAAATACAGGCAGTGAGAGATTTTCCTGATCCCACTACGACTGACGAAGTTAGACAATTTTTAGGACAGGCTGGGTACTATAGGTCATTCGTACCACAGTTCTCTCATATAGCCTTTCCTCTATTCCAACTACTCAAAAAAGATGCTGTATTCCAATGGGAAGAAGAACAAAAAAGGGCATTTAACAATCTAAAAATTAAACTAACAAATGCACCTTGTTTAGCATATCCGGATTACACAAAATCATTTCTTATTTGTACAGACACATCAGGTAAAGGATTAGGGGCTGTACTGATGCAGGAAGATAAAAGAGGAAAGAATCAATCAATTGCATTTGCCAGCAGACAAACAAGAGGTGCGGAGAAAAATTATTGCACTACAGACTTAGAGGCACTTGCAGTGGTTTTTGCATTACAAAAGTTTCGAGATTTGGTATATGGTTACGAAATCCACTTATTCACCGACCATAAACCACTGGTGGGTATGTTTAAAGAAAAATTCCTTTCTGGGAGGAGAGCAAGATGGAAATGTACAGTTGAAAACTACAATGTACAAATTCATTATATACAAGGTAAAATGAACATAGTAGCTGATGCTTTATTTAGGAACCCGAACACAATTCAGGTCGCGGCGTTAAATCTCAAAGGAAATATCCCAAACCACGAGGATATCGCAAAGGCACAAAGACTTGACCCAATATGGTCTAAAGTAATATACAATTTAGAAAGTGGAGATGACATACAATTACCCAAACTGCATGTCCCACTTGAACAATTCACAATGGTCAATAATACATTATACAAAATTAACTCTAAACAACCAAAACGCCAAAGCAATACTAACCAGTTGGTAGTACCTAATGACATGATACCCCAAGTATTACGATTGATACACGACAGCCCACATGCAGGACATCCTGGAAAGGATAAGACATTCAACCAAGCCCAGCTATTATATTACTGGCCTTCGTTACGAAAAGATATAAACAATCATATAGACAGATGCGAATCATGTGCGAAACACAAAGGATACCCAATCACACCTGCACCGATGGGTAATTACCCTGTACCACATCAACCATGGGACGTTGTCGCTGTTGATTTACTCAAGATACCATTATCATACAATAATAACCTATACTTATTCGTAGCAACGGATCATTTTTCCCGTTGTCATTTTAGCTCCAATTAAAGATAAGACAGCAGAGACAGTAGCAAAGGCAATAACAGATAATGTAATATGTCGCTTTACTACCCCAAAGGTATTAATAAGTGATAATGGAGGAGAATTTAATTCTGAGATCTTACAAGAAATATGTAAACAATACAACATCAAAAAGGTTAACGTTTTGGCCTATCACCCAGCATCGAATGGGTTGGTAGAGAGACAAAATAAAAAGGTATTAGATGTGCTACGACACATTCTCAGTGAAAAATATGCAAGCTAGGATGATTGGATTCCCAGAGTAGAAGCCTCAATTAATGGGTCTATAAATAAATCCATCGGTGACACACCACATTTCATTATATATGGCACAGATAAAAAATTACCATATGAGCTCCTAGAAGGTGACAGCATGCCTATATACAATTACGATGATTACTCTAAACTCCGTTTACGTGAATTCCAGGACATTCACAAAAGAGTCAAAAAACAAATTAACGATGTTCAAGGAAGAAATGACGGAGGCATTTAACAAGAAGGCAAAAGATTCACCTATCAGCTTAGGAGACATTGTTTACGGTGTCATTCATACGAGAGACAATAAATTATCCCCAAAATTTGAGGGCCCATACAGAGTAATTAACATAAAAGCAAACAAAGTTTTAATTAAGTCACTTTCAAGTGGCGAGGAGAAACAAGTTCATATTGACCATTTAAAACGAGTTTCAAGGGAATTATTACATAATTATTCAGCCTCGGATAGAACCGAACAGGCGAACGTACCTCAAGAAACCAAGCAAGAACACAACAATGATTACAAAAATAAATTAAGGTCATATACCAAACAATCGAACATAGGTGCAACTGTTCCAATCAAATCTACAGTACATCATTTACGAGAATTAAATATCGATTTAAACTCCTTCTATAAATGAAATAACAATCAACCATAACGCACATCATCACTATCATCGACCACAGCATTATAGGAAATTAATAGATTTTTTTTTTTCGGTAGGTTACGATGAAGGGACTTATGCTATGGATTCTCCTCTACATAGCAAGAGGATATGCGCACTTAGACCCCAAACATATAGTACGACAAGGATGCCTCATAGCTCCAACGGCCACTACTACAATCGTTAAGGACGTCATGAGTACTGAAATAAGTCTAGATTACTTGTATGACTTACCTACTTATCTAGACAGACTTGCGACGCCGATGCGAACTCTGGACTTCATGATAGGAAATAATGTTTCACAAGCACATAACACCAAGGAAGTGAATGAAATGGTAAAGTTAGCGAAATGGAAACTAGAACAGGCGAAGTCAACTATGCTCGTCATGATCCAAGATCTCCCATCTTATGGAACGGAGGTACTGAGCGACAGGAACAACATCACACGTACTCGCCAAAAGCACGGTTTGTGGGTGGCGCAGTTCTTGGGAACATCTTTGGATTGGCTACAGAGGATGACCTTAAAGATATAAACAACAAATTTAATAAGATAGCTCAGGTACTAACATACCAAGATAAATTCATCACAGGACAGAACTCAGCAATGAAGACAATTGTGAAAAATCTGAAACAAGCAGAAAACATAGCTCTCGAGAGTGTAGATAAAATAAATGAATTGGAGGGAAACGTTACACTTTTCCAACACTTCTCCATCATCACAGAACATATTGACACGATTCTACTACAATTAGAGAACACTAGAGATCGTTTCAGGGCACTTATGCAAGGAATTTCGAATGCTGGTGATGGCAAGATCACAATTGACTTACTCCCTGTTCATGAGCTACGTCAGATAGTTAGTCAAGGCATACATAAACATAAATTGAAGCCGTTGTTCCGCAGTAGGGAATTTATGCAATATTACCCGTATTTAGAAGCAACACGAACACCAACATCAGTGGTAGTTCATGTACCATTCATTACTGAAGACTTGTTCACAGTATACCAAATACACCCCTTCCCCTATAAAAATAACAACACTTTGGTCATCATCAACATCAACACAGACACCGAACTCATCATGGTCTCCAAGAGACGGGACACTGTCACTTTCGCAAGTGAATCAACGATTGAACGAAAGTGCCGCACATCCTTACTTGCTGTTCATCTTTGTCCAGCGTACAATTTCACGTTTCAGCCTACTGATACAGTCCCTTGTGAAATGGCTATCATCAGAAATGACAATATTCATCATCATCGCAACTTCACTTTTGCTCCAGATAAACTTGTACACCATCAACGCATTGGACACTCACTGTTTTTTTATTTCCCTCATAACACATCAGTTTACATAGTCTGTCCAGATATACCACCATCTCATACATCAGCATCAGGATTATACATAGCACCAGACTACTGTGCGGTATTTACACCAGCCATGTCTACTTTATCCACCATCAATCACTACGCCATTCTCAATCATACACACAAACATTTCCACCCACTGCCTGATATGAACTTAAACATGAGCACAAGTATTAAGCTGACTTCACCTAAGTTTGAAACTATGCAGCTGATCAATGAAACAATAAAGCCCTGGGATGATTTGAGTTTGAGTATGTTCAGCCCATATTATGTGTATAGCCCAGCACCTACTGTCTTTATAATTGTCTGCAGTGTAGTTGCAGTACTGCTGTTCGCAATGCACAGAATGCATGCAAGAATTGCAAATTTGGAGTCATTATTTAGTGGGGGGAGAGTTAACATCAAAGTTAACCCCCCTGAATGAAGTGTATATATTTTGTATATAGTATTAATTATATATATTAAAAAAAAAATACAAAGAAGAATGACCCATGTATGGCAGACCAGTACCATTATCTTTATATGAAATATTAATAACTCTTACCATAATCTTAATTTTAAACTATTTTTTTTTCTTGCATGTATGCATTTCACTATAATAACCCAAGTACATACTGTATTACAGTTCAATAATTTACTTTAATGCATTTATTGAAATATGTATACAACTTGTTTAAAATGTAATATTACTGAATAATCACTTTTTACTATAAATATTATATGTATACAATATTCATACAATTATGTTACTTTTACAATATTATGTATTTCACTTAATTAGCTTATAAGTTCATTATAATGTGTATATTATATGTATTAATATGTTAGGACTATTAACTGTCGATGGTACGCCATTTTCGCGCGACCGAGCAAATATCAGGACTCTATATTATAATTACAAATCATAATAGATAGATAGATAAATAGATAGATAGACAGCTCTATGCGAGCCTGGGAATGGGAAATGAGCTTGCAAATTACACTGAGGAAAGCTGATGACAGTGGCCAGTAAGGAGATAATGCAGTTAGTTGTCAGCAATCCACCCGTGAACAAAGCCCTAGTGACCATACACACACATACACACATACTCACACACAGGCTTCTTAAACTTTCCATCCACAAGGAACACACGTGATACGTCTCCTGTTTCACCAGAATTTAGGAAAGAGAGCTCAGAAGGAGACAGGCGATAGAAGAGACAGGTTGCAGGGAGAAGGGCTTGGCAACTTGAGAGAGAGACAGAGAGAGCGAGACAGAGAGATAGCTAGCGGGACTGTACTTTATACTCCGCTCTGTGTGAGAGACTTGTTAATATTTCCAAGACAAATAAAAATAGTCCAATACTATTCTTTACCTCTCCTGTCACTACACGACAAATGGGAAAGAAGATTAGCTACTCACGAAGCTACTCCAGTATAATAACCGCTCGTCCACAAGTCTAATATATATATATAACTCAACTACAAGTAACCACAAAGGAACATACAAAGTCTATTATGACAAGGGGAGCCAAAGGTGGTGGTGTATATATATATATATATATATATATATATATATATATATATATATATATATAATATCATGTTGAGAATATGGCAGCCAATTATCATATTTTTTTTTTTTTACTTTTTTTATGTGTCTGACTCTGGGCATAGGATTCACAGCCTGCTTCCAAGGGCCAGTAGTCCTCCTGCATTTCATACATCTCCATATGTCATCACTTCGGCGCTAACACCCACCATCCATATTGAATACATGCTAGGGAGGTCTCACACAGCACTGGAGTATTGGTATTAGCGGGGGCATTTTTACGACATGTCGGCGGGTCTTCTGGTAGATCAGTAAAGTCTTATTAATTTGAAATCCTTAAACTGCTCCCTGCCCCAGCGGGGATTTGAACCTGAGTCCGGTAGGACTGCAGGCCACCTCTCTACCGATTGAGCTACCGCCTCCTCCGGTACTTACTTACTTAGATCAGTTACTCAGTGATCCCATGACTATAGCGGTTTTTATTTGCACTGTGAGATGAAAATCAGCACTCTTGCCGTTTAGTGCATTTTTTTTGGCTCAAAAGCATAATTATTTCACATTTAAACGGGGTGGAGCCTGAAGCCCCCAAACACTGGCCAGGTGCATCAACCCATGATATCATCACACAAGCAAACTGTTTTCATTGTCCACGACTTTTTGGCCATAAATACTCGCTTTTCGTTGGACCACACCATCACAGCTGGGGCCGAAGGTGAGGTTCGCGAAGGACTGTCAACGTTTTGAAGTGGTGAACATAATAATCTTAGTCAAGTGCATGCTAATAGTGTATTTTCAGTTACACAGATTGTAAAGATCATTTTTATGCTTCATGAACGTGTAGCTTAATATCATTACGGATAAAATATTCGAATAATTTCAAAAGCATAGGAGTATTATACAACTGGTGTAGGTGTGACAAGCTTTTGTTTACAGTTAAGCAAACCACTCAAAGTCACAGACTTCCTCAAGTTAGTTTAAGCAGCACACAATTCCTTTCCTCTTCTCCTTGGTTGTTTTCTACTTTATTCTTAGATTCTTATAGTGGTAATTGATTGTTTACTGGTGATTTTCTTTCCCCTGTTCTTTTTATCAGTGTTAATCCCAATTCACTAATGTTTATATGTGACATGTAATGGCAGACTTTCAAAAAATCTATTAGAATCTACTGAACTTTATTATTACTAACCAAACCTTGCTTATTCATGCACTAGCCTTTCCTAACCTGATTGTCTGAGCATAATCAATATAGCTTAACCCCCCAAAATAACCTAACCTCACTTAACCAAATCAAACCTAA
This sequence comes from Coenobita brevimanus, assembly GCF_032717465.1. NCBI lineage: Eukaryota > Metazoa > Arthropoda > Malacostraca > Decapoda > Coenobitidae > Coenobita > Coenobita brevimanus. The sequence goes on along the minus strand of NC_137008.1, from coordinate 22,176,785 downwards.
CCACACAACCTAAATTAACCAAGCCAGACAAAACCCAGCTTATCTAAACCCAGTCTAACCTAGCCTAATCCAGCCTAACCTAGCCAATGGTAACTTAACCACAGTGTAATAGAATATAGAGGTTAGGTTAGTTTACGATAATAATTTGGCACTAAATTATATATAATTTTGCATTAAGTTTATTTAAATTGGAAATACACGAACGTACAAAACTTGTATCGCCGCCTTACGTTCGAGACGATCTGCTGACAAAGTTTACAATTCACCAATGGATATCGCTTGGTACAGTCACCCGATGGTCATGTGTATGCTAACCTAACCCATAGGATGCTAAAGTTAATTATTTATTTATGATGTAGGTAAAATAACTCACACTCATCTTTGCCATCATGATTGAAATATTAATTAAATAATCAATTAGTAAGGCTGTTGAGTTGTCTGCTTCTAAATGTTGGTGGCCTTCATACCAGTAGCATGAACATGTGGCCCTACTGCAAAAACCTTAGTGGATTTTTTTTAATAGCAAGGCATAAAAAAAAAAAGTCATTATAGGAAAATGCCGAGTTGGAGTTCAGTCTGTTGTGAAACTTGTCTATTAAGCACATCAAGAATTACCAATTTCATTGAACTTTCTCAGATCATTAGGTCAGCTGCCGCCTTCTATTTTGTGCATCAGAGAAGCACTAGTGACATGAATAGTCCATTCCTTCGCAGTTCCTCACCTGTCTTCCCTCTCGCGAGCCGTTGATCCAATAGGCTTACTTAGACCTTCAGACGTCTTGGGTGGCTTATGGGAATCCAGGCTCGAGATGTCGCAGGTCTGACAGAGAGAGAGAGGGGAGGGGAGTAGAGTACGTGGAGGAGGACAGATAGATTTGACGATAGAGCTGTGAGCTTTGGCAGAGAGAGAGAGAGAGAGAGAGAGAGAGAGAGTTAATGGCGTGGTGATTTATTGCAGGTAAGAAACTCACTACGATTGCTACTGAGGGCGAGATATGACTGCAATGATTTTAGGAACAGTAATGGGAAGGGGACTTCTATCAAACATTTGTAACGCCTGGCAGACGCAACATATTTTGGCGTCCGACGGTCTATGCATTAACTCAATGCTCTCCTCTCCTCTATCTCCGCAAGGTCATCTTTGCTGGTCCACTAAATTATTGAGGATGGAGAAAATAAGTGAAGTGGTGATGGTTATAGGGATCGAGGATGGTTTAGTGTGAGACAGTATGTGAAACAGTTACACAGAGAGTGTATGAAACAGAATGACAGCTTGAGAGAAAAGAGTGCGTAATCATAAGTGTGAAGGTGTTAGGATGAAGCAGGTGAGAGCACACCTTAGTATATCACCACTAACGCGTTCGTACCATACCGTTTATTCTGAATTATGCCAGGGCTGTCTCGTGCAGTTGTGGTGTAGTGAAAATAGCAGGGGTGTTAAACGAAATGTCAATGGATCCTGTAAATGTGTATAGCCGAAACAGATATTCCCAACATGTTCACTGCGCAGCTTTGGAAAACATCGGGGAGTGTTGATTCGAAGCCCAACTATCTACCACTCGAACACCAATGAAAATAAATGGCAGAGTTGTAAATGTGTTCATTCTTGACCTCACAATTATGCAGAAACACATTTACAGCCACACTGAAACAAATTCTCTCACATTTACCGACATCCATCAAGCTCTCCTATGTTCTCTCTCTCTCTCTCTCTCTCTCTCTCTCTCTCTCTCTCTCTCTCTCTCTCTAACACACAGTTATACACACATTCACTCACTCACGCACACCATGCACATTAGGGCACCAGCACTGAAGCCGTACATAAAGCTCCCTCATGCACCCTCAGTAACACACATCTCCCACTCCCACTCTTGGGTACGTGCTGGGAGTCTCGTTGCCGTGTCAGATAATGGATCTACCTATGTTGGGGTTTAAAATCTATAAAACTGAATTATCAAGAACGCCGGTACAAACACCAACAACAACAGCATTTGGCCAGCATTTATAATTTTAGGAATAGCAATATTAGGGAAGAGAAAATTTTTTACTTCATTATCCGCTATGCCGGAGGGAAGCAGTAAAAAACAAAGTAAGACACACACTCACACACACACAGACACAGACACACACACACACACACACACACACACACACACACACACACACACACACACACACAGGGGGAACGTTTGAAAATGCTAAAATCCGCAAGTATTCCCCAAGTAGACAATATGGTTTTTGCCAAGAAAGATCCACCATTGACATACTCAATCTCCTGACTCATACCATCCATCAATCAGTTGACCTACATGGTGAAACTCATGCAGTAGCCCTGGATATTTGTAAAGCTTTCGACAGAGTGTGGCACCGTTCCCTGTTGTCCAAACTCCCTTGCTATGGACTAAACTCTTTAGTTCCTTTGATTTCCTCATATCTCAGCAATAAAAAAATAAGAGTAAAAGTAGATGTATATTCCACTTTCCATTCAGTTAATGCCGGCGTGCCACAGGGATCAGTTCTGGCACCAACCCTGTTCCTCGTTTATATTAATGATCTCTTATCTGTCACCCACAGTCCCACCCATTCATATGCAGATGACTCATCACTTCATAGTTCATTCACACTCAGACATCCATTTACAAAGTCCGATATCTCTAACTCTCAACTCAGTACAGCCATCTCTTTAAATCAAGACTTATCCACGATCAGTGAATGGGGACAAAATAACCTTGTCTCATTTAATGCTAGTAAAACTAAATATATACAGTTTCCTAATAGACAGGTATTGCCAGAATCGTATATTACTTTCTATGCTACAAATATTCTCATTTCCAAAAGTATTGAAATTCTCGGCGTCTCGCTTAACAATGTCCTCAGCTGGACCTCTCATTTTAGATCACTTGCTAAAACCGACTCAAAGAAACTTGGGTTTTTGTACAGAGTCCGTAACCTCTTCACTGACGAGCACTTAGTTATAATTTATAAGAGTCATGTGCGCTCTCAGGTTGAATACTGCTCACCCTTGTGGAGTGGATGTGGAGAGGTTGCATTAAAACAAGTAGACAAAATTCAGAATAAAGCTGTTAGAATCATTAATAACCCTGCTATTACTAATTAACTACCTCCCCTACACGCAAGAAGGAATGTTGCCTCCCTTGCGTTATTATACAGATATTTCTATAGCAAATGCTCAGACGAAGTTGCGTCCATGGTGCCACCTCTCCATGCCTTCCCTCGTGCTACACGGGCAGCTAGCAGCGCTCATGACTGGAATGTCACTCAGCCACACCGCAGAACTTCTGCCTGTAAGAAATCTTTCGTTCCCAGAACAGCATCACTCTGGAACTCGCTTCCCCATAGTTGTTTCCCTCCAAACTTCAACCTACTGCTGTTCAAGTCTAACTGTTACAGATATTTTAGGAACAGAGGACACCAGTAATCTAGCGCATGGATTTGTTTTTTTTATTCATTTGTTTTTCCTTCCTCTGTTCTGTTATTAAAAAAAAAAAAAATACAGGAAAGGTGCTGACGATGATCTAACACGTGCTGGTATCTGTGGCGTCCATCTGGGAGCGAAACCTCCTCATCAGTTCCCTGCATCTCACCGAAGGAAAGATCCTGGTCCGACCCTTGTTAGGCGTTGTCTTCTTCAGGGGGTCGCTGTAAGACGGTTCCAAGGAGGTAGATTCTTACGTGTGGTAGACGGGTTTGCTAAGCCAGACAGACCAGGGTTAAGCAAGAATGGCAATAAATGCATGCAAAATAGAACCATCAAAAGGAAAGTGACGGCTGAATTGTTCACGAAGGCAACAACTTGTCGAGAATATAATGAAGTATGTTACCAATAGTTACAGTTATTAGCATTTACGTCATCACATTTATTATGTATTATGCAATATTGTCGTTTTTTCTCCTCATGTGATAGAAAAATATACACACTGAAAGATAATTAACAGTATTCATTAACTTGTCTGAGCATAATCAATATAGCTTAACCCCCAAAATAACCTAACCTCACTTAACCAAATCAAACCTAACCACACGACCTAAATTAACCAAGCCAGACAAAACCCAGCTTATCTAAACCCAGTCTAACCTAGCCTAATCCAGCCTAACCTAGCCAATGGTAACTTAACCACAGTGTAATAGAATATAGAGGTTAGGTTAGTTTACGATAATAATTTGGCACTAAATTATATATAATTTTGCATTAAGTTTATTTAAATTGGAAATACACGAACGTACAAAACTTGTATCGCCGCCTTACGTTCGAGACGATCTGCTGACAAAGTTTACAATTCACCAATGGATATCGCTTGGTACAGTCACCCGATGGTCATGTGTATGCTAACCTAACCCATAGGACGCTAAAGTTAATTATTTATTTATGATGTAGGTAAAATAACTCACACTCATCTTTGCCATCATGATTGAAATATTAATTAAATAATCAATTAGTAAGGCCGTTGAGTTGTCTGCTTCTAAATGTTGGTGGACTTCATACCAGTAGCATGAACATGTGGCCCTACTGCTAAAACCTTAGTGGATTTTTTTTTAATAGCAAGGCATAAAAAAAAAAAAAATTGCATCATTAAGTCGTTATAGGAAAATGCCGAGTTGGAGTTCAGTCTGTTGTGACACTTGTCTATTAAGCACATCAAGAATAACCAATTTCATTGAACTTTCTCAGATCATTAGGTCAGCTGTCGCCTTCCATTTCGTGCATCAGAGAAGCACTAGTGACATGAAGTCCATTCCTTCGCAGTTCCTCACCTGTCTTCCCTCTCGCGAGCCGTTGATCCAATAGGCTTACTTAGACCTTCAGACGTCTTGGGTGGCTTATGGGAATCCAGGCTCGAGATGTCGCAGGTCTGACAGAGAGAGAGAGGGGAGGGGAGTAGAGTACGTGGAGGAGGACAGATAGATTTGACGATAGAGCTGTGAGCTTTGGCAGAGAGAGAGAGAGAGAGAGAGAGAGAGAGTTAATGGCGTGGTGATTTATTGCAGGTAAGAAACTCACTACGATTGCTACTGAGGGCGAGATATGACTGCAATGATTTTAGGAACAGTAATGGGAAGGGGACTTCTATCAAACATTTGTAACGCCTGGCAGACGCAACATATTTTGGCGTCCGACGGTCTATGCATTAACTCAATGCTCTCCTCTCCTCTATCTCCGCAAGGTCATCTTTGCTGGTCCACTAAATTATTGAGGATGGAGAAAATAAGTGAAGTGGTGATGGTTATAGGGATCGAGGATGGTTTAGTGTGAGACAGTATGTGAAACAGTTACACAAAGAGTGTATGAAACAGAATGACAGCTTGAGAGAAAAGAGTGCGTAATCATTAGTGTGAAGGTGTTAGGATGAAGCAGGTGAGAGCACACCTTAGTATAACACCACTAACGCGTTCGTACCATACCGTTTATTCTGAATTATGCCAGGGCTGTCTCGTGCAGTTGTGGTGTAGTGAAAATAGCAGGGGTGTTAAACGAAATGTCAATGGATCCTGTAAATGTGTATAGCCGAAACAGATATTCCCAACATGTTCACTGCGCAGCTTTGGAAAACATCGGGGAGTGTTGATTCGAAGCCCAACTATCTACCACTCGAACACCAATGAAAATAAATGGCAGAGTTGTAAATGTGTTCATTCTTGACCTCACAATTATGCAGAAACACATTTACAGCCACACTGAAACAAATTCTCTCACATTTACCGACATCCATCAAGCTCTCCTATGTTCTCTCTCTCTCTCTCTCTCTCTCTCTCTCTCTCTCTCTCTCTCTCTCTCTCTCTCTCTCTCTCTCTCTCTCTCTAACACACAGTTATACACACATTCACTCACTCACGCACACCATGCACATTAGGGCACCAGCACTGAAGCCGTACATAAAGCTCCCTCATGCACCCTCAGTAACACACATCTCCCACTCCCACTCTTGGGTACGTGCTGGGAGTCTCGTTGCCGTGTCAGATAATGGATCTACCTATGTTGGGGTTTAAAATCTATAAAACTGAATTATCAAGAACGCCGGTACAAACACCAACAACAACAGCATTTGGCCAGCATTTATAATTTTAGGAATAGCAATATTAGGGAAGAGAAAATTTTTTACTTCATTATCTGCTATGCCGGAGGGAAGCAGTAAAAAACAAAGTAAGACACACACTCACACACACACAGACACAGACACACACACACACACACACACACACACACACACACACACACACACACACACACACAGGGGGGGAACGTTTGAAAATGCTAAAATCCGCAAGTATTCCCCAAATAGACATATGGTTTTCATCAAGAAAGATCCACCATTGACATACTCAATCTCCTGACTCATACCATCCATCAATCAGTTGACCTACATGGTGAAACTCATGCAGTAGCCCTGGATATTTGTAAAGCTTTCGACAGAGTGTGGCACCGTTCCCTGTTGTCCAAACTCCCTTGCTATGGACTAAACTCTTTAGTTCCTTTGATTTCCTCATATCTCAGCAATAAAAAAATAAGAGTAAAAGTAGATGTATATTCCACTTTCCATTCAGTTAATGCCGGCGTGCCACAGGGATCAGTTCTGGCACCAACCCTGTTCCTCGTTTATATTAATGATCTCTTATCTGTCACCCACAGTCCCACCCATTCATATGCAGATGACTCATCACTTCATAGTTCATTCACACTCAGACATCCATTTACAAAGTCCGATATCTCTAACTCTCAACTCAGTACAGCCATCTCTTTAAATCAAGACTTATCCACGATCAGTGAATGGGGACAAAATAACCTTGTCTCATTTAATGCTAGTAAAACTAAATATATACAATTTCCTAATAGACAGGTATTGCCAGAATCGTATATTACTTTCTATGCTACAAATATTCTCATTTCCAAAAGTATTGAAATTCTCGGCGTCTCGCTTAAGAATGTCCTCAGCTGGACCTCTCATTTTAGATCACTTGCTAAAACCGACTCAAAGAAACTTGGGTTTTTGTACAGAGTCTGTAACCTCTTCACTGACGAGCACTTAGTTATAATTTATAAGAGTCATGTGCGCTCTCAGGTTGAATACTGCTCACCCTTGTGGAGTGGATGTGGAGAGGTTGCATTAAAACAAGTAGACAAAATTCAGAATAAAGCTGTTAGAATCATTAATAACCCTGCTATTACTAATTAACTACCTCCCCTACACGCAAGAAGGAATGTTGCCTCCCTTGCGTTATTATACAGATATTTCTATAGCAAATGCTCAGACGAAGTTGCGTCCATGGTGCCACCTCTCCATGCCTTCCCTCGTGCTACACGGGCAGCTAGCAGCGCTCATGACTGGAATGTCACTCAGCCACACCGCAGAACTTCTGCCTGTAAGAAATCTTTCGTTCCCAGAACAGCATCACTCTGGAACTCGCTTCCCCATAGTTGTTTCCCTCCAAACTTCAACCTACTGCTGTTCAAGTCTAACTGTTACAGATATTTTAGGAACAGAGGACACCAGTAATCTAGCGCATGGATTTGTTTTTTTTATTCATTTGTTTTTCCTTCCTCTGTTCTGTTATTAAAAAAAAAAAAAATACAGGAAAGGTGCTGACGATGATCTAACACGTGCTGGTATCTGTGGCGTCCATCTGGGAGCGAAACCTCCTCATCAGTTCCCTGCATCTCACCGAAGGAAAGATCCTGGTCCGACCCTTGTTAGGCGTTGTCTTCTTCAGGGGGTCGCTGTAAGACGGTTCCAAGGAGGTAGATTCTTACGTGTGGTAGACGGGTTTGCTAAGCCAGACAGACCAGGGTTAAGCAAGAATGGCAATAAATGCATGCAAAATAGAACCATCAAAAGGAAAGTGACGGCTGAATTGTTCACGAAGGCAACAACTTGTCGAGAATATAATGAAGTATGTTACCAATAGTTACAGTTATTAGCATTTACGTCATCACATTTATTATGTATTATGCAATATTGTCGTTTTTTCTCCTCATGTGATAGAAAAATATACACACTGAAAGATAATTAACAGTATTCATTAACTTGTCTGAGCATAATCAATATAGCTTAACCCCCCAAAATAACCTAACCTCACTTAACCAAATCAAACCTAACCACACAACCTAAATTAACCAAGCCAGACAAAACCCAGCTTATCTAAACCCAGTCTAACCTAGCCTAATCCAGCCTAACCTAGCCAATGGTAACTTAACCACAGTGTAATAGAATATAGAGGTTAGGTTAGTTTACGATAATAATTTGGCACTAAATTATATATAATTTTGCATTAAGTTTATTTAAATTGGAAATACACGAACGTACAAAACTTGTATCGCCGCCTTACGTTCGAGACGATCTGCTGACAAAGTTTACAATTCACCAATGGATATCGCTTGGTACAGTCACCCGATGGTCATGTGTATGCTAACCTAACCCATAGGATGCTAAAGTTAATTATTTATTTATGATGTAGGTAAAATAACTCACACTCATCTTTGCCATCATGATTGAAATATTAATTAAATAATCAATTAGTAAGGCTGTTGAGTTGTCTGCTTCTAAATGTTGGTGGCCTTCATACCAGTAGCATGAACATGTGGCCCTACTGCAAAAACCTTAGTGGATTTTTTTAATAGCAAGGCATAAAAAAAAAGTCATTATAGGAAAATGCCGAGTTGGAGTTCAGTCTGTTGTGAAACTTGTCTATTAAGCACATCAAGAATTACCAATTTCATTGAACTTTCTCAGATCATTAGGTCAGCTGCCGCCTTCTATTTTGTGCATCAGAGAAGCACTAGTGACATGAAGTCCATTCCTTCGCAGTTCCTCACCTGTCTTCCCTCTCGCGAGCCGTTGATCCAATAGGCTTACTTAGACCTTCAGACGTCTTGGGTGGCTTATGGGAATCCAGGCTCGAGATGTCTCTGGTCTGACAGAGAGAGAGGGGAGGGGAGTAGAGTACGTGGAGGAGGACAGATAGATTTGACGATAGAGCTGTGAGCTTTGGCAGAGAGAGAGAGAGAGAGAGAGAGAGAGAGTTAATGGCGTGGTGATTTATTGCAGGTAAGAAACTCACTACGATTGCTACTGAGGGCGAGATATGACTGCAATGATTTTAGGAACAGTAATGGGAAGGGGACTTCTATCAAACATTTGTAACGCCTGGCAGACGCAACATATTTTGGCGTCCGACGGTCTATGCATTAACTCAATGCTCTCCTCTCCTCTATCTCCGCAAGGTCATCTTTGCTGGTCCACTAAATTATTGAGGATGGAGAAAATAAGTGAAGTGGTGATGGTTATAGGGATCGAGGATGGTTTAGTGTGAGACAGTATGTGAAACAGTTACACAGAGAGTGTATGAAACAGAATGACAGCTTGAGAGAAAAGAGTGCGTAATCATAAGTGTGAAGGTGTTAGGATGAAGCAGGTGAGAGCACACCTTAGTATATCACCACTAACGCGTTCGTACCATACCGTTTATTCTGAATTATGCCAGGGCTGTCTCGTGCAGTTGTGGTGTAGTGAAAATAGCAGGGGTGTTAAACGAAATGTCAATGGATCCTGTAAATGTGTATAGCCGAAACAGATATTCCCAACATGTTCACTGCGCAGCTTTGGAAAACATCGGGGAGTGTTGATTCGAAGCCCAACTATCTACCACTCGAACACCAATGAAAATAAATGGCAGAGTTGTAAATGTGTTCATTCTTGACCTCACAATTATGCAGAAACACATTTACAGCCACACTGAAACAAATTCTCTCACATTTACCGACATCCATCAAGCTCTCCTATGTTCTCTCTCTCTCTCTCTCTCTCTCTCTCTCTCTCTCTCTCTCTCTCTCTCTCTCTCTCTAACACACAGTTATACACACATTCACTCACTCACGCACACCATGCACATTAGGGCACCAGCACTGAAGCCGTACATAAAGCTCCCTCATGCACCCTCAGTAACACACATCTCCCACTCCCACTCTTGGGTACGTGCTGGGAGTCTCGTTGCCGTGTCAGATAATGGATCTACCTATGTTGGGGTTTAAAATCTATAAAACTGAATTATCAAGAACGCCGGTACAAACACCAACAACAACAGCATTTGGCCAGCATTTATAATTTTAGGAATAGCAATATTAGGGAAGAGAAAATTTTTTACTTCATTATCCGCTATGCCGGAGGGAAGCAGTAAAAAACAAAGTAAGACACACACTCACACACACACAGACACAGACACACACACACACACACACACACACACACACACACACACACACACACACACACACACACACACACACACACACACACACAGAGGGGGGGAACGTTTGAAAATGCTAAAATCCGCAAGTATTCCCCAAATAGACATATGGTTTTCATCAAGAAAGATCCACCATTGACATACTCAATCTCCTGACTCATACCATCCATCAATCAGTTGACCTACATGGTGAAACTCATGCAGTAGCCCTGGATATTTGTAAAGCTTTCGACAGAGTGTGGCACCGTTCCCTGTTGTCCAAACTCCCTTGCTATGGACTAAACTCTTTAGTTCCTTTGATTTCCTCATATCTCAGCAATAAAAAAATAAGAGTAAAAGTAGATGTATATTCCACTTTCCATTCAGTTAATGCCGGCGTGCCACAGGGATCAGTTCTGGCACCAACCCTGTTCCTCGTTTATATTAATGATCTCTTATCTGTCACCCACAGTCCCACCCATTCATATGCAGATGACTCATCACTTCATAGTTCATTCACACTCAGACATCCATTTACAAAGTCCGATATCTCTAACTCTCAACTCAGTACAGCCATCTCTTTAAATCAAGACTTATCCACGATCAGTGAATGGGGACAAAATAACCTTGTCTCATTTAATGCTAGTAAAACTAAATATATACAATTTCCTAATAGACAGGTATTGCCAGAATCGTATATTACTTTCTATGCTACAAATATTCTCATTTCCAAAAGTATTGAAATTCTCGGCGTCTCTCTTAACAATGCCCCCAGCTGGACCTCCCATTTTAGATCACTTGCTAAAACCGCCTCAAAGAAACTTGGGTTTTTGTACAGAGTCCGTAACCTCTTCACTGACGAGCACTTAGTTATAATTTATAAGAGTCATGTGCGCTCTCAGCTTGAATACTGCTCACCCTTGTGGAGTGGATGTGGAGAGGTTGCATTAAAACAAGTAGACAAAATTCAGAACAAAGCTGTTAGAATCATTAATAACCCTGCTATTACTAATTAACTACCTCCCCTACACGTAAGAAAGAATGTTGCCTCCCTTGCGTTATTATACAGATATTTCTATAGCAAATGCTCAGACGAAGTTGCGTCCATGGTGCCACCTCTCCATGCCTTCCCTCGTGCTACACGGGCAGCTAGCAGCGCTCATGACTGGAATGTCACTCAGCCACACCGCAGAACTTCTGCCTGTCAGAAATCTTTCGTTCCCAGAACAGCATCACTCTGGAACTCGCTTCCCCATAGTTGTTTCCCTCCAAACTTCAACCTACTGCTGTTCAAGTCTAACTGTTACAGATATTTTAGGAACAGAGGACACCAGTAATCTAGCGCATGGATTTGTTTTTTTTTATTCATTTGTTTTTCCTTCCTCTGTTCTGTTATTAAAAAAAAAAAAAATACAGGAAAGGTGCTGACGATGATCTAACACGTGCTGGTATCTGTGGCGTCCATCTGGGAGCGAAACCTCCTCATCAGTTCCCTGCATCTCACCGAAGGAAAGATCCTGGTCCGACCCTTGTTAGGCGTTGTCTTCTTCAGGGGGTCGCTGTAAGACGGTTCCAAGGAGGTAGATTCTTACGTGTGGTAGACGGGTTTGCTAAGCCAGACAGACCAGGGTTAAGCAAGAATGGCAATAAATGCATGCAAAATAGAACCATCAAAAGGAAAGTGACGGCTGAATTGTTCACGAAGGCAACAACTTGTCGAGAATATAATGAAGTATGTTACCAATAGTTACAGTTATTAGCATTTACGTCATCACATTTATTTTGTATTATGCAATATTGTCGTTTTTTCTCCTCATGTGATAGAAAAATATACACACTGAAAGATAATTAACAGTATTCATTAACTTGTTTTCAAATTCTTATGTGTGTTGCGGATTTGCTTGAAGGCATTCCATTACGTAAGAAAATGACGCATCGATGATAAGTCATAAAGATATTTACAGTATTTTTTTTAAATATCCCATTAACATAACCAAAAAAAAAAAAGAAACAAGCGCAGATGTGCGAACTATTTCTCAATACTGTGAATACTGATATGAAAACATAAACAACTGAATAAAGACCATTCTAGGACGCTGACATAATTCTTTTAGGGGCTATTTCATTTAAGCAGTAGCTGAATATCAGAGAGAGCTTACCGTACATTACCTGGTCCCATGAAAAGCGTCTTTCACGGTCAGGAATGATGTGGAGATAAATAACGTGTTGAGGGCCGAGGGCAGATAATATGGTAATGTGCTAGACAGATATTGATGATGTGTGAGGAAAGGACGTCAGGTAAAGATGAGGGGCGAGTGTGGTGCACAATGACTAGAATTTTAGGACATTAAAGAGCCTCGTGGCCCTACTGGATTGCTCATAACTTGGCCAAATGAGAGTGGTTTCTGCACAGCTACCACCACTAACAACAACACTACCATCACCACACCTACACCACCACCACCATTACCACCACCCCTAACACAGCTACCATCACCACCATCATCATTACAGCTGCTACCACAGCCGCCACCACCACCACCACCACCACCATCATCGTCATCATCATCGCTACCAACACCTCCACCAATGACGGACGGCAACATACCAGATACAGCCATCAATATTTCTATCACAACTACCATCACCACCACCACCGTCATCATCACAGCAACCACAACCACCATCACAAGTTGACACCACCGCGACCACCACAGCTACCATCACCACCATCATTACAGCTACCACCACCACCACAGTGCCCACCATTTTCTTCTGAATATAATTGTTCGTAGCATTAATGAAGTAACAGGCACTGGACTGCAGGTATACAACATTCTCTCTCTCTCTCTCTCTCTCTCTCTCTCTCTCTCTCTCTCTCTCTCTCAAATATAGACACAAAATCATTGCTGAATATGAACAGTTATAATTGGTGGTTTATTTCCAATCTCTCTCTCTCTCTCTCTCTCTCTCTCTCTCTCTCTCTCTCTCCACAAAGACACATGGAACTCCATGGAAATGCCCAGCCGCCTTCTCCACATGCACATATTATGAAACCAATGGGGACAATTATTAGAATCCAAGACATTCTTTCAGGAGATTTCAATCAACATCATATTGAAGCTGGCGCATCTGTGACTCCATTCCACTAATCCTGCCAAGTTTCATCAAATTCCTTTTTCTAGCTTTGGCTGCGCAACACATACACACGTACGCATGATCACTGGCGTGGTCAAAATAAGTAAAGTTCTTCGAATTTTTAATGTTCAGTGTTTATTTATTTTATTAGTTCGAGAAAATACTTTAGGCAAGATTACAGGTCTTTAAAGCTTCATTCAGGGAATGCACAAGTGGACCAAAATTATTGATTTTCTGATGCTTTCTCTCTCCCTCTAGAAATCAATGTGCTCCTGAAATCTGATGCATGGTAAGGATTTATTATATTCTTTATCAAGTGGTGTTCATGTCATCCACAATGTGAGAATAACGTAAGAACAAATGGATGACATGCACATATTACATGTAAGTAGCCTTGTTTGCGTTGGGATACAGACATTGATGTGTGGCGATCACTTGAAGCGATACCGCTTTTGGTCTTGGTTTTTGGTAATTGAAAAGTTGTAGTCCTGACTGATTTCTCACCGCTCTTTCGGCCACATCGTCCACCACATTCATATCTCGTAGAATTTCCTTCTACTCTTGGATCTTTGGAGATGATCCCAGAATCGAGAAGTATGATTTAAAAGAATCAGCTGGTGTTTGCGGATGCCAGTTTTTTCTGTCACCTCCATTTTCTTTGGTGGTTCCTTCTCTTCTTCTTTCCCAACATAGACTCAAGTTTTTTTTTTTTTTTTTTTTTTTTTTTTTTTTTTTGAAACACCACTGAACAGAGCCAGAGTTACTAACTCTTCACCCAAGTACCACAGATGTTGATGGAAAGCTTCTGTGGCTACTATTCCAATTGCTTCATCTATCTTCTCTTCATGGTAACGAAGCTGTTTGAGAAAAGATGCATCATTGCTAAGAGCTTCAAATACTTCAGGGGCCTTGAGCCACACTGGACTATAGACAAGAGCAACAGACAGAGGCATTATGTGAATCAACATTTTGTATTTGGCGTTCAGCTGGAACTAGTGTTGAAACACGAATATGTGGAGACAGCATAAAGCCTTAGACATCAAGTGAGCATGGTGTACAGAGCCAGGCTGTCCAAAACGAATCACTCGGAGAGAAGTCGGAGAAAAGTCTCATCCAGGAAGATCACACAGAGCTCCATTAGTCCCTGGTCTTAGTCTGTTTGAGAGCTTCCATGTAGTAGTCAAGAATGTTTTGCACCGATACAGAATTTTCCTTCAACACTGCACTGATATGACTGTTTCTGTGTCCCATCTAGAAATCGAACTGGTTGATTTGATCCCACTTTTTTTTTTTTAACTGTTGGAACAAGAGAACATCTAGACCGCTTCATGACCCATGAACTGTTTTGAAGACCTCTTTGAGAACAACCTCCCGGATGTGGTGTCTGCAAGGAAAGTATAGATTTCTTCCCAACTGCTCTTCGATCAGTTTACAAGTTCCATGAACACGACCTGTGTTGGCAGCAGTTGCATCAAAGCTCATAGCAACAACTCGGTCGACGATATTCCACTTCTTCAAGGTATTGACTACAGGATTAGTTTGCGCCATTCCTGTTCCAGATGATAGTTGTGGAACACCCAACAATTGCACTTTTTCTCCTAAAGAAGATGCATTCTTCCCCGAGATCAGTATTGACAGCCGTTCAACAGATTCGTTTCCTGTCAGGGGTGGAAGGAGATTACTACTCAAATGAACTACACTTGCAGTTTTAGCTCAGAGACTTCTATTCCTTGCATCATTGAGGCAGAATGTTTTTCACAATATTAGATGCGGTCTCTCCTGATTGATGACCGGCTTATGGGCAGCTCCTGTATGTTCATTTCAAGATCTGGTGCAGTAGCTGCCACATGGTGAACGGCCTGTCTGTCACTTGTATTGGTCTGTCCAAGGCAGTTTCGAGACAACAGAAAAGTAAGTTTCCAGCTTTGTTCCCAGCTGACAGATGAGAAGTAGCTGTTGACGAGGCGGGAACCATAAAATCTGGATCCATTTTGACTCAAGGCCTCTTTTGACATGAAAAGTGTCCATCATCATCAGAGCTGCTAGTTGACTCCAACTAACGTTTTTAGTTCTTCACTCAACCGCTTCCCTGCATTTTCCTCTTGCAGTTTCATTTGATCTTGTTCATACATCTGCTCCATTTCCCTCTTGGTGAGGACTTTGACAGGATGTCCCAGGTGAAAGTTAGTTATTTCTTCTTGATCCTTCAACAAAACGATGTCTTTCTTCAGCCGAATCAGTTTTTCGTCATCATGATGCTTGATGATGAAGAGATTATCAGTATTTTTTGTGAACCTGTATTTCTGTGTCTGAAGCTGATTCTTCCTGGTAGATCCCCTCTTCAACTTCTCCCAAGTTATCAAAATTTCGTTTAAGGTTCCTCTGATAGTCCACTCCTCCTGCCTGGGGATTCGGGCCATTTTCCAGATACCCATTTTATTCTTCACCATCGTACTTATGCACACCTTTTTGCAGGCGTTGGTGTTCTTAGCTTCAAACAATGAAAAAAACAAAAAAAAAAAAAACGAAGAGCCTATCTTCGAATAGGTAGACGTGACTTTGGAATGACCTCAATCGTACTTCCTATAAGGTAGATAGCTGTTTTCCTACGTAACATAGTCACATTATTTCAGTCTGTGAGAAAACAAAATTTGATGAAAAACACTTCATGCCATGTTACGAATGAAATACACATAGACATTGATTAACTATACTCATACAGTATATAATTAATACGTGAGGCACTAATGAATGACACTGATGCACGTGAATCAGTATGCATGATAGACGAGGCAGAGAGCTACAACTGAACATCACTGAACACACCTTACAGACTACTGCACTGGAGCCGGAAGACTATGCTAAGCAGCTAGGAAGTTGGTAATTTATACAGCTGCCAGATTGCAAGATGGTTTAGCAGAATTACCAAATACTTATTTCCTTTGCGTAAACTGAGGACATTTTATAAGGTCATAGTGTCTTAAAATACCGAATACTTACTGCAGGACATGAATTTCGGCTAACGTGTGCATGCCCAAAAAATCAAGATTTGATAAAAAAAAATCATCTATTTTTTTCCCATCCACTGGATAGGTTTGAATGATGAGCACTAAAAAAAAAAAAAAAATGGAGGAAAAAATTACCCCACGCTGGACCACCCTAATCCACACACACACACACACACACACACACACACACACACACACACACACACACACACACACACACACACACACACACACACACACACGCACGCACACACACGCACACACACACACACACACACACACACACACACACACACACACACACACACACACACACACACAACTAGATGAAACGTCGTGGAAATACTACGACGAAATGAGGGAAATGAAGACTTAGTTGTTTCTCTGATGGGAGGACCAAAAAGGAGAGCTGATTGACGTGGAAAATGAATGGACTTTGAGAAGTGGGAAGGTAAAAATTGCGGCAGTCCCTATGAGACGCTGCATTTCCGTATTTTAGGTCATTGCACTTGTAAAGGGATATTCACTCACTATCCCAGGGCAAAAAGCAAATGCATCGTACAAGATATCATAGTTACTTCCCCTACGTACTACTCTCGGTACTCATTTTAACAACCGACCCTCCAAAGAGAGGATGCGCTCATGAATCGGGTGGTGCTATGTGCCCGAACTCGATTTCTAGCAATGAAAGGGAAAGTGAAAAAAAACGAAAAAAAAAACGGTATATATGGAAAAGAAATATAGGAGGAAGAATGAGAGTGGTATGATGGACGATGCAGCATTGGCAGGTGCTTAACATAATGGAGGGAAAAGATACGAGCCTTTTAGAGGGCAAAGCAACGGTTATGGCACGCAGGACATTTTAATAACGTGGTTAAAGACACTGTTACCAGCAGAGTGTGTGGAATATATGTGTATGTGTAACACTGTTCAAATAAAAAGTTGCAGTTTTGTGCCGTTGGAGATCATGTTTCGGTTGTGTGGACATGAATCTCAGATTTAATGTTAACACTGACGCCAGATGTATCGGACAATGTTTCCCTTTGGTCTTATTCTGTTAAGAGAAACCTCCAGCCTTAAAACTGGTTAGAAGTTGTTCTGATACAGGAATAAAGGAAAGGTAGTAGTGATAGTTGAAAACTAGATCAAAGATTGGAGAAATTAACCAAGATTACGCGAGAGCAGAAGTGAGTTAAAGATAGGTAAAGAAAGATTAAGGAGAATGAAAATACTTAGACTTGCAAAGTGGAGCAATTGCTTTATAAGAGCGTTGATAAAACGGAATAGCACAAGAAAGGAGAGTGAACGGATAAGGGAGAGTGAAAATGTATTAGAAAAATATACTTTAAAAATTCAACGAAACCTGAAAATCTACAGTACTTTATTTTCTAAGAGAAAATTTCCAAATTATTGGACAAGAAACTGAACTGGTCATCAACCAAATTGTCACTGAAGTTTAATTTCTTTGACAGTATAATAGGCAAGGATAAATAAGCAAAATATTGATAATTACTATATTTGCCATGACATTTTCAGACTTAATACTTTCGCTTAGGTATTTGGCCTTAGCTGATAATTGGATTTAACACATATATTACGATTTATAAGTTATAGATTTCGACATTAAAGTTAGAACTTAGTGTTGTAGTGTATTACTCTCTCTCTCTCTCTCTCTCTCTCTCTCTCTCTCTCTCTCTTTCTTTCTCTCTCTCTCTCTCTCTCTCTCTCTCTCTCTCTCTCTCTCTCTCTCTCTCTCTCTCTCTCTCTCTCTCTCTTGTGGATCGGGGGTAAAACTTGATCACTGTGACGCGACAAATTCTTTCTATCCGTCTATCTATAGTCTGACATCTTAATCCTGTAAGGTGTGGCCATCATCAAAACTTTGATGAGAGTTTGTTGACAGACGGGTGTTACACCTCCGCTGTAATGGTGGAGGCCTGGGATGCAAGCAGACAGTTCATAGGACCATTGATCATAGAAGTAGAGGTAGAAAAGAGATAAAGATGCAAAAGTGTGGCAAAGAGGCAGAGGCTGAAGGGAACCGGTAAGAGGAGGAGAGTTAAACAATTAAAAAGCCTTTCATTCCACCTTGTTGAGAAGAGCTATATGTGTGGAGCCTAGCCACACGTGAATGGTACTCCACATGGGGCGAATAAAACCGATGCATAAGGTCAACAGTTGTGAAGGAATAAAGAAGACACGGAGTTGGCTTAGCACATCTAATCTCTTGGAAGCATATTTTACAACAGAGGCAATGTGATCTTTCCAAGATAAATCCCGCGAAAATGAACCCCCCAAATATGTTTGAAGTTGGATATTCTTAAAAATTAGAGGGTACTCCTGCGGAAGATTTTAAGAACTGAGTTTTTGATGCATTGAACACAAGATTACTTCTACCACAATCATAGATACGAGCCAAGTCAGACATTAGATGTGCCATAGCCTCATCCCTTGATTGTTGAAGAAACTGTTCAGATGGACGCTGCAGGACGCAGATGGAAAGGTGAAAGGGTGCAGTTGACTGGATAGGTTTAGATGGACAGGTTAGAAAGTCATTGATGAATAGAACGAAGGGAGTTAGTGATAGGACGTAGCCTTGAGCAACACCATTATTGATAGCTCTAGGAGGAAAACGGCGGCTGTAAAAAAAAAAAAAAAAGCTATAGGACGACCAGAAAGGAAGCTAGAGATGAAGGCATAGGTAGAAGGATATTAACCATAAGGGGGATATTTGGAATTTAAAGATTTATGCCAGGCTCAATCGAAAGCCTTGGAGATGTCAGGTGCAATGGTAAATCTTTCACCTAATCCCGAAAGGATGATGACCAGGACACTGAAAGGTAGGTGAGACGATTGCCTGTAGAACATCCCTGACAGAACACATACTGACGATCAGAAAGTTGTCATGGGAAAGGTGCTTTATTTTTTTATTTTTTTGTTAAGAAAAGACTTAAAAACTTTTGAAACACAGGATGTTAAAGCAATTCGGCAATACTTAGAGGGTTGGGAATGGTCACCTTTCTTTGGGACGAGGTGACTGAGAACAAACATCCAGTATAAAGGGAAGGTACAAGTTGACAGACAAATGTGAATGAGTTTACCTAGGCAGGGTGTAAGCACATAAGCACAGTTCTTGAGGACAACAGGAGGGACTCCATCAGGTCCATATGTCTTGTTACTATTGAGGCCAGTGATGGCAGAAAATACATCAACCAAAGAAATTTTAATGTCATCCATAAGAAAGTCAGAGGGGGGAAGTGATGAAGGAACAGCACCAGAATCGTCTACGGTGGAATTCGAGGAGAAAGTCTGAGTGAAGAGTTTTGCTTTATCAGTAGGAGAAATAGCTACAGAGCCATCAGAGTGGAAAAGAGGATGGATGGATGATGGAGGTAAAGTTGTCTGAAAGGTTTTTGGCAAGGTGCCAGAGGGAATGAGAAGGATTCGAGTTGGAGAATTATAAACATTAGGAACCAATTAAATTATTTTTAGCATAGCGAAGAACAGACTTAGCACGATTCCTGGCAAAAACATAAAACAGATGAGATTCACGTGTGGGCTGGCTCCTGTACCTTTTGTAGGGTTTCTCCTTGATGTGGACATGATTAGAACAATCGTGATAATACCATTTTCTTTTTTATTAGTCACAGGGTATGAGATGGGAAAGTATGCATCCATGCCCGCGAGAATAACCTTCGTAATGCACATGACACACCCAGATAGCTGTCGGCCATGGAAGTAATAATCATTCCAGGGAAAATAAAAGAAGTACTGCCTTAGGGCCTCCCAGTCGGCATCTCCAGTGTGCCACAACCCTCCCTTCATGGGATGGTCCACAGGCCTTACTGGACTCAAAGGTCAGGTCATGGTGAAAAGGTTGTGATCGGAGGAGCCCAACGGAGAGGAATGATTAACAACCTAAGCAGAAAAATTAGTTGAAAAGGAAGCAGTCATGCATGTTGGATCTCTCTCCAAGGGGATCTGGGATATGGGTAGGGTGTTATACAGGCTGCTCTAGGTCATTAATTCGCCCCGTCCCATTGACGTATGGGTACGTTGCAACGATTTGCATTTGCCAGTCCCGGCGACGTACCAGTACATCGTGCAATTGCAAGGTCCCTAATTTGCACAATTTTCAATTTTCGCGTGTGATTTTTCGTATGTATACACGGGACACCTTCCTCTATTCCTCTACAAGATACCAAGCAGGGACAGTGCCTTACACTGCATAACCTCCCCCCTCCCCCCCTCACGCCACTGTCTTGGCAAAGGACCTGTTACCAGTGACCTGGCTAGTAAAGATATTCAGGGCCAGAGTGATTCCCCAATCGATGACAATGTGGAGGACAATGTTTACATAGCATTAGAGGAAGAAACAGTCAGAAATAATGATCAGGTAATGTGGCAAAAAATGGTCAGGTATGGTGATTAGTTAGTGAGTGAAACAATGCTTATAATGCCTTTATTACTGCTTGAAAACCAATATACTCTCATACTACTTATACATTCGTACCAAGTAAATAAATAAATACCGTTTATGAGTGGATAAAATAGTTACCCTCCCATAGAACTCGTTTTCTTTGGTGCCAGCATGTTAGAAAACCCAGTCAGGTAAGGAGGAACTCCTACCTGGATTGGGTATTTTAAACCTCAGGTGAGCGATTTCTCTATGAATTTTCGATGTTTCTCACCAAAAGCGAAGGTTTTAGCCAAATTTTTTTTTTTCGAAAATACCTCGGGACTGGGGGATGTCGGAGGTGCGGAAAACCTCGGGACGTGACGGGTTAAGGATAGAAAAGATGTCTTGTTCAAAAGGTGGATCAGTGAAAGGAGGGGAGAACCAAAGATGGTGGTGAACATGCAAATCTCATAAAATGGAGATTTCAGAGTAAGGAGATTGATAGAATGTGTTTCATCTTAAAGGTAGGGTAGTCGAACAATTTTCATAGTAGAATTAGGCGATAAGTATAGGGCACAAATATTTCTAGTCAGAGAATGACAAGAAAGCCGAAGCCAGAGAGTAGAGAATTCAGAAGATTTAAGTTCAGGAACACAAGAGTACGATACGTTGTTGCATACATATACACAACAGCCACCTTTGGCTTTGAAATGATAATAGAGAAGGTAGGTGAATACAGAGAGGGGTTTTCCATCATTCGTCTCAGACAGTTGAACTCAGTAAGGCATAGAAAGTGAGGCTCAGAGAAGGACAGGTGGGGCATAACGAAGACAAAGTTAGAGGAAAGGCTGCGAATGTAGCAGAAATGAAGAAGTGAATCAGACAGCTCTTCACTCCCTCCCTCCGTCTCATCCATGGTCTCTTCATCCCCCTGTCCCCCTCCACCTCACATATACTTTCCTAGTTACTTTTTCATTATCCCTCCTTTCCACATCGCCAAACAATCTTTTTAAAGATGAAACAGGGGAAAGAAAACCAAATTTTTAAAAACACCAGATTACAAGTGTCCTTTGTTCATGAGAAAAGGAAAAAAAAATCCATAACAGTTGAACATGAACTACTGCAGGTTGTAGCTTGGGTGGAAGCTAATCAGAGGAAGCGAGTTCCACAGAGTAGCAGTTCTGGGAATAAATGAATTATGATCGGTAGAAGTTCTGCAAAATGGCATTGCAACAGTCAAGTCATGAGCGCTATCAGATGCCCGTTAACACGGGGAAAGGCGTGGAGTGGCGACACAGTGGATGCAACTTCATATGAGCGTTTATCATGATTATACCTGTAAAATAATGCATGGAAGGCAACATTCTGTCTTATTTGTAGGGGAGGTAGTTCATCTGTAACTGCTGGGTTATTAATTATTCTTAAAGCTTTGTTTTGACATTTGTCAAGTTGTTTCAGTGAAACCTCTCCACATCTACTACATAAGGGAGAGTACAATAATATCTGATCTGCAGTTGCACATGACTCTCGTAAATTGAACTTACAGATACATTTACATCAATACCACAATGCTCCTTTACTTTCTCTCATGTCCGTCTGTTTCTTCATGTAACTCTACGTGTTCCTCTCATACAACTCATTTCCACATCTTTCACTCTTGACTTTAGATCTTCCAACAGGGTCCAAGCTTTGTTTCCCTTTCATTAGAGTGGGATCGCAGTACTATTATGCAGCCGCTGTTTTACTACCATGTTCAATTTCCTGTTCCTTATCATTGATTTTAATGAACCAGCAACCTTTCTTTTGTGCTGATAATTATTATCAAACACTTCATCATCTAAACTCTCATCTTTACCTATCACACCACCCAAGTCCTTAAGAGTGTTAAAGCTTTGTAGCCAACATTTTTATATATGTATCTCTTAATTCTTGTAATAGGTGAGTCTTGAGTTAATTGAAGAGCAGGAGGAGTTAAAGATGAATACAGCGAGTTGATCTTGATTTATTATCTTCAGAGAAAGTCTAAGTTGAGCAGCGTATGTATTACAGAGACCTAATATACTAAGTAAGTCTAGTTAGACCCCTCTTCTTGTTCACTCTCTCCACTACCTGCCGGTCCTACGTTGCTAGCCTCCTTCTCCCTACTCCTTCCGTCTCTATGGCCTGTTTCCTTCTGAGCTCTGGTTCCTATATTCTCATTTTAGCAGGGGTTGTGTCACGTGGAACAAACTGATGTTAAGTTTCTAGAAGCCTGTGTGTGAGTATGTGTGTATGTGTGTGTATGGTCACGAGGTTCTGTCGTGTGCCTAACAAGCATTCCTTGAGTTAGAGTGTGTAAGCATGTTTACCATTGCTCGATTCTCGGTGACACACTACCTATCGCATCCCCTGACTTGCTGCTTCTATCTATCTATCTATCTATCTATCTATCATGCTATCTATTATGATTTGTATTTATAATATGGAGTCCTGACATTGCTCGGTCATGCCACTGGAGGTCCTCCGACAGCAATCGTCATTACCATATGCTAATCTATTAATACATAATAGTCTTCTTCTTAACTCTTAATACATAATATTGATTATAAATATTGTATAGGTATAATATTGTAATGATTCAGTAATGATACATTTTAAACAAGTTGCATACATAATTGAATATGGTTAAATTGGTTATTGTATTACATCTTGTAAAATGTGTATGTATAATAGTAAAATGCATATATGCAAAAAAAAATAGTTCAAAGTTAAGATTATGGTAAGAGTGATTAATATTTCATATTGAGATAATGTTACTTCTATACTTTTATATCATGGGTCATTCTTCTTCTTCTTCTTTTTATATATAACATTAATACTATATACAAAGTATGTACACTTCATACAGGGGGGTTGGCTTGTATGCTAATTCTACCCCCAATATATACTGACTCCAAATTTGCAATTCTTGCATGCATTCTGTGCATTGCGAACAGCTCTACTGCAAATGCAATACACAAGATTATAAAGACAATAGGTGCTGGGCTATACACATAATATGGGTTGAACATACTCAAACTCAAATCTTCACAGGGCTTCATTGTTTCATTGATCAGTTGCATAGTTTCAAAGTTAGGTGAGGTCAACTTAATACTTGTGTTCATGTTTAAGTCCATATTAGGTAGTGGGTGGAAGTGCTTGTGTGTATGATTGAGGATGGCGTAGTGATGGATGGTGGATAAAGTGGACATGGATGGTGCAAATACCGCACAGTAGTCTGGTGCTATGTATAATCCTGAGGCTCAAGTATGAGACGGTAGTATATCTGGACAGACTATGTAAACTGATGTGTTATGAGTGAAATAAAAAAAAACTGTGAGTGTCCGATGCGTTGATGGTGTACAAGCTTATCTGAAGCAAAAGTGAAATTGCCAATGATTATGAATATTGAGATTTCCTATGATAGCCATTTCACAAGGGACTGTATCAGTAGGCTGAAACGTAAAAATGTACGCAGGACAAAGGTGAACAGCATGTAAGGATGTGCGGCACTTTCGTTCAATCGTTGATTCACTTGCGAAAGTGACAGTGTTCCGTCTCTTGGAGACCATGATGAGTTCGGTGTCTGTGTTGATGTTGATGATGACCAAAGTGTTATTATTCTTAGAAGGGAAGGGGTGTATTTGGTATACTGTGAACACGTCATCAGTTATGAATGGTACATGAACTACTGCTGATGTTGGTGTTAGTGTTGCTTCTAAATATGGATAATATTGCATGAATTCCCTACGTCGGAACAAGTGATTTAATTTATGTTTACGTATGTCTTGACTAATTAACTGACGTAGCTCATGAACTGGAAGTAAGTCAGTTGTGATCTTGCCATCACCGGCATTCGAAATTCCTTGCATAAGTGCCCTGTAAAGAACTCTAGTGTTGTCTAACTGGAGAAGAATTGTGTCAATGTGTTCCGTGATGATGGAGAAGTGTTGGAAAAGTGTTATGTTACCTTCTATGTCATTTATTTTATCTACACTTTCGAGAGCTATGTTTTCCGCCTTTTTAAGATTTTTCACAATTGTCTTCATCTTGGTATGTTAGTACCTGAGCTATTTTATTAAATTTGTTGTTTATTTCTTTAAGGTCTTCCTCTGTAGCCAATCCAAAGACGTTCCCAAGAACTGCACCACCCAGGTCGAACAAATCGCGCTTTTGGTGAGTACGTGTGATGTTGTTCTTGTCGCTCAATACCTCCGTTCCATGAGATGGGAGATCTTGGATCATGATGAGCATAGTTGACTTAGCCTGTTCTAAATTCCATTTCGCTAACTTCACTATTTCATCCACTTCCTTTGTGTAATGTGCTTGTGAAACATAGCTTGCTATCATGAAGTCCAGGGTTCTCATTGGTCTTGCGATATTTTCTAGGTAAGAAGGTAATTCAATAAGTAATCCAGATTTATTGCAGTACTCATGAGGTCTTTCACGACTGACGTCGTGGCCGTTGGAGCTATGAGGCATCCTTGCCGTACTATGTGTTGGGGGTCTAAGTGCGCATACCCTCTTGCCACGTAGAGGAGAATCCATAGCATAAGTCCCTTCATCGCTACCTACCGAAAAAAAAAAAAAAAATCTATTAATTTTCTAATATGGTCATGCTGTGGTCGATGATAGTGATGATGTGCGTTACGGTTGACTAACGTAGAACAATAATTTGATTGTTATTTCATTTATAGAAGGAGTTTAAATCGATATTCAAATCTCGTAAACGATGTTCTGTAGATTTTATTGGAACAGTTGCACCTATGTTTGATTGTTTGGTATAAGATCTTAATTTATTTTTGTAATTATTGTTGTTTTCTTGATTGGTTTCGTGAGTTAAGTTCGATTGTTCGGTTGTATCCGAGGCTGAATAAATTGGATAATTCCCTTGAAATTCGTTTTAAATGGTCAGTATAAGCTTGTTTCTCTTCGCCACTTGGCAGTGACTTAATTAAAACTTTGCTTTTATGTTAATTACTCTGTATGGACCCTCAAATTTTGGGGATAATTTATTGTCTCGTATGAATGATACCATAAACAATGTCTCCTAAGCTGATATGCGAATCTTTTCACTTTTTATTAAATGCCTCCATCATTTCTTCCTTGGACATCGTCAATGTTTTTTTTACTCTTTTGTGTATGTCCTGGAATTCACGTAAACGGAGTTTAGAGTAATCATCGTAATTGTATATGGGCAGACTGTCACCTTCTAGGAGCTCATATGGTAGTTTTTTATCTGTCCCAAATATAACAAAATGTGGTGTGTCACCTAT
This sequence comes from Coenobita brevimanus, assembly GCF_032717465.1. Classification (NCBI taxonomy): domain Eukaryota; kingdom Metazoa; phylum Arthropoda; class Malacostraca; order Decapoda; family Coenobitidae; genus Coenobita; species Coenobita brevimanus. The sequence goes on along the minus strand of NC_137008.1, from coordinate 22,150,710 downwards.
GGATTTATTTATAGATCCATTAATTGAGGCTTCTACTCTAGAAATCCAATAATCCCAGCTTGCATAATTTTCATTGAGAATGTGTCGTAGCACATCTAATACTTTTTGTTTTGTCTCTACAAACCCATTAGATGCTGGGTGATAGGCACAAAACGTTAGCCTTTTTGATGTATTGTTTACATATTTCTTGTAAGATATCAGAATTAAATTCTCCTCCATTATCACTTATTAGTACCTTTGGGGTAGTAAAGCGACATATTACCTTATCTATTATTGCCTTTGCTACTGTATCTGCTGTTTAATCTTTAAATGGAGCTAAAATTACATGACGGGAAAAATGATCCGTTGCTACGAATAGGTATTGGTTATTATTGTATGATAATGGCATCTTGAGTAAATCAACAGCGACAACGTCCCAAGGTTGATGTGGTAAAGGGTAATTACCCATCGGTGCAGGTGTGATTGGGTATCCTTTGTTTATTGCACATGATTCGCATCTGTCTATATGATTGTTTATATCTTTTCGTAATGAAGGCCAGTAATATAACAACTGGGCTTGTTTTAATGTCCTATCCTTTCCAGGATGTCCTGCATGTGGGCTATCGTGTATCGTTCGTAATACCTGGGGTATCATGTCATACCAATTGGTTAGTATTTCTTTGGAGTTTTGGTTGTTTCGGGTTGATCTTGTATAAAGTATTACTGACTATTATGAATTGTTCGAGTGGTACATGCAGTTTGGGTAATTGTATGTCATCTCCACTTTCTAACTTGTATATAACTTTAGACCATATTGGGTCAAGTCTTTGTGTTTTTACGATATCATCGTGGTTTGGGATGTCCCCTTTGAGATCTAATGCCGCGACCTGAATTGTGTTCGGGTTCCTAGATAATGCATCAGCTACTATATTAATTTTGCCTTGTATACAGTGTATGTTTACATTGTAGTTTTCGATTGCACATTTCCATCTTGCTCTCCTTCCAGAGAGGAGTTTTTCTTTAAACATACCCACTAGTGGTTTATGGTCGGTGAATAAGTGTATTTCGTAACCATATACCAAATCTCGAAACTTTTGTAATGCAAAAACCACTGCAAGTGCCTCTAAGTCTGTAGTGCAGGGGTCGACAACCTTTTCAGTGCGAGGGCCAGAGAAAGCTTCTAGGAGTAGCCTGCGGGCCGGAGTGCCAAAGAGAACCCAAAAGTGACAATGTACAAAAATTTTATAGAAAAGCAGGCAAACCAGTGACTAGATTACAAGAAATTTATTGAAAAACATGCAAATTCATTGACTGCCAAAAACAGTTTGTGACAATATACAAAAAAAAAAATATATAGAAAAGCGGGCAAACCAGTGACAAGATTACAAGAAATTTATTGAAATACATGCAAATCAGTGACTGCAGAAAACAGTTTGTGACAATATACAAAAATTTTGTAGAAAAGCAAGCAAACCAGTGACTAGATTACTAGAAATTTATTGAAAAATATGCAAATCAGTGACTGCAGAATACAGTTTTATCAAGAGGCATGCAAATTAGTTGGATGGTTGGTGCTGTTTGCCATGGAGAAGTGATTCAATGTCTGGATCGATTGATGAGGTAGACAAGAGCAGAACGTCATTGAGGTGGCGGTCACTTAGCTGGGAGCAAATGCGAGACTTTGTATATTTCATTTTTGAAAAGAGTTGCTCACAACAGTAAGTGATGCCAAACATAGCAACGATGCATTTTACATGCTCAATGTAATTTGGAAATTTGTCAGCAGGGAGGACGAGGTCACGGAAGAAGGACAGTGGAGAAGTGGTACGGTACTTTGCCATCAGTTCATCATTACACTGAAGAGCCATCAACTCCATCTGCAAGGGGGCAGGGGCTTCGTCGTGAGGCGCCGACTTACTCATTTAGTTGGCTAGGCTGTTGCTGGCTGGACTGTTATATAAATATCAAGCAGGGTGATGGGCCATGAGTTTGGACTCTGTGGGCCGGATGTTGCCGACCCCTGCTGTAGTGCAATAATTTTTCTCTGCACCTTTTGTTTGTCTTCTGGCAAATGCAATTGGTTGATTCTTTCCTCTTTTATCTTCCTGCGTCAGTACAGCTCCTAATCCTTTAACTGATGCATCTGTACATATAATAAAAGATTTTGTGAAATCTGGATATGCCAAACACAGTGCATTTGTTAGTTTAACTTTTAGTTTTGAAAATGCTTGTTTTTGTTCTTCTTGCCATTGGAATATAGCATCTTTTTTGAGTAGTTGGAATAGAGGAAAGGCTATATGAGAGAATTGTGGTACGAATGACCTATAGTACCAAGCTAGACCTAAAAACTGTCTTACTTCGTCAGTCGTAGAGGGTTCAGGAAATTCTCTCACTGCCTATATTTTGTCATCAGTGGTGTGAATACCATTAGAACTTAATTTATGGCCTAAGAAATTTATTTCCTTAAAGCAAAAGTTGTATTTAGAAAGCTTTAATTTTTAACACGCGGCGTCCCATCGACGTTCTTTTACGTCCACACGTTTTGTCACTGCCAATCCCATCGATGTACATAAACGCAAAAAAAAATGCAAGGTCCCTAATTTGCACAATTTTCAATTTTCGCGAGTCATTTTTGGTACATATACACGTGACACCTTCCTCAACAAGATGCCAGGCAGAGACAATGCCTTACCCAGCATGACCTCCTCCCCCCCCCTGCATGCCATTGTCTCAGCAATTCACCTGTTATCAGTGACCTGGCCAGTATAGCCATGTCATGCCACGGTACGAAATTCAGGGCCAGAGTGATTCCCCAATCAATGACAATGTGGAGGACAAACTTTACATAGCATTAGAGGAAGAAACAGTTAGAAATGATGATCAGGTAATGTGGCAAAAAAAGTCAGGTATTAGTGAGTGAAACAATGCTTATAATGCCTATATTACTGTTTGAAAACCAATATACTCTTGTATTACATATAAATTCGTAACAGTAAATAAATAAATACCGTTTATGAGTGGTGTGAAATAGTTATCCTCCCATAGAACTCGTTTTCTTTGGTGCCAGCCTGATAGAAAACCCAGTAAGGTAAGGAGGCTCTCCTACCTGTAATGAGTATTTTAAACCTCAGGTGAGCGATTTCTCTATGAATTTTCGATGTTTCTCACCAAAAGCGAAGGTTTGAGCCAAAAAAAAAATTTCCTAAAATGGTCGGGATTGGGGGGAGTCAGTGGTGGAAAAGTGGTCAGGATGGGGCGGGTTAAACCAGCATCACCAAGCTTTTGTAAGAGTGAGTCTAATTTCTTGAGATGTTCTGTGATATCTTTCGTGGAAATTATAATATCGTCAAGATAAACAAATATTCCTTGTCCTAAAATTACGGACAATACGTAATTCATAAGACGCTGGAATGTGCCTGGGGCTGTCCTCAGTCCCATGGGCATCCTTGTATATTGATAGTGTCCTCTATTTCTGGAAAAGGCAGTGTATTTACGTGACTCCTGTTCAATCGGAATTTGATAATAACCATTTAGTAGATCAATCACGGAAAATACATTATTTTTTGGTCCAATATTCTGTAGGATGTCGCTTAGCAATGGCATGGGAAATCGGTCTGGGATTGTGTGATTGTTTAGTTTACGGTAATCTACTACCGCATGCATTTCTCTATTTCGTTTGGGCACGCAGAATAATGGGGCATTCCACGGGGACTCTGATGGTTCAGTAATTCCAAGTTTTAACATTTCATCAACATACTGATTTGCAAGTGTACGCTGAGATTGTGGGATGCGGTAGGCCGGTACGAAGATTGGTGGTGTTTCTAGGTGCACATTAATCTTGTGATTAATCAGGTTACTACACCCTAATTGTTCTCCGGGTAATGCTACGGTGTCCCTGTGAGTTTCCAGCAGGGTTAACAAATCATTTTCATCACCAAATTCACTTGAGTTAATTAAATTTTCTTATATGCTTTCTCTATCCGCAGATTTTATCTCACTTGTCACTCCAGCTATAACTATTTCCTTCACAGGGGCGGGACGTTTTTCAATATTAGCTATGCAAGTCCCCTTTTTCAACTGTACAGTACTTCCCCATTCATGTGATAAATTATGAATATCTGAGTTTGCCCTTCGTCGTTCATCTGACATAATGTGTTTTCTACTGACAATCCCTTTACTTTACATAATTCTTCTAAGACAAGAACAGTACTATTCCATAGTTTGCTCTTTATGGTAACTTTCATATAGGAATTAGGTGGGATAACTAAATCATTGGTGAGTTGGGTGAGAAAAAACTGATAAATCAGTACTGTTACCTGGGTCTCTAATCATGGAGGCTGGGGCTGGTGGTGTGAGTGGATCTATACACTCATCTGTTTGTGTATGTTTGTTTAAGCTTTTAATATTACCAATTCTTTTTGGTACTGTTTTACTAATTGGTGAGGGCTCTGATTGTATTTCCTCTATGAATTCATTGTCAAAGTTTATTTCATTCATTTGTGGGAGTAAAGTTATTTTCTCTGTTCTCATGCATCTTAAGCCCAGTAACATATGAGTTTTAATTGCTAAGTTTTCAGCGATATAGAAAAATGCAGAGATTGGTCTTGTAGTCTCTGTGAAACTGATATTTAACCTTATCATACCTTTTACAGTGATTGTTTTCCCATCTACTGTATATAAATCTAAATCAGATTCTTCCAGAAAAGTTACTTTCTTCTTATTTCTAAACATTCTATTTATTTCTTCTTGTGTTATTAAGTTCACTGGAGAGCCTGTGTCTAAAAATAAGGAAACGTTTTGATCCTCACATACAGCTGGTATCAAGATACACTCATTTCCCAACATGCCTCCTATGTGAATTTTATACTCGATTTTCTTTACGTTTGTTCGTTTTTTGTCATGACTTGGTCTTCCCCCGATTTGAACAGACACTAATTTTTCTACTGTTTTGCAGTTACTGGTCCAGTGCCCTTGGCATTTATGATGTCTACAGTAGGGACCAAATCCTTGTGTCTTTTGTCTATCTTCTTTTGTATTGGTAAAGCATTCATTCCTAATGTGTTCTGGTTTTGCACAATAATGACATAGAATGGACCTATCTCTTGACTGTGATCTACGAGGTGACTTCCCATATTTAGTGGTGTCTGTGGCGCGAGATCTGCTTGGGCTAGCCTCTGCAGAAACTTATGAAACTGCCTGTAGCCTGGTGTTTGTGATCGTACCCTTGACACGTTTAGTTGTTTGCTTTGCCTGCTTTCGGTTCGCGATCGATTTTGTTCTCTGTTTGGGGTAGTTGTAGCTGTTTTCACAGCTGATACTGTCTCAGACACTCTCATTCTACTAAAATTTGATTGAGTTTCAACAATCCCTGCTTTACTACACTGCATCTCTACCTCGTTCATTAAGTCTAGTAAGCACATGCCTGGGGTGTACGATCGTCTTGGCGATCTTAAGAGTCCTATTGGGTAATTTACACAAGGTACTCGTAGCTATATAACCAATGATGTCCACGACGAGGTCTGGGGACATCTTTCCATCATCTGTTATCCAATTTGAGTTTTCCAGAGTAACTAATAATGTTCTTTTGATTGTGGAGACATCAGCAGTTATTTCACTGAGCACATGGTTTGTAGTGTGCTCCCTTACAAGATCTACAATCTTATGTAATTCTGGAAATATACATGGCAAGAAGTTCATATCTCCAGAAAATTTCTTCAAAAATTCAGTTTTAAATTCATCATATGTCTTAGCCTTGAGGAGCTTATCTGACCTTAGTAAGTCGCTTGCCGGACATCTTTCCTGGCTTATGCAAGATGAAAAAATAGCAATTTTCACTTGTTCATCTTTGACATGATGTTTGATGTAGATTTGTTCGCACTGATTGACCAATGAAATGACGTCAGTACGATCTTTCTCTGTGCCAGAGAATTTTGGGGCAGTTTTATCTTCATGATAAACAAATATCTGAGCTTGATCTGTGGTGTTCATTTTCACTGGTAGCTCTGTTAATTTAACTTGGACTTGTTTACCGTTGTGTGAGGGGATGGTGGAAAATGATTTGCCTGCACGTTGAACTATATCAAGTATATTTTCATAGGTATGCAAGGTAGAGACTAAGTCCTCACTTGCTACGTCAGAAGGGGTTTGCCACTCATCATCTAGAACTGACGTATTTGTTTCTTGATCTTTAGTTTGTGTTGAGGTTTGTACAATGGGTGTGTTGCCTTGGTGCTCTCCTAATTGTGTATCATCTGATATTAACACGGGTGGGGGCGAAAATATCCCTGTCATATCACTTAGCTAAAAAGAACTCATGTTGCTAAGGTATGGTGTTATAAAATACGTTTTTTTGTTTATGTCCTTTACTAAATAGATGAATAAATGAGTCGTAATTAATGATAGATAGTGAGTGTATAAGTGTATATATAGAAATAAGTAAAGGAGTTGAATATACCTAATTTTAGCACTGAGAAGAAATGAGTAAGTATAATTACACCCACTTGATACAGATCAGAGAGGAGTGTCGATGCGCTGTCGATTTCGGAAGATATGCAGGGTTGAATGAAGATCTCCTCTTGATAATTCTAGGGCTGTGTTGATGGACGATATTACTCAGGAAATTCCGTGGCCTGGTGCATGTAGTGGTTAACAGCTATAGTCACAGGCGAACCTCATCATAGAACGTCGAATTTCCAACTCAATACTGTGGAAATAAATGAGTATGAGTAGGAGCTATGTGAATTATGATTAATGAGTGGTGGGTGAGAAGTGCCTGGTGTCAGTCACATGTTGATTGGCATGGCGTTGTCTCAGCAACTCACATGGTGATGTCGTCTCAGCAGATACACGTGGTGACGTCGGCTTCCCACACTGGTAGCTGTGGTAACTGAGTAGTGATGAGTATCCTGGGTGAGGAAAGATGAGTAAGATGCGTTATAAATGTGGCTGTGGTGTTTTGCTTTGTGTCTTGACCTCAGTGTCAGCGATGGAGGTAGGCAGGAGAGAGTGTTGGGGTTTTTTGTGCTTGTTGCTTTGGTCTTTCTTTTCCTTTACTTGCTTTGTTTTTTTTTTTATTCTTCTTGCTGCTGCTTGAAGTTGCGTGAAGATTATAGAGTTCTCTTGTAGACTTGTTATTTGTAATTAATCGTAGAGCTTGTTGATCCTCACTCGTAACTCGTCGTTGCTACTGTATGCTCGTAGACTCGTAGACTCATAGGCGAGTAGACTTGTAGGCTCGTAGACTTGTAGGCTCGTAGACTCACCAGTTAATGTTAAAGCTTTGTAGCCAACATTTTTATATATGTAACTCTTAATTCTTGTAACAGGTGAGTCTTGAGTTAATTGAAGAGCAGGAGGAGTTAAAGATGAATACAGGGAGTTGATCTTGATTTATTATCTTCAGAGAAAGTCTAAGTTGGGCAGTGTATGTATTACAGAGACTTAATATACTAAGTAAGTCTAGTTGGACCCCTCTTCTTGTTCACTCTCTCCACTACCTGCCGGTCCTACGTTGCTAGCCCCCTTCTCCCTACTCCTTGCGTCTATATGGCCTGTCTCCTTCTGAGCTTTGGTTCCTATATTCTCATTTTAGCAGGGGTTGTGTCACGTAGAATAAACTGATGTTAAGTTTCTAGAAGCCTGTGTGTGAGTATGTGTGTATGGTCACGAGACGATGTCGTGTGCCTATCAAGCATTCCTTGAGTTAGAATGTGTAAGCATGTTTACCATTGCTCGATTCTCGGTGACACACTACCTATCTCATCCCCTGACTTGCTGCTTCTATCTATCTATCTATCTATCTATCTGTCCATCATGCTATCTATTATGATTTGTATTTATAATATGAAGTCCTGACAAGGGCACTCACATTCTGATTTTCTCATCACTCAGTCGAACTCTGCATTCTGTTACTTTGTTTTCCAGTAAAGCCCTTAAAGTTATAATTTTCAACATTCACTTTCAAACTCCTTTTCTCACATAAATTTCCAGACTTAGACAGCATTATTTGCAGCTCCCATGCATCCTTAATGAACAATATAGTGTTGTCAGCAAACAATAGTACAGGAATTTCCATACCCAACCTTCACTCATTAGTGACATTCGAACATCTACTGCCTTATCTTTTATCTCTGGCGTAACTCCATTCATGCATGAATACTACAACCACGGTGACATGACTTATCCATGTTTAATCCAACATTCAAAGAACTTAGTTCATTGTTCACATGCACTGTATAGGATCCTCATACATACTCTTAACAGCATTCGAAACTTCCCATCTATTCCAAATATTTTTAATACTTTCCACATTCCTTCTCTATCTACTTTGTCGTATGCTTTCTTCAGATGCAGGAAGATAGCATATAACTTTTTTTCCCTTTTATAGATCCTTCCTAGTTAACACTTAGAATGGATATTTGAACTACACAACCTCTTCCCTTCCTAAAACACCCTTATGCTTCACCAAATAATCATTAAGAGAGAGGAAGAAGAGACTGGATGAGGAATTTGGAAGGAATTTGAGTGTAACGTGGAGGTTGTGTAAGAAAATGTCCTTGAAAGAGGCGAGAGGGTTAAACAGGGCGATAGAAAAGTTAGTAGGAAAGTGGAAGATAAAAATGGCAGATTAATAGTGGAGAAGGGAGAAAAAGTGAGCATATGGAGAGAACACTTGAAAGAACTGTTAAACATAGATATTGAAAGTAATGCGAGTATAATTGGCTGGGTAATGGCTGGGAGAAAGAGGGAGGTCAGAAGGGAGGAAGAGATCAGTAGGATGAAAGTGGTGGAAGCAATAAAGAAAGTCAAAATGGGGAAAGCCCCATGAATTGATGAAGTGTGTGGTGAAATCCTGAAGCATAGGGTTAGAGATAATAGTAGACTGGGTATGGAAGATGGGCAGATTGGCCCGAGAGGACGGTTGAGTCCCGGAGGACTGGAAATCAGGTATAATTATTCCTTTTTACAAAGGAAAAGAGGAAAAGGAAGTGTGTGGTAATCATAGCGGTTTTTGTCTTCTTAGTGTAACAGGAAAAGAATATGGTAGGATACTTATCGACAGAGTTAGGGAAATACTAGAGGAGTTAGTTGGAGTAGAATAAGGAGGATCTAGGAAGTGAAGAGGTTGTGTACATCAGACATTCATCCCTAGGTCTTTAGTGGAAAAGTTTCTACAGAAGGGAAAGAAGTTGTATGTGGAGTCATGGATTTGGAGAAAAATATGGAAGTACTTGAAAGGAATGTGGAAAATATTAAGAATATATGGAGGAAATGGAAAGTTGTTGAATGCTGTAAAGAGTGTGCATGAGTGTGCTAAGGTTGCAGTGCATGTGGATAGTGAACTGAGTGAATTTTTCTATCTGAATGTTGGATTGAAACAGGAATGTGTCATGTCTCCACGGTTGTTCAATGTGTGTGTGTGTGTGTGTGTGTTTTTTTATGTGTCCGACTCTGGGCATAGGCTTCACAGCCTGCTATCAAGGCCCAGCAGTCCTCCTACATACCATACACCTCTACCTGTCACCACTTCGGCGCTAACACCCACCGTCCATATTGAATACATGCTAGGGCTGTCTCATACAGGACTGGTTTATTGGTATTAGCGGGGGTATTTTTACGACATGTCGGCGGGTCTTCTGATAGATCAGTAAAGCCTGATTTAATGAAATTCAAATCCTTAAACTGTTCCCTGCCCCAGCCGGGATTCGAACCTGGGTCCTAATAAGAGAGGTCAGAGTTTGGAAGCTTCTTGTACTGTTGCTTGCAGATGATACTGTATTGTTAAGTGAAGACGAAGGAGAACTGCAAGGCTTAGTGAATGAGATTGGGAGAGTGTGTAAGAAACGGAATCTAAAGGTGAATATAGGGAAGAGTAAAGTTATGGTCTTTAAGAAGAATGAAGTCATTGAATGTAAAGCGAACTTGGATGATAAGGAAATGGAATATGTAATTGCATTTAAGTACTTGGGTAATGTGATGAGTAAGGATGGAAGTTTAGAGGATGAAGTGCTTGAAAGGGTGCAGCAAGGAAAAATGGTTACTGGTTCTTTGAAAGAAGTGATAAGAAGTAGGGAAATTAGCTTGGAAGTAAAAAAGTCACTGCTTGATGATACTGTGATACCAACTCTAACGTAAGGAAGTGAAGCTTGGACCTTGTTGGAAGTACACAAGTCATGAATGAGGGCAATGGAAGTGAGTTATTTGAGAGGAGCAAATGGAGTTACATGGAGAGACAGACCGACACATAAGGAACTGAAGGAGCGTTGTAGTGTGGATGTGGATGTGATACAATGCATCAGGGGAAATACACTGAGGTAGTTTGAACACGTGGAGAGGGTGGAGAGCGAGAGACTAGCGAGGAGAGTGTATGTGAGTGAGGTGGAGGCGCGAGACGGAGGGGGAGGCCGAGGATGAGTTGGAGGGATGGAGTGAAGAGATATATGAGAGATGGGCGTGTGAGCTGGTGGGAGGGCAGTGAAATGGTATGGCGGGGGGCAGGGCGACATGGAAGCGCTTTGTTTGTGGACACCCCATATGGGATTAAGGAGTCTGGCATTAGATAGGTAGATAAATTTTCCTAACTCTATCCTGTCATATTTTTTCCCATAACACTGAGAGTGGGAATTTTCCTATGACTGCCAGACACATTTTTTTTTCCTTTGCTCTGAACAGGAAAACAGTTGTACCTGATTTTCATTCATCCTGGACCCTCTCTTACTCCCTGTCACATCATCCCCTGTACTTAACACTTCACGACAAGCTCCATCAAATCCTGGGGTTTTCCTAATTTTGACTTTCTTCTTTGTTTCATATTTTTCCATCCTACAGATCTCATCCTCCCTACTCGCCCCTCTTCCTTTTCGAGCCATTTCCCAACAATTTATACTAGCGCTACTCTCGTTCTGTTTATTCAGTAATTCCCTAAGTGTTTTCTATGTATGTTCATTTTTTCTCCCTTCTCCACCCGTAATCTGGTATGCTATTTTTTCACTCCTCTACTGCTTTCCTTATCACTGTGTCTTACTTTCTTGTCCTCCTTGAAATATAGTTTCATACATAATTGTAGTTATACAAAAGATTAAATCGGTTTTGTCTTGCTACTTTATTTCTTGATTGATGAGGGTTCTTAGAGATAACTGTAGTTTTGCACAGTGTTGCCTATATATTTGGTAGTTTAGCCACTTGCCATCAAAGTATAAAACTCTAAATCATTCATAGACTGCATATTGAATCGTATAATATAACTATTTTCCTAAGGACTTTTTATATCCCTCAAAATCTGATAATGATTTCAGTATGGAATATGTTCTTGTGTTCATTATTGCGATATTGAGCAGTGAGCTGGCTATGGTTTGCGGTGCCCATTTGGTGAGAGCAGCCCTAGTGGAGCGTAACATAGCCAACATACCTCCTCCTACTCCCTCTCCGGCCCCACGATAAGGAATTGACCAACCATAGTTTTCTCTTGACACTCAACCATCCCTTAACATTACATCACTTTTGACACAAATCTCGTTAAAAATGTATCAACCTTGGACATAACAGGAAAACACATTTCATTTATTTCAAGCTAAAACTCTCTCTCTCTCTCTCTCTCTCTCTCTCTCTCTCTCTCTCTCTCTCTCCAGTGCAGTATGAGTAGGCAAAGTGGAAGAAGACACGGTGTCATTTGTTGAGAAAGCAGAGTTTCTCATTATGATTACATTACGGTAAATTGCGTGATGAGTATTGTTGTTTATAATACTTATGGGGGAGTTTTCTATTCATTTTACTTTTATCTTAATATCTCACTGCAGTGACCTTTGACTTCACAGTCCCAGGACAAGGTACTGCACCTGTGTGTGTGTGTGTGTGTGTGTGTGTGTGTGTGTGTGTGTGTGTGCTATCATCTTGATGTTTACTTTTTTATTGTCGATGCTCTCTCTTTCTCTCTCTCTCTCTCTCTCTCTGGTGTTAATCTGTTTTGCTGGCCAGGAGTGTTGCTCAGAGACTAAGTGTTGGTGTTGTACTGGAAATCTGGTGCTGATCACAGTCGTTGCCTCAACTTCCTCAGGCCGACCCAGGGGAACTTAGACGATAATACCAGGCATAATGACCTGACGGGGTGACCGAGGGGAAGAGAAGGGGGAAGGGGAGGGAAGACAGGCATGAGCTGATGAGGAGGTTGTTAAAGGGATAAACAAAACTGGAAGTTGGGAGGATGCATGGAGAGATGGAAGAAGGAGACAAAAGAAAAATATGTATAAGATGTATGTACACAAGTGGGGAACCAAGAGACAGCGGAAGACTGAGTGGAATGGTAAAGGAGAGTGAAAAGATGAGATAATGTCCAAAATTTAATTGGTACCTGGGTTGCAAGGAAGTAAAAGGGAAGGAGGTTAGACATGGTTATATAAAGGGTCCAGTAAGATGCAGAAACGTGCAAGAGAGAGAGAGAGAGAGAGAGAGAGAGAGACAGACAGACAGACAGACAGACAGGCAGGCAGGCAGACAGACAGAGACAGAGAAAGAGACAGAGACAGGGACAGAGAGACTGACAGAGAGCCTGACAGAGAGAGAGAGAGAGAGACAGAGAAAGAGAGACAGACAGACAGAGACAGAGACAGACAGACAAACAGACAGAGAACGTGACTCTGCAGCTTATCACAAACGAGGAACGTTTTTGTGAAAAGAAAAAAATATATACAATATAATTATCTATGTACTAAGCGTCCTTCAACTAAGTGAAACGTCTTTGTGTGGGTAACGATACTCCTCTCACACAATATAACAGCTCCCACACCACAGAGACAGAATGAACACACTGAGGGATAATGAAGAGTAAAACTGTTGGGAAATACAAAGACAAATCACTGTAGGATTATTCAAGGACCTCACAGTGCTCTCTCTCTCTCTCTCTCTCTCTCTCTCTCTCTCTCTCTCTCTCTCTCTCTCTCTTCGTTCCCACACCCAACAATTTCCTGTTTTACTAGTGTTTGATGTTTTATAACACGGATTCTTCCCAACATGCAAATGAAATGGGAGAATGATCAGTACAGCGATAATGAGGCGGTGGCTGAATCGGTAGAGAGGCGGCCTGCAGTCCTGATGGACCCAGGTTCGAATCCCGGTTGGGGCAGGGAACAGTTTAAGGATTTGAATTTCATTAAAAGCAGACTTTCCTGATCTACCAGATGACCCGCCGACATGTCATAAAAGTACCCCCGCTAATACCAATACACCAGTCCTATATGAGACAGCCCTAGCATGTATTCAATATGGACGGTGGGTGTCAGCGCCGAAGTGGTGACATGTGGAGGTGTAGGAGGACTACTGGGCCTTGGGATAGGCTACTGCCCCCGAGATATAGGCCCTGAAGCCTTTGCCCAGAGTCGGACACATAAAAAAAAAAAAAGAAAAAAAAATCCAATTCTGGAGTATCAACGTGTGTTCAGAGAAGCGTGGGCGAGAGAGAGAGTGTGAGAAAGAGGTGGAGGGATAGGACTCAGTTACATTTATTGGCACCAAGTGAGCAGGAGAGAATTGAGGTATGGAGAAAGAGACATTAATAATACTAAGGTCACAGAGGGATTTGAGAGTCAGCGCCCCTGGATCAGGCTGACAATAAGTGCAGTTTGCTAGTGCAGGGCATCAACTAGCTACACTGTTAAATCTAGCAGCGAGGTATAGTACGTTGCATTATCTTATCAGTGGCACTGAAACTATACACAGCTGCCGACCTCCGGACTCAGTGCTACTATAGGCCTTACCTCAACCGTCACATGGGGATATTCTTACTAAATGAGAAAATGTCTTCACCACTGAGAGGAGTGCACTTCATTTATATTACCTGCAGTATGTACAGTGATTCAGGAGTGGCTGTACAGCACAAAAATGTTAATACTAAATGACTGCCTACTTTGAAGTAATCATGAAAACAATAGTGTTATAACCCTAAAAATAGATTACTCAAATCCTCCTGAACTATTAAATGGTAAAATTTGATACATGAAGAATTGATGATTTTGTGAATCATAAACGAATTACGATAAAATGTTCTTTAGGACAAGCCGACTGGAATTTCTTGCCTAATCAACAGCTGAATCACACCATGGAATTTACTGTGCAAGAAACATTGCCATCCAGCACTAACCTTACTGTATTACCAGTCCAAGTACGATTTCGGCCGTAGCTATTACTACTCCACGTTTTCGTGAAGTCATATGCATTTTCCTTTTGCACATATGCCCTTGGACATAACGTTCCATTCTTTATGGGTTGCCTAACACAATGACAAATTAATCATCACAGTAATTTAGTTAACTGATCAGTAATGCGAACATCGATTAATTCTGTCAGCATTGTTCACATGCCGCCATATTTCCTTCAGTCCTTCTCGGGCCAGGAAATGAAATAGAGCGCGAGCAAAAAACACCTTACTTGCCTACTGTACTCTTGCCCAATGCCTATGTGGAGTTCAGTATAACAAGCTTGGAGGGGTGGATATTTCGGTCAGAGTATAATGTATTCGTGTTCACAGCACATTAACAGAAAATCTTGAGCAGAAAAAGTTTGTTTCGTTCTCGTTTCGTTTCGTTTATAAAGGCTCCAACATGCTTGCATGCGTCGGTCTTTGTCACCTAATATATAGTGGCTCTCCATGCTGCTCGATCTTTGGCAGTCTCCATATTCAGGCTCTTGTCCCTGAGGTCTCAGTCAATGACCTTGTCCCGGATCTTTTTCGGTCTTCCTCTTGCAACCCTACACCTAACTTTAACACTTCTTACTTTCTGCACCCAATTATTATCCCCCAATCCCTCCATATACCCAAACCATCTCAGTTTGCCTCTCTTCATCACAACACCAATACAGTTCAAGCCCAACCTACCTCTTAACTCCCCCCGCAGGCCTCATAGTGAAGGACTTACTGCACTTCCATCTGATCACTGTCATTTCTGTACGTTTGAGCCTGCGAATATCGTCTTCCTTCAATGACTATATCTCACTGCCACACAGCATTACGCATGCTGCATACAAAGATCTCATTGCATGGAGAGAGAGCCCTGAACTTCTTCCAACCACTCCTCACTCTAGCCACAAAGCCCAACCTCCAGCACATAACATGTCTCCCATATAGGAAAACTCTTTCACACACTCGAGAAAATCGCCAGCAAGATCAATACATTCTCGCCTGCCAATCTCTACATGGTCTCGCTGACATACCACACACATTAAGTCAGCATTATCTCGCAGTCTGCCTCAAATGCCACTACATCTCTTCCGCACCCACTTATCACTAACACTGCACAAGATGAAATTACTTCCCACGCCCTTGTGGCAAACCGCACACAGGCACTCTCCTTTGAAAGTACCGCCACCAAACCTAGATACCATCACCTTTGTGTTATGTGCATTTACACTACTGCTCTTGTGTCCCATACCATCTCTCCACCTCCTAAATCTTTCCTCTGCTTCCCTTTCATGCTTTGCAATCAACGCCAGATCATTGGCATAAAACATCTCTCACGGGAGTCCATTTCTGAAATCACCTGAGAGGGCCTCAAGCACCATGATAAACAATAAGGGGATCAAGACTAACACCTGATGTACACCAACACTCACTGAAAACTCATGACGCAAATCTCCATTCACCCATACCTGGGTGTGAGCACCAACATACATAGTCATAACCACTGTAACCAGCAACTCCTTGATCCCAAGGCTCCTCATTGCCCACGTCACCACCTGCCACGGGACTCTGTCAAAGGCGTCCTCCGAATCAACAAAAACAAAGCACAGATCCTATTTCTTTCGTATATATTTTTGCTCAGGCTGTCGAACAATGAATATGGCATCAGTGGTCCCTTTCCTGGCATAATAATAACTCTTTCATGATCACAACCCCTACTATTTTATATCCGCCAACGTTAGACGATTTTATTCAGCAGAGCAAGCCATTACAACCTGAGAAAGATAACAACACCGTTTACCATTTAACGATCAAGATAACTCTTGCTTTGTATAGCAACTAACACCAGACGATTTTATTCATCAAAAGCAAGTATAAGAGGAAAGTAAAGTCAGTGGACCCGCAACACAGTAATGAAATATACTGTAAACATTCTC
The DNA here is from genome assembly GCF_032717465.1 of Coenobita brevimanus. Taxonomy (NCBI): domain Eukaryota; kingdom Metazoa; phylum Arthropoda; class Malacostraca; order Decapoda; family Coenobitidae; genus Coenobita; species Coenobita brevimanus. The sequence goes on along the minus strand of NC_137008.1, from coordinate 22,134,627 downwards.
AAACTCGCACGAGTCACTCACTTCAGTCAAACCGGCTGCCTTTATCTGCAATGATGTAATAAAGTTATCCTCACCATTGACAGGGTTAATGTTGCCACTGAGGAAAAAAAAAACTGTAGCCTCTACGGTACAGCTCACTCTCTCTTGAAAATAATCATCTGGTGTCAGCTGGAATAGAATACTAGAGTTGTTCGCGCAATGAGAGGGTTAATGACTAATATTTACACGCTTAAGGTCCTACGGCTTACTCTTAGCTGAATAAAATAGTCCGACGGTACCTGAAATAAAGTAATTGAAATATTCCAAGAATCAGAAGGTTAACTTATAAATATCGCCAGTATTATTCAGGAATGGTGATCATATCTAGTTCTCATTCAAGGTTTCGGTTCCTGTGCCCTTCAGGACGATGACGTGGTTTTGATTTTTAGTCTTTCTATTACCAGGGGAATTTTTTCAAGGATTTCAGAGTGGAGTAGTGAAGGAGTTGATTAAGGCCGAATCTAACTCCTCCAGCTGGTAATGTCTCTCCTCAGCTGAATAGTTTCATCTGTAAGTAGCAAGAATACAATGAAAAAAAAATTAATCGGTTTGAAGGGATTATTCTTGTCAGAGAGAGAGAGAGAGAGAGAGAGAGAGAGAGATGAGTACTGATTTACGAGAAGAAAACAGCAAAGAAACTATGAACTCACGTAACGTATGCATAATTATACTTAAAATGAAAAAAAAAAAAAAAAAAACAGTGATGGTTTCGATCACGGGCCCTCACCAACCCGACCCTGTTATCTACCACTGTTGGCTGTTATGGCTTCTGTGAGTCACAGATAAGGAGAAGCTATATGTCCTTGTACATGTATATCTATTCATCAACTGACAAGCAACTTAAAGCAACATCATCAGTCAGCTAGCCAGTTTATTAGTCTGACATAAAATCAGTCAGCCTGTCTGTCTATCTTTCTGCCTACCTTTATATATCCATCCAACACTGTCTGCGTGTCTGTCTGTGTGTCTGTATTCAGCAGATAAACATATCAATCTGTTTTCCTACTTGCGTTATCAAGGTTAGACCCAATCCAGTATTTTATTCCAGCTATCAACAGACGATTTTATTCAGCTAAGACTGAGTCACACTAGCCAGTGAGAGTTAATACTGTCACAATTTACCCTCCCATGACGGTTAAGCTCTAGTATTTCATTCCACCTAATGCCAGGGCGATTTTAATTCAGCTAAGAGAAAATCATCAGACGCTGACACTGATAAAGTACACCCGGTAACTACAGAATATATGGGATGGAGACTATGAAGAAATGTGGAAATGTAGTTACCGACTGAATATGGTAACAGCTTTGTGGAGAGAGCGAGAGAGAGAGAGAGAGAGAGAGAGAGAGAGAGAGAGAGAGAGAGAGAGAGAGAGAGAGAGAGAGATCATGTACAAGACAATCGAAGACACACAAAAAACATATTTAGGCCCAAGTGACAACTGTGCAATGAAATATTAAAATGGAACCAACTTAATTTATGATTCTATCCGGGTCTCAATAACCGCACGCAGTTGTCTACCTGTCTTGGCTGCAGTAGTCTCTACCTGTCTGTCTGCCTAACTGTCTCTATTATTTTTTTGTCAATCTATGTATTTCCCCATGAATTATTATATTTGCCTGATACCGTAATCTGTTTAACACATTACTGATCTGTAAATCAACATTTATATTTTATCTATTTATCCTTAGGCTCTTGATTCTGTCAGCCTACTAATTCTTCAGAGGCCATTTCGGGTGGGTGTTATTTGTTGGTTTTAATAATCAGGTCCTATGAGACACTATCATCTGAGTAAAATCGTTTGGCGTTACCAGGATCAGAGTATTAGAGCTGCTCCGACAATGGATGCTTAAACAGTGTCAGTATTAACTCTGTAACACTCTAAGGATCCTACGCTCATTCTCAGCAGTTAAAGATCGTCTGTCATTAGGTAGAGTTGAGAGGAAGAGCCGTCAGAACCAAGAGAGCTAAATACTTATCTCATTATCAATATGTTCAGTGGCTGCGATGGCCAATGACTTCCTTGCTTTGGATTTAGGCTGTAATTCATACCTCTGAGACAGACCAAGAACGAAATGGAGGGGCAAGGTGAGGGAGAGTATGAGGGAGGGTGGTATGTTGTAGCGGGGAGGAGGGCGAGGGGTCGATAATTAAAAGGAGCATAGGGAATATTATTATTGCACTAGACCACCGCGGGCGTATAAAACGAGAGAGGGAGAAAGCATGTGTTTCTTTGTTTACACATATGACATTTCCAACACACCCACTAAATAGTATAACATAAATGCTAGTGGCTGATAGTAATAGATCAGAACCCTCTTCCTGTCTGTAAGGTTTCTATTTTGTTTCTTTATGCTTATGTGTGTTTATCCTAAAATGTTCTCAGATATATGCAGGAATGATACAATGTGGTGGAGAGAGTGCAATGAAGTGTCTGTGGGTAATATATTGAAATGCCCGGAGTAAGAGAAATGTACTCGTGGAACAGAAAAAAGTTGTACTATTACCTTTGTACAGGAGATGGCGGAAAGTAGACCTGGAGTGCTGAAGTTAAATCGACCATTGGGACTGTTTGTGATGAAAAGAATAACCAATTTGTATCTGAGTTGGATCAATCCTGGGAGGTGATGTGAGAATCATCCCAGAGGTTGAACTACTCTTTTAGAGAATAGGTCAAAAGAAAGGTAACATGTCAAAATTATCTCACAGTTTTCGAAAAAGAAAATAGAAGTCGAAAGCGTGGAGATGGTTTCGATCCCAGGTCGTCACTAATCAGACCCAGTTATCTACCAGTGTTGGCTGCTGTGGCTTCTTTCCATCGTGCATACAGAAAATCTATCTGTCTTTCTGTATGCCACTTCATGCAGTTGTTTAATTTACTAACCAGTTTTTTAGTCTGGCATCTTATCATTCAAACTGTTATTCTTTCAGTTCCACCATTCATCTAACTACACATCCATTACCCGTCTGTCTGTCTGTGTCTATCTGTTTTCAGTTTATCTCTCCATCCACTTTTCATGGTGTCTACAGTATCTTCTATTTCTTTCATTTATCTTTATATCGACCCGTCATCATATCTATTGTATAAACCTATATGCATTGTTATTTGCTTGCCTGTATGTCTGTGTCTCTCTGTTACCATGTATATATCTATTCATCTAACTGTCAGGATGTCTATGTGTCGCTCAGTCTTTCTATCAGTGTAATGAACAAAGTGGCCACAGCATCCTTATTCCATTCAGCAGTAAAGCCTTGATAGTTTGATACGAATAATAATTTTCACGATCACCAGGATTCTACTATGTTATTCCTGCTATCGCCACACGATTTTATTTATTACTGCCTAAGATGTAATAACACCATTAACCTTTTCACGATCAGGATAACCTTAGCTTTGTATTTAGCTAACACCAGACGATTTAAATTTATCTAAGAGACTGTAGGCTATAAAGGCTCCCTTCCAGGTTCAAGCCAACCTCTGTAGTTGCCTACACAAACCGTCCTATTCAGAAAAAAACTGGGCGTGTGGGGGTTGCTGAGGCCACGGCTACTTGGTTGAGGATGCCTCTACAGGCGATTTTCTTCCTGTTACCAGAGACTCCTGATACTGAAAGAGTTAGTTAATTCAGTATCCACTTCCATAACTCTCTCCATACCTGAGCAAAGTCGTCAGGTGTTAACAAAAATAAAACAAATACGTCATCATACCGAACGGTTAGATTAAAATGAATCCTTTGAATCTTATCAAAAACTGTGATAAATAACTGTTTCACAATCTCTGCCCAGATCCCGTTGCTGTTTATCGGTGACGTGTTTAGTTTAAGAATTGGCAGGTGGAGTAGGGATTCCGGGGGTTGAAGAGGGAACTGAATGGCAGTGTGGCCCATTAATTCGTCTGACACACAGTAAGTTTTCCTTTTATCATCCATTCCTTCTCTATAGACCCTTCCTCATCCCATCCTTAGAGACGCTATGAGGTTAAGTTGATGATGACGGTTATGTTTTTTTTTCTGTCAACGTCTTTAAAGAACTATCTATACATCTGACTTTCTGTCTGTCTGGGTCTCGTATTTTTCATTAAATTCATCCATTCGTTTCTGGTTGTCTATCTTTATTCAAACCATCCATTTATCTTTTTGCTCTATTTATCCATTTTTATATCTACCTCAACGAACTTGGACACATAACTTCTCCTTCCACAAAAAAAGTCTTAATAATCTGATATGAATAGCTTACTCTTTTAAGGTTATACACAATCCAATGTTTTATACCAACTATCGACAGACGATTTTATTCAGCTGAGAGGCGGTCATAGTAGCAAGAGAGGGAGTTAATAGTTATCATTAACCCTCTCATGATGGTAAAAGTCAAGTATTTCATTCAACTTAATGCCAGGCTATTTTATTCAGCTAAGAGCAAATCATAGGAAGCCGATGCCGTTAAAAGTGCACCTGATAATTGCAAAGCACACTGGATGGAGAAAATGCAGAGATGTGGAAAAGTAGAGACAGGCTGAATATGCAACCAGCTTGTTGAAAGGAGAGAGAGAGAGAGAGAGAGAGAGAGAGAGAATATGTACAAGAAGAGCGAAGACACAAAGCGAACAAAATTTGGCCAAAGTGAACAACTGTGATTCAGAATTTCAAAAAGAAACCAACAGTAGGCATGGTCCAATCCCGGGCCTCACTAACCCGACCCAGTTATCTGTGTTGGTTGTAATTGTTTGTGCCAATCTGTCTGCCTAGTTGTCTATTTCTCTCTCATTTCTTCAGCCTGCCATCTCATCACCACCTTCATCATCGTCATCATCATCGAGCTTCGTTCTACTGCATGACACACATCTCTGCCTTATGTCTCCACTCTGACCTATTTGTTGTTAGGGTATGTTTGTCTGGTGTGTTCCTGGGTGGCTGTGGTGGTTATTTGTTGGAGAAGGAGAGGAAGTTTGAGAACGAGGTAACTGTGTTCTTGGAACGTAGATGTGTGTGTGTGTGTGTGTGTGTGTGTGTGTGTGTGTGTGTGTGTGTGTGTGTGTGTGTGTGTGCGCAGGGAAATGGAATAATGAGTGTGTGGACACAGCAGAAGACAGTGAAGGAAATTCTACCCATATGCTACTGCAGCTCCATGCACAGGATTGAGAGAGAGAGAGAGAGAGAGAGAGAGAGAGTAGTAATTTTCCATGGGTAACACAGGCCAGAATCTACGTTTTTTGATTGGGGGAGGTCTTTTTCTGGTGAATCTGGACTTGCATATCAGCCGGCTGGTCAAAGGTCTGCTGCATGCTTGCTATGGGGGTCTGGTTGTATGCAGAAGCGATGTTGAGAAGCAGCACAAAACTTCTGAACAACGGAGTGTGACAATTTTTGCACTGACAGTAAAAAAAACAAACCGTAAGTGGGGAGGCGGGAGGGACCAGCCACCCTCTCGACTCCCCTCCCCCCCCCCTCCCAGTCTACGGGCCTGACTTAGTGAAACATAAAATGACAATGCTCGTAGAGAAAACAGCATGACAAAGAAAATAGAAGCACAGGCGTTGAGTTGGTTTCTCTCCCAGGTCGTGACTTATCACGCCCAGTTATCTACCAGTGTTGGCAGCTGTGGTTTCTTTCCATCGTAGGTAAGAAAAATCTGTCTATCTGTCTTTCTGTACATCACTTCATGCAGTTCATCAATATATTAACCAGCTTATTAGTCTGGCAACTTATCAAACTTGTTCTTTCTCTTCAACTATTCTGCCTAACCATCCATCCACCTGACTATCTGTGTCCTGTTGTCAGGACAAATCTTCGCCTGCCTTCTTTGTTGTTTTTTTATCTACTTGTTATTTCTTCACTCTATCGGTCCACCTCTTTATCTATGCAACTATGCATATCTGTGTTTACATATCTGACTGTCTGTCTCTCTATAACCATCCATAGTATCTATCTCTATCTGCGCATTTATCTGTCGGAGTGTCTATTTAACATTCTGTCTTTCGGTTAAGATATTGTACAAAGTGGCCACAGCATCTTCATTCCATCCACTAGTAAATCCTTGATAACTGATACTAATAATAACTCTTTCATGATCACAACTCTTACTATTTTATTTCCGCTAACGCTAGACGATTTTATTCAGCAGAGCAAGCCATTATAAGCTGAGACAGATAATAACACCATTAACCTTTTCACGACCAGTTTAACTCTTGCTTTGTATTGCAACTAACACCAGACGATTATATTCATCAAAGAGCAAGTATAAGCGGCTGAGAATGTGAATAAATGAAGCTAGCGAACCCGTAACACAGTAGTGAAATATACTGTAAACATTCTCAAGGCAGCACATTTCAGTCAATTCAGTCAAACCGGTTGCCATTACCTGCAATAATATAATAGAGTTGTCCCCACAGCAACAGGATTAACGCTTCTACTGAGACAAAAATAAAAATATGTGGCTCCTGTACTTCACTCTCACGTGAATATAATCATCTGGTGTCAGCTGGAAAAGAATACTAGAGTTCGTTCCACAGTGAGAGGGTTAATGACTAAATTTACACGTCGTACGGTTTACTCGAATAAAACAGTCCGACGGTACCTGAAATAAAATCATTGAGTTATTCAAAGAATGAGAAGGTTAACTTAAAAATAACGCCAATATTATTCAGGAATGGTGATCATATCTAGTTCTCAGTTAAGGTTCCGGCTCCTGTTCCCTTCAGTATGATGACTTGGTTTTGATTTTATTCTTTCTATTACCAGAGGATTTTATTCAAGGATTTCATTGGAGTCGAGTTGTGAAGGAGCGATTAAGGCCGAATCTAACTCCTACAACTGGTAATGTCTCTTCTCAGCTGAACAGAGTCATCTGGGAGAAGCAAGAATACAATGATAGAAAGTAATTGGTGTGAAGGGGTTATTCCTGTGTGTGTGTGTGTGTGTGTGTGTGTGTGTGTGTGTGTGTGTGTGTGAGAGAGAGAGAGAGAGAGAGAGAGAGAGAGAGAGTTATGGGAACACATAAAAAGAACAGAAGTGTGCCAAAGTTAAGAATAAATGCTTGAGATGTGAAAAAGAAACCGACAGATGCTTTTATGGTTCGATCCCGGGCCTCACTAACCAGACCCAGTTATCTACCCATGCTGGCTGTACTGGTTTCTACCCATCTCTCTGCAAACATGTCCATTTCTCCCTCTCTTTTTCAGCCTATATTTATATGCCGGCCATTGTCTAGTTTTCCTCTCACTGTTAGCTTATTATATACTATAATCTGCTTAACCTGTTGACACTCTACCTATCTGTACGACGATCTCTCCGTTGTTTATCCATCCTTATACTGTGGACAGTGTCTTTCTGTGAAACTACTTATTCCTCAGAGGTCATCTCGGGTGGATAATATTTATAGATTTTTGGCAATCAGGCGCCTGTGACACTCTCCCTTCTGAGGAAAATCGTCTGGCATTATCAGGAACAGTATTAAAGTTGTTCCGACAATGGAACTTTAACAGAGGCAATATTAAGACTGTAAATCTCTCATGCTCCTAATCCCTTACTCAGCTAAGATCGTCTGTCATTAGGTAGGGTAGAGGGTGAGAGCTGTCAAAACCAAGAGAGTTAAGTGCTTGCCTCCTTTACCATACGTTCATTGGTTGCGATGGCCAGAGACTTCATGTCTTGGATATATATTGTAAGTCATACCTTTGTGGTAGACCAAGAACGAGATGGAGCGGCAAGGTGGGTGAGTATGTGAAAGAGGGTGGCGGGTTGTGGAGGGGAGAAGGAGGAGTCGTTAATTAATGTGAACACAGAGAATAAGCTATTTTGCTGAACCACATTTGGAATACACACACACACACACACACACACACACACACACACACACACACACACACACACACACACACACACACAGATTTCTTATACAGTAAAATGATAATTATAGCACAAAATGAATTATGAACGAGTATCGTCACGTAGGATGATTGTGATGACTAAAATAAAGCTACAGAAGAAGAAAAAGAAACCACCAGTAGGTCAGGAATCGAATCCTGGTTGATAGTCATGGATCAGAACCCTCTTCTTGTCTGTCTGTGAGGTTTCTGTTTAGTACGTGTATTCTTAAGTGTGTTTATTCTAAATTGTTCTCAGGTGCTTGAAGAAATGATACAGCGTGGTGGAGGGAATGCAGTGAACTCCGTGCGGATAATATACAAAAATGCCTGGATTAATAACTCTGTACCAGCTGAAATTAAAAATGTTTTAATATTACCTTGGTACAAAAGGTGGCAGAAGCGAGTGGTGAGGGTATTATGGAATACGTCTGCTGAAAGTTGTAGTAGTCGAGTTTGGAACAGGAGTGATAAAGATGGTAAGACATATTACTTTGGTGAGTGATGAACAGGGTAATTTTTAGAGTTGTAATGAATGATCATATTGCAAATTTGTATCAGTGCAGGTAGTGGAGACAGCGTGTAAAGATGTCTTTGTGGATTACGTCTGACAAAGGAAATATGTATGAATTATATAATGTGATGGGAATGCTCGGTGAGAAAGAACAACTGATCAATGTTACGTTTATTACTGTCCATGGCTGAAAAATCATTGGAAATGAAAAGAATCCCCCGTTACCATTAATAAGCCAGAAACTGGTCGAAACCTGATTGTCGGTCACAAATCTGGTTCTTTCCATGGATGAAGGTTGTTGGGTATGTCAGATGTGGAAGGAAGTTGATGAATGATGTAAAGAGTTATTTTCCTACGAAGCAATTGTGTCAATTATTAAGTGTTAATAAAGCGAAGAACCATTTGCACAACGTGGATGAAACTTGGTTTTAAGTCATAAATCTGGTTTCTGTCTCTAATGGTTTCTGTTAAAGGGATGACCACAGCCTGATAAAGATTCAATCCTTACACATAGGAAAATAGGATAGAGATGTGTGTTGCAATCGAAGGAGTATTTAAATTCACAGTGTAACAGGCAATATATATATATATATATATATATATATATATATATATATATATATATATATATATATATATATATATATAATCTATTTCCTGGGATTCTTGTCTATAATGTGTGGGAAATAATCTCGTATGTAAAGCCTTAATATTAATGGAGTTAAGTATCGTACACTGCGACACACACACACACACACACACACACAGACACACACAAATAAACACATGCGTGCAGAGAGAGAGAGGGGGGGGGAGGGCGTTTTAAACTATGAAAAACTCGACATACCTACTGTATATGGACAATTCATAAAAAAAGAAAAAAAAAAAAAGAACCCCGGCATGATATAGAAAGAGAAACCCGGCTGAGGCTGGGTTCGATCCTGGGTCGCACTATCCACAATACCTGACAATTCCATACTGTATAGGAAAACAGGCGACTAGTGAAGCGTGTTTAAGGACTGCCAAGGCAAATCCGTGTAATTCGTAAATACTCATATGAGCTGAAGAAAATCGTCTAGAGGTAACAAGAATAATATGGAGAGAGAGAGAGAGAGAGAGAGAGAGTACACGCTGAAAGAAGTAAAGAAAAAAACTGATTATCGTGACGATTCATGGCATAAAATATAAAAGCAATTAAAGATACCCAAAGAGGCTTATGGTTTCGATCCCGGGCTTCACTACCCAGACCCGGTAATTAAACACTGTAGGCTCTTGGGCTTCTGTTGATTATATGAAAGGGAAATCTGTATGTCTATCTATTTGTTTATATATTTTGTTAATGAGTTCGTCACTGTACTGTAGTAACCAGTTTATTAGACAAACATTGAATCAGTCACACCCTCAGTTATTATAATATATACTTTTCTATCCACCAATCCACCCAGCTAGTTCTCTACCTGTCTGTCTGTCTCTCTGTCTGTATCTCATTTTAAACTGTCAGTCCTCAAGGTTCTCATGGTTTACTTGTCCTCGATCACCTGATCAATCTCATCTCAGTTTTTCCCGTCTTTCTATTATGTACCTCATTATCTTTATGCTTATATTCGTATTTAATTATTCAATAATACGTCTTAACCATATTCTCCCTCAAGTAACATAATGATCTCTGTCTATCTATCTATCATCCAATCCTGTGTCGCCCCATGAGGAGCGTTGGAATCCGGGGCTAGACAAGTTGGTCCTGACATTTAAAGATGAGACTGACCAGCCTCACTCATCCCCGAGTGGCATTATATGAGGACTAAACCCCAACCACCTCTTGGATATATACCTTCACAGGTTCAATCCGATTGGAGCGCCTTAATTACCCACTAAACCAGTAGGCGCCATAATTTGGTTAAATGGTTACAACCCAGCGTAGTCAATGGTTTCCTGGTGTACAGGAAAGCATTTGGCTTGTCGCTCAGTTTAGAATCACTCATAGGCAGAAGGAAGAGGAAAGAATGAAGGAATGAGAGACAGAAGAGGAAGAAAGAAAGAGAGGAAAGGGCAGACACCCAGAGCGCGCTACATCAAGTGAGTGAATGGTGAGCGCCGCCACCTACCACTAATGATCTCAGTATATGTATTTTTCTCTCTTCTGTCTATCTGTTAGTCTACTTATCTGTTCATTTATCTATGCACATACTGTGAAGTATGTATATATGTATGTATGCATCCCATGCAAGGTGGCCGCCACTTCAGTATTACATATAATAAATAGCGATGGTAACGTGATATGAATAATTAACTCATTGGTCATTAGGACAACTCCAGTAATTCATTCTACTTAACTACAGACGATTTAATTCTGCTGAGATTAGGCCAGTGCTGTTGAGGTAGTTGTGGCCATTAACTCTAGCATGGGGAAGACGCTCTTGTATTCCTTTACAGCCAGTGATAGGCGATTTCATTTTGCTGAGACATAGAAGACTTAGAATGTTATGAGATGATAAAGAACCTACAGGAGGAGAAAATGAAGGAATATGGACAAGTAGTGACGCACCAAAGATGTAACTGAACACATGAGTACAGAGAGAGAGAGAGAGAGAGAGAGAGAGAGAGCACTAATAACTTAGAAAATCAAAACATAAATTAAGAGCTCGGGTATCATGAAAGAGAAAACAGAAGTCGGAGCACTCGCTATGGTATCGATCCTGGGTCCTCACTAACCACACCCGGTTATCCACCAGTGTAGGTTACTGTGACTTCTGTCTGTTGTATGTAAGGAAAATATATATAAATTTCTGCCTCTGTTTACGTATCTATCTACCTAGCTGTCTGTCTGTAGTGAATACTTTCGGAGTTCTGGCTAAAGACTCCTTGTACAGGTCGCATTGAATTTTTTAAAAAGAATCATATTTTCAACCAAAATAAAAATAATAATAATAAGACAGCCTTCACCCTATCAAAAAGCACCAGTTCTCTATGATACACATAACTATGTGAAATTTCATGACGCTATAGTTAATACTTTCTGAGATCTGCTCCGGAAACATTTCTACGCCACTTATTTTGGTTAATCCCAGTTGTAACAATACTCTCCTCTGACTTCGTCAGGTGAAGAGTAAAAATGGAGGAGTGTTAATGCATCCCTCATGTGCTGGTGCTCCAAAGAATGTCACTATTCAACCAGCTTTGTAAAAAGGCAAAGCAGCCTCCATGCTAAAATTTATTCTGTAATAACCAGGTATTTACGTCTTGCATTATAAATTAGGAACGTAGGATATACTGCTACATGAGTAGAGGTGCACGTAATCTGGATATACTGCAATATACTGTAGTTCCTGACTGGTGGGCTGGTAGGAAACATGCCATGGAAGTCTATGAAGCATGCAATAATACATTCACTTTGCTCGTATAAATTCAGATTTAGATGTGTTCAATAATTTCATGCAAATAACAGCAAATGGAGGGTAAATGATAATTTATTCTTAGCCTATACAATATACAGTACGTGCTCGTAAATGCATCCACTTTATGCGTTTTCCTGTAATTTTTTACCATTTCTAGCGCTTATATAAATATTCCCTACATAAAAATACCAATCTAGAATAGTTTAGCGAAGTGTCTGGTTTATTAAACAGAAGAAACAACTAAAATTCGCGCGCTGTTTGTGCTCTTGCAGCACATTCTCGCAGAATCTATCGCCTGTCGCGGCATTCAAATTCCTGAACTGGGTTTCACCAAGACTGACAGTCCGAATTCTTTATAGGAAGGATATTTGACACTAAGGAATGTCTGAAAACTGCGCGTCGCGGTTGGACCGCCTGAACTCTTGATTTTTATAGAGTAGCCCCAAGTCATCAGCACCTTCAGTCACATCCTGTATCCTACACCCAGGGAAGGAAAAATGCCTCCTCCTAGAACCCTATTACAAAACTGCTCCTGATGCCTGATCAACGAATCCCCAAGCAGCATGAAGTTTGGCTCATGCTGCACATCATCTTCAAAAACCTGAAGCCTATTTCTAATATACTCCAAGCAATATGACTTACCTTAGTCTTGCACCCTTTCTTGACTGATCGGAAGCCAACACTATCATCTAGCTTTGTATCAACCTTATCTAGCCAAATTTCTAAGTTATCTACCTGCCTAACACTTCTGCTTTCACTCCCTATACTGCACTGTTTTGGCCCTCACAATTCCAGCCTTATTCTCTCGTCTAACATCCTTTCTCTTAGCACAGTAATGCTTCAATGTTTTTCCTAATTACTAAACTAAGCCTACTCGCTAACTTACAAAATAAACAAAACATACACTCACCTTCCTCTTTCACCAAGAAATCTTAGAAGACATGTAGCATTGAGACTTTGGGCAGGTGCCATCTTAAACAAGGGCTTGGTGAATACCTCTGAAACAACGTCTTCAGTTGAGCAGGTCATAGGTTTAATGACTCATACACATGATCAGTGGGCACCTGTGGTGTTGGAGTAATGTCAAGAAAATGTTGGAAAGCATTCATACTAGCATGGTGCATTGACTCACGTTCCCCACATCTGCCTTAGAGTACTGTTTTTATTTTATAGGGTGGTTCGTTACCACGCTTCGGAACTGATGAGTAACATGGCCTGTGATTGTATGGAACAGCCTTAAGGCCGAACTTTTGCCTCTGCCTTGTGTCCTTGATCTTTTACTTCTTGCTCTCCAATATCGAATTACCCCTTACTAAGCTAACCCTCAATACATTCAACAGTATTATTAAGACGACACCTAAAATGTTGAAGATGACCTTATAGTCTGACCTTTCCCACGGACCTATTGTTCTGAAAATTAATTTTTCCATCAGCTAGATTTCAGCTCTTCCACCGCAATTAATTCAGATCGAAACAAGCCTATCTGACTTTTTATAGGGCTTGGCCTGTGACCTTGTCGTATGACCTTTATCTCTGACTGATTTCACTAAGACTGTAATAATTTCACCTGTCCTTCAACCCTCCCGCCGCTGTTGGTTAAAACTGAATCAAAATTCTTTGAATTCATCTTGCCCTTTACATGTGACCTTTATCAGCAAAAAAAAGTCTAACATGGTCGCCAGTCTATATGCCAATTTCAGTGTCATTCCATCCAATATTTTTCCATATTCCTGCAGACAGAAAGACAGACAGACGGACAGACAACCCGACCTAACAAAGAAACCCCTTGCTCTTTTGTACAGTCAACGGCAAAAGTTCGTTTAACCCCCCTGCCACTCTATCATCTCTGTGATTCAGACTCTTAAATGTGAAGCAATGGCCACAGGTGCAGAATACTGCTAACAGATGGCACGGTGTGATGTGGTGTTGGGGTGGGGATATATATATATATATATATATATATATATATATATATATATATATATATATATATATATATATATATATATATATATAACTCGCTCTATATTATCCAATAACCCGCCACCATTCCCACAGCAGTGTAGTTCTAGTAAAATAAATACTTCATATGATTTTCATCTTTTGCGTTTCATTGTCTTATCTGACTAATTTTGGTTCGCATACCTTTAGTCCGTATGGCCCCTCGCCCTTCGTACTCCTTCACCTCTCCCTCAAGCCCACATCCCACCACGCCATCTGCTTGCGATACTATGCACTTGAGTCCATTGCTTCGCAATCACGAATCTGAATCTCAGAGATGATAGAGCGGCAGGGGAGACGAGTGAACTTTTGCCGTTGACTGTATGTATTGGCTGGCTGCCAATAAAGATGACTGAGGACAGCCCACTTGTCACGCGGGAACCTCTGAATATTGGCACATGTAATACTGTAGCTATATCCACATACCTTGGTCCAGTCTATTATTGGTCTGCCTGTTCCACTGACCTGCCTGTCAATTGGCCTGCTGGCTCTGGAGCTGCCTGCCTCCTGAGCATACTTATCTCCTTGGTTTATCTCACTCGTCTGTTTATTTCCTCGGCTTACCAGTCTATTCCTGATTTTATTTTATTTGTTCTTGTTTCCCCTTTATGATTAAACATTTGTCTGTTAACTGTTTTTCATGGTCGTCATTTGGCTTTGCATGTAACCCCATGAATCAGAGTAATGTCCTTTTTAATTAATTCTTGCTGCTACACGACGATCTTATTCATCTTGGAAAACGACTCATGTAGTGAAGGTATGTATTTTTCTCTAACCTCCTGTTCCAAAAGTATATCCTAAGCTACATTAAATCATTAGGTAAAATCATTAAGAAATGAAAATAAAAATCAATGAATTAATATAATTAGCTTTTCTACTTGTGTAATTATTTTGGCATTATTATGTGAGAAAAATATATTTTTTCAAATGATTTAAGTTCTTGCGCGTCTATTGTCTGTATGTTAGTCAGCATTCATTATATTCTATGTTTCTGTTTCTGTTTCACTGGTTCTACCCATGCTTGATTGATGGTTCTTTTGAATCGAGCCATTTCTGTTTCTTCCTTATAATTAATTAATTAATTAGGGTTTTTTTTTTTCAAGAATACTCCCCCAGTATCCCTGCTTGCCGTAAAAGGCGACTAAAAGGGTTGGCGGAGGGTTAGTGCTCCTCCCCGGAAAACAACTAACTAAAAAGACCAACAATAAGCCTCGGACAAGGACTGACCAAAAGATTACGAACAAGGACCGGACAAAGGACATGGTAATCGGAAAGTGGAATGTAAGGGGAGCGAATGATGAGGTGAAAGAGAGAGATTGTCCAGGTGCTTGAGGGTGCGAAAGTTGATGTATGCGGAATAACTGAAACTAAATGGAGAGGTGAGAGTGTGAGAAAATGGAAGTATGGGTGGGGTATATGTGCAGGAGTAGGTGAGAATGAGAGAGCAAAAGAAGAAGTATGTATAGTTATGAGTAAAAAATGGAAGAAGAGCATAAGACAGTATGGATCAGTTGGGTCAAGGATTGTGTAGGTAAAGTTGAAAGTTGGAATACAAATGTGGGTGATTGTGTGTGTGTATGTGCCAATGCAAGATCATGCAAGCAGAATGAGAGAAGAGTTCTGGACAAATGTGGAAGTGTGCATGGAAAAGTTTGGAAGGAATGAGAGTGTTTTTGATCGGTGATATGAATGGTAAAGTAGGGAATGTGAATGTGGATGGAATAGTTGGTGAGTGGAGTGTGCCTGCTGAGATAGATGAGAATGGCAGTGTGTTAGTGGACATTTGTGCTGGGAGGGGGTTGGTGATAGCCAATACCCTCTTCAGGCACAAAATGATCCACAGGTATCCATAGCGAGTGATGAGAAGGGTGGGTGGTGAACTGAATGAAAGGAAAGCAGTGATTGATTATGTGTGTGTGGATGAAAGGATGCAAAAATGTGTAATGGATGCAAGAGCTTATAGAGGTTGGGGGAGTGGACTTTCTGACCACTACTTGGTGGTGGCCAGAATCAAGATCCAATTAAAAGATGAAGAAATAGAAGAAGAGAACGATGGGAAGAAGGAGTATTTGTAAGGAGAGTGGAAAGGTTACAAGAGGATGAGAAAAAGGCAGAATATAAGAGAGAAGTGGAGGAACGATTGGGCAAATATGAACTGGAGCAGATGGGGGACGTGGAAGGTGTGTGCAGGATATTCACAGAAGAAATATGTGCAGCATGTGATGTGGTGTGTGGAAGGAAGAGAAGACGGAGGGGGGTGCAAGGAACAGCGTGGTGGAATGAAGAGGTGAGACAGGCTGTGGAACAAAAGAAGAAAGCATACAATGAATGGATGAGAAATATGGGCGTGGAAGAAGTTGAGAGTCGGAAGAGTTATATGTAGAAAGAGAGAGGTGAAAAGATTAATAGGAGAGAGTAAGAAGAAAGCGGATGAGGAATTTGGAAGGAACTTGAGTGTAAAGTGGAGGGACTGTAAGAAAATGTTCTAGAAAGAGGTGAAAAGAGTAAGTCAGGGTGGAAGTGAAGTTAGCAGGGGAGCAAAAGATAAAAATGGTAGATTACTAGTGGAGATGGGAGAAAAAGTGAGCAGATGGAGAGAACACTTTAAGGAATTGTTGAACATATAGGATGGATGTAATGCGAGCATAAGTGGCTGGGGAATGGCTGGGAGAAGGAGGGATGTGAGAAGACAGGAAGAAATCAGTAGGGCACAAGTTGTGGGAGGAATGAAGAATGTTAAATTGGGGAAAGCCCCAGGAATTGATGGGGTGTGTGGTGAAATGCTGAAGCATGGGAGAGAGATAGTAGTAGAATGGATGTGGAAAATGTGCAGATTGGTCTGGGAGGAAGGTAGAGTCCCGGAGGATTGGAAGTCAGGTATAATTATTCCCTTGTACAAAGGAAAAGGGGAAAAAGAAGTGTGTCGTAATCATAGAGGCATTTGTCTTCTTAGTATAATAGGAAAAGTGTATGGTAGGATACTTATTGACAGAGAAAGAACAGAGGAATTAGTTGGAGAAGAAAAGGGAGGCTTTAGGAAGGGAAGAGGTTGTGTAGATCAGATATTCATTCTTAGATCATTAGTGGAAAAGTTTCTAGAGATGGGAAAGAAGTTGTATGCGGCTTTCATGGATTTGGAGAAAGCATTTGACAGGGTGGATAGACAAGGATTGTGGAAAGTATTAAGAATATATGGAGTAGATGGGAAGTTGTTGAATGCTGTGAAGAGTATGTGTGATGGTGCTAAGGCTGCAGTGAGTGTGGATGGTGAACTGAGTGAATTTCTCTATTTGAAGGTTGGGTTGAAACAGGGATGTGTCATGTCTCCATGGTTGTTCAATCTGTACATGGATGGGGTAATAAAAGAGGTACAAGGTAGGGTAGTGGATGTTGGAATGGCCCTGGTAAGAGAGGGTAGTGTTTGGAAACTCCCTGTACTGTTGTTTGCAGATGATACTGTGTTGTTGAGTGAAGACGAAGGAGAGCTGCAAGGCTTGGTGGATGAGTTTGGGAGAGTATGTAAGAAACGGAATCTAAAGGTGAATGTAGGGAAGAGTAAAGTGATGGTCTTTGAGAGAAGTGAAGTCAGTGAATGTACAGAGAGGTTGGATGGTGAGGAATTGGAAAATGTGAGTACGTTTAAGTACTTGGGTAGTGTGATGAGTAAGGATGGAGGTTTGGAGGGTGAAGTGCTTGAAAGGGTACAACAGGGAAGAAAGGCTGGTTCCTTGAAGGCAGTGATAAGAAGCAGGGAAGTGAGCATGGAAGTGATAAGGTTACTACATGACAGTATTGTGATAACAACTCTAACGTATGGAAGTGATGCTTGGACGTTGCTGGAAGGACACAAGTCAAGAGTGAGAGCAGTGGAAATGAGTTATTTAAGAGGAGCCTGTGGATTCACATGGAGAGACAGGCTGACAAATGAGGATATAAAGGAGCGTTGTGATATGGATGTGGATGCGATAGGAAGCGTTAGGAGGAATACATTGAGGTGTTTTGGCCATGTGGAGAGGATGGAGGGTGAAAGACTGACGAAGAGTGTGTATGTGAGTGAGGTGGAGGGGGGAAGAGGGAGGAGGAGGCCAAGGATGAGATAGAGGGATGGGGTGGAGAGGTATATGATGGAGGTGGGTGTGAGTTGGGAGCGGGGCAGTGAAATGGCGGGGGACAGGGCGACGTGGAGGCGATTTGTTTGTGGCCACCCCTAACGGGATTGAGGCGTCTGGCAATAGATAGATAGTTTTTTCTAATCGAACTTAGCGACTGATCCTGATGTTTCTTTGTAATAAAGACATCAATTTTAACTACGATGACTTTGTTGCCATTTTCTCAGTCAACAGAACCTGTTATTCTTGTAGTCTTGTTCAGTGAAGGAACGGAAGTATGTTATACTGACGCTCGCGAAGCAATAACGAATGTTGTGCTCTAGTCTGTATATGTCTGTTCTTCTGTCCTGTATGTGTGTGTGTATGTGTGTGTGTGTGTGTGTGTGTGTGTGTGTGTGTGTGTGTGTGTGTGTGTGTTTTAACAAAAGAACTGAAACAGTTTGGATCCAATTTAAAACTACTCTTGCAAGGATTAATAGACAGTCATGAAGTAAACCATTTATTTTGAAAACAACACATCAGAGGGCTAGGTCACAGAGATAGAACAAAGCTTGCATTAGCAAGGTCAGCGTAATAAGTTGTTATCCGAGTTAGAACAAACTTGTTAAAAGGGTTGAAAGTAAGACAAGAAAGAATGGACTCAGTGTTGAGACCAATTAGTCATTGATGAAGGTCACAGGACAAGGTCAAATGTTCTCCCATATGTCTGTCTGTGAATAAATAATTAAAAACTGTTTTAACCTCATTTGGGCTGAAAGGCTTGGAGGTCAGCCAAGCGGATGACCTTCAAGCCTCTTTGAGAATAATAGATTAACGCTTAAAGCTATGTGGCAATTTCAATAATTTTATCGGATTTAAGCCAGACTACAGTATATAGAAAAGTTCATAGTAAGAGGAGAGTAAAGGATTTCTTATTTAAAACAATCACTGAAATAACAAGGTCATGGGGAAAAGTCAAAGGTCAAGGTCACACAGCAAGGTCAGCTTATAAAATTTTTACAGTTTTTTGCCGATCTGCGTGAGAGTGTTCAGGGTAAAGCAAAAATTAAGAGATTTGATTGAGAACAGTCATTCAGAGGTCAAGGGCACAAGGCATGGTTAAATGTGAAGGTCATAGGGTAAGGCCGAGGTCAAAAGGAAAAGTAACATGCCAAGGACAAAGGATGAGATCAACTTAAATAATTTTCATCCTATTTGGACTAAACAGTGGAGGTTAAGGAAGACACAGGTATGAAATGAGTCGATTATGAGATCAGACACAAGTCAAGATCACAAGGAAAGGTTAACAATCAAAGTTGCAGCGTAAAGTCAGCTCATATTATATATATATATATATATATATATATATATATATATATATATATATATATATATATATATATATATATATATATTCAACTTACAGTAAATTTCATGAAGAGCTTAAGAGTGAGGCAAGAATGAATTACTGAACTTCGACTTTGAGTGCAATCAATCGAAGGTCAAGATTTCAGGAAAGAATCAGATGCTCGGCCCTTTAACCAATGGACATACGTGGGTGTTGCCCTATTTCAGTGCTCCTTCAATATATATATATATATATATATATATATATATATATATATATATATATATATAAATATATATATATATATATATATATATATATATATATATATATTGGAGAGTGGCACATTACATGCATGTGTGGAAATGTTATTTACGTTCCTGACCGGGAATCACACCCGAAACTTCTGGATAGTAGTCAGGCAATGATGCCACTACACCGCGGCGTGATAATAGCTGAGCCAACTGATTTTTTCCGATGAACCATTTAAATCCCTTACGGGAGGATATATTTCAGTCACAACACGTTAAGATTATTCCTCAGCCCCAAGCAACTCAGCAAGTGACAGAGTAGTTTTAATCTATCCCAGACACAACACAAGCATCTTTATATGTTGGAGAGAGACACGTTACACGCGTGTGTACAAATTATATATATTAGCAGAGGTACCTGGCGTTGGCCGGGCCAAAAAAGTGAACACTCTAATCCTATTTGATCTAGTTCAATCTATCTTTCTACTTCAGAAAGACCATGTACCTCTTATGCTTTTGAAGAGGGATTGTAAGAGGTCCAGGAACTTTCTGTTTCAGCTTTCGCAGACTAATGCAGAGTATTTGAGCGCACTTGTTTACTATTACCAGTGACCTCAAATGAACTCTGACTGGTTACCTCAAATGATCTCGCAGGTCAACCTCTCGTAGCCTATGTCCAAATTGGAGGTTATGTGAGTCTCTGCCAAAAATTGGCTGCCAGGTCCAGTCATTCGAGCGTGTATTTATGCTGACCTCAAATGACCTCCGACTGGTGACCTTAAATCGCCTCGGAGGTCAACCCAACATAGCCTATGTCCTAACTGGAGGTCATGCGAGTCTCCATGCCAAAAATTGAGCTGCTGAGTCCAGTCACTCGAGCGTGTGTTACTGTTGACCTCAAAAGACCTCGGAAGTCAACCTCACTTAGTGTGTGTTTGAACTGGAGGTCATGTGAGTCTCCATGCAAATATTGGGCTGAAAGGGTACACGGCGTATATATATATATATATTGTTACGGAACATAGAAAGATAATGTACACTTTAAGTGAGAATACTAAAAATCACTACTGTCCAGTAAAGTTCCAGGTTCAAAACAAAAGAGTTAGGTAAAATTACAAGTTAAAGTTTAATGCTCAAACTAACAACAAAACATTCAGGACTCATAAGGATAATGTAATGGCAAAAAACAGGTTAAATATATGGTTAACTGCAATAGCCTCCATTAACACGAAATTAGCATGAGTAAATTTATCTAAGTCAGCCCTGATAAAATGAGAATGCCGGATAATACTCAGTGAATGCAAGATATATTATTACAGATACAAAATGTTATCAAAAATGACCGACATAAAAACACATGAATCACCAAAACCTCACTAGGCCTACGAATTAACACCTTATGCTCTACAGTACAAGAAAAAATGTAATAACACTTATACTCAAATTACACAGCTGCTAGATGACTGGAGACTTCCTGAGCGCTCACAATAATAACAACTGTACAGGGGAGGACAGAGGTGTGAGCAAAATGAGGAGTAGATCTAAGTGGCAATTAATGCAGAGACTGAGCTCATCATATAGGGGCCGGCAGAGCTTGATACAACTTGTAAGAAGGACGCGCAAATGAAGCCATAGGGGACAAAGAGTTGACAATCCTGCTCTGAACAACAGAAAGAACGAATTACTCTACTATAACGGTAGAAGGGGGGACTGAGATAGAACACGCTCTTGATCAAACATGCAGCATACTGTATGTTAGAATTACACAAAGGATGATGAAATCATAGGCTATGTAACACCTCCCCACAAAGAAAAAGAAATTTACAAAGGAAATTTCTTATTACTCTAAAACAATCTGTCTAAAGTCTAGATAAGCAATCTGCAATAACATTTTCTTTCCCCTTGATATGTTGTATGTCTAATGAATATTCCTGAAGAAGTAGACTCCATCTTGTCAATCTCTGATTTTTATCTTTAAACTTACTAAGGAATTTCAGTGGGTTATGATCGGTATAAATGACTATGGGGTCAAAACCAGAACACAAATAAAATGAAAAATGCTGTAAACCCAAAATCAAGGCCAAAAGCTCTTTCTCAATAGTTGAGTAGTTCTTTTGAGGTGGAGTGAACTTCTTACTGTAATGAGATACAGGGTGTTCAATACCCTGATCATCCTCTTGCAGCAAAATAGCCCCAGCTCCTATTTCACTTGCGTCAACAGCCATCTCAAAAGGCTTAGCAAAATTTGGAGTAGCGAGCACTGGCTGACTTAATACGATAGCTTTAAGTTTGCTGAAAGAGGATTCACAGTTATCGGTCCAGACAAATTTAACTCCCTTTTTCAGTAGGTCTGTAAGTGGTGATACAAGAATAGAAAAGTTAAGAACAAATCTCCTGTAATAACCTACCATTCTCAAAAATCTTTGTAGCTCTTTCCTACTTTTAGGTCTGGGAAGATTACTAATAACCTGAACCTTAGCTCCTGGTGGTGCAACATGTCCATCACCAATTACGTACCCAAGGTACTGAACTTTAGCTTGACCAAACTCACACTTTGATAAATTAGCTACAAGATTAGCCTGAACCAAACGCTCAAGAAATTTACTGACATGGCATAGGTGATCTTTCAAGTTGTCACTGAAGATTAATACATCATCAATATAAACAACACATCCTGCCAAACCCTCTGTTACAACATTCATGAGCTTCTGAAATGTGGCTGGTGCATTCTTCATACCATATGGCATTACAGAACATGCAAAAGTCTTTCCTAGTGTTACAAAACATGAGATCTCCCTAGCACGTTCAGTCATAGGTACTTGCCAGTATCCCTTTAACAAATCAAACTTACTTATGTACCTTGCCTTTCCGATCTTGTCTATGCAATCTTCCTCACGAGGGAGAGGGTAAGTGTCTGTTTTGGTTATCTGATTAACACGTCTGTAGTCAATGCAAAGCCGCTGTGACCCACCTGGCTTAGGGACCAGAGTGACAGGAGAACTCCACTCGCTCTGACAGGGCTCAATCATCTTGTGGTCCAACAGGTAGCCAAGCTCCTTCTGGATGAGAGGAACTTTCACTGGGTTCACACGGTAAGGAGGCAGTTTAATTGGCTTTGCGTCTCCAACATCGACATCATGCATCAACACAGTGGTTCTTCCTGGAGTGGCACGGAACACTTGCGGGTACTCCTGCAGTAATGCAGGAGGTAGATGAGAAAGCTTAGTCTGGAGATCATTCGTGATATCAGGATTCTTCCCCAAACTATCACTCAGGCTCATACTGCATGGTAGAAATTCACTTGCAGACTCGGGTGGAACAGCTACAGTGCAGACTGGGTTATTTTCGTCCCGCCTGTGATATAACTTTAGCATGTTGATGTGACAAAGTTGCTTGTTCTTTCTACGATCTGGTGTGGCGATGACATAGTTGACATCACTGAGTTTCTTCTCCACGAAATAAGGACCACTAAACTTGGCTTGAAGAGGTTGCCCATGCACTGGTAGCAGAATCAAAACCTGATCTCCTGGCTGAAAGTGGCGTAACCTGGACTTCTTATCATACCAAGTTTTCATCTTCTCCTGAGCAGCTCCTAAATTCTCTCTTGCCAGCTGTAAAGCAGTGGACAGCCGTTCTTTGAACTTCATCACATACTCCAGCGGGTTGACGTCATCTTCCTCCGACAGCCAGCATTCCTTGAGTAGCTTAAGGGGTCCTCTTACTTCATGGCCAAACAGTAGTTCAAAAGGTGAGAAGCCCAGTGATTCATTTGGAGATTCTCTTGCGGCAAATACAACGAATGGAAGACCTTTATCCCAGTCATTCTGATGTTCCAAACAGTATTTCTTGAGCATCGATTTGAGTGTTTGATGATATCTCTCCAACGCTCCTTGAGTCTGGGGATGGTAAGCTGAAGACGTGATCTGGGTGATGCCCAACTCTTTCAGAGACTGCTTGAAAACATTTGACATGAAATTACTTCCCCGGTCTGACTGTACCTCCTTGGGCAGACCAAACTTTGTGAAGAACCCTAGCATTTCCTTAACCACGTTCTTTGCTGAGATATTTCAAAGTGGAATGGCTTCAGGATAACGAGTAGCCATATCAATCAGGGTCAACACATAAGAAAATCCTGAAGAAGTCTTAGGAAGAGGGCCCACAATATCCACCAACACACGGGTGAAAGGCGCCTCAAAAGGAGGAATGGGAACTAGAGGTGCAACCTTTTCGGTCTGATTACACTTCCCCACAACTTGACAGGTGTGACAAGACTTACAATACCAGGAAACATCCCTGAAGATACCTGGCCAGTAGAAGTGTTTCAAAATGCGTGCCACAGTCTTCCTCACTCCAAGGTGTCCTGCCAAACTGGAATCATGAGCCACTCTAATTATATCCTGCCTACAAACACGAGGGATGACAACTTGATGTACAACCTCCCATTCACAGTCGGCTGATGCTGCTGGGGGTCTCCACTTCCTCATAAGTACTCCTGACTTTATATAATAACAAGTAGAAGCACCGGCTGACTCTTCCTCACTGCAAGCAGAGTTAGCTAGACCTTTCAACTCAGGGTCAGCAACCTGCAACTCAACCAACTCTTGACGAGACAAATTATCAACACTACGGGGTACTGCCTGATCTGGTGAGTGGTCCAAATTAGCAAGAAAAGTGTCAGCTAGGATAACATCATCATCATCATTATCCTCTAAGTCACCAGTAACTTTAGACTTAGCCTCAGTGACAGCACATGCAGAGAACACATCAGGGACACCACAATCCTGGGTCGCAGCCACTGGCTCACTAGACAACTGAGGAGCTGGACACACTTGACTTCCACCAATATCATTTCCAAGTAAGAAAGTTACACCTGACATTGGAAGTGTCTCAACCAACCCAACCATAACGGAACCATTAACAAAACCAGACTCTAAATTCACTCTGCACAGAGGGACAGAGAAGTAATTATTCCCTACACCTTGTAAGATTACAGTTTCATCAGAGGAATTAACATAAGAGCCTAGAACACTGGTCAGCATAAGGGATTGGCAAGCACCTGTATCACGATATATTTTAACTGATTTCCTGTCATTACTGTCCAGAGGACTGACAAAACCATCAGACAGGAAATTAGCACATAAACTCTTGAGAGTGTCACCCACGTTACTGCTCAAAAGAGGAGCTCCATCATGAGAATTTAATTTACCCCTCAAAGCAGGTTCAGTTAACTCAGTTAAGGAATTCTGGGAACTCTCAAGGGTGGACACTAGACCAATTGACTGAATATTTAAAGACTCCTTTTTGTTCACATCACGCTGTCTCCTGAAACATTTCTCCGTAGTATGACCAAGCTTACTACAATAAGTACATTTACTTTTCTGAAATCTAGAGGTGGAGCTGGTATTTACTTCCTGAGAAACATCATCTTTATTCTCTTTCCTGTTACCTGTACTCTGAGTAGAGGCAACGTACTTACTCTCAGCTTTCCTTTTTTCTTTAGAATATCTCTTGTGAGTGAGAACATATTCATCAGCTAAAACTGCAGCATCAGACAAATTATCTATTCTTCTCTCATCAAGATATAGGCTTACATCTTTACTAATACACCTTTTGAAGTCCTCCAGCAAAATCATCTGCTTAAATTTGTCATAATCAGAATCCACATTCTTAGAATTAAACCACTGCTCTAACAGATCTTCTTTGATTTTTGCATACTCAACATGGGATTGCTTATCTTGCTTATAAGTTGTCCTAAATTTTACTCTATAGGCTTCAGGAACAAGCTCATAGGCCTTAAGAATCAAGCTCTTAACTACATCATAATTATCAGATTGATCCTGAGGCAAAGATGCATAAGTTACTTGAGCTTTACCGGTGAGAACAGTTTGAAGGAGTACTGGCCAATACTTTTTGGGCCAATTAAAACCTGTAGCTACCCTCTCAAACAACTGAAAATACTTTGTTAAATCAGATTCATTAAAAGGAGGGACAAGTTTAACATTTTTAGGACATCAAAATCATCAGAGCTAGATGATCCAGTTCCACCTTGTTTCATACGATACTCATGGTCTGCCTGAATTCTAACAAGTTCAACTTGTGCCTGAAACTCAGCATCCTTAGCTTTTGCCTGAAATTCAGCCTCCTTAGCACGGGCCTCCTGCAGGGCTAGCTGTAACTCAGCTAATTCAATCTGCGTTTGCTCATTTGGAGGATTTACATTAAACAAGCTTTCATTAATCATGTCAACAATATGATCTTTAGAATGATGAGAGCGAACAGCAATTCCCAATTCTTGAGCAACAAGCTTAAGTTCATTCTTTGGTCTGTTTTCTACATCACACACTGTTTGCACATTTGACAAAAAATCTTTGGCTTCATCAAGCGTAGTAATAGTAGACATCATGAATAAATCACAGTCACAAAATATCAAGCAATATCCTTATGATAATATCCTGAATATCCTGATAAGAGGTCGCCAAATTTATGTTACGGAACAGAGAAAGATAATGTACACTTTAAGTGAGAATACTAAAAATCACTACTGTCCAGTAAAGTTCCAGGTTCAAAACAAAAGAGTTAGGTAAAATTACAAGTTAAAGTTTAATGCTCAAACTAACAACAAAACATTCAGGACTCATAAGGATAATGTAATGGCAAAAAACAGGTTAAATATATGGTTAACTGCAATAGCCTCCATTAACACGAAATTAGCATGAGTAAATTTATCTAAGTCAGCCCTGATAAAATGAGAATGCCGGATAATACTCAGTGAATGCAAGATATATTATTACAGATACAAAATGTTTTCAAAAATGACTGACAAAACACATGAATCACCAAAACCTCACTAGGCCTACGAATTAACACCTTATGCTCTACAGTACAAGAAAAAATGTAATAACACTTATACTCAAATTACACAGCTGCTAGATGACTGGAGACTTCCTGAGCGCCCACAATAATAACAACTGTACAGGGGAGGACAGAGATGTGAGCAAAATGAGGAGTAGATCTAAGTGGCAATTAATGCAGAGACTGAGCTCATTATATAGGGGCCGGCAGAGCTTGATACAACTTGTAAGAAGGACGCGCAAATGAAACTATAGGGGACAAAGAGTTGACAATCCTGCTCTGAACAACAGAAAGAACGACTTTACTGTAACGGTAGAAGGGGGGACTGAGGTAGAACACGCTCGTGATCAAACATGCAGCATACTGTACGTTAGAATTACACAAACGATGATGAAATCATAGGCTATGTGTATATAGATAGACAGATAGATATAGATATATGTTTACATAATCTGAGTTTCTATTGTTTTCCGTTTCAGAGGAAAATTTCTGTCCTGCCTGTGTTAATGCTGTCTAAACTAATACTTTATTTTGATTGATTCTTTTACTTGCGTTTCTCAAAGCATAACTTCAGCAAGAATGTAGCCTC
The DNA here is from genome assembly GCF_032717465.1 of Coenobita brevimanus. Taxonomy (NCBI): domain Eukaryota; kingdom Metazoa; phylum Arthropoda; class Malacostraca; order Decapoda; family Coenobitidae; genus Coenobita; species Coenobita brevimanus. The sequence continues at coordinate 22,107,691 of NC_137008.1, read as the reverse complement.
TTGTCTCAAGCAAAATGAATATTTTAAAAATCAACCATTAATACCAATTACCACATGTATATACCCCTCGTTACTATGTCTCATCAGCACTACCAGCACTACCACCGCCAGAAGACTTGCTCCAATCCTGCTGAGGGATACTGTAAATGATACATTTCTGGGAAACTACTTTGCATACTGCCCCTCATTTACTTGTTCATAATTGCTAAACAGTGTGTTAATTTCTATGAGGTGTTATTGGCAGAAAATGGATAAAGCTCATACTTTTAGTAACTTACCTGAGACTGGAGGCATACTTAACCTTTAGCCAAGAAAAAACCGGGCTAAGTTCTTGGACCCAAAACTAGTCTTGTGCAGGACACTGTTTAAACCCAGTCTGTTCGTTACTTAGAAAATATGCAACACTGCTAGTCCTGTCTTTTTCTTGTTGAATGATTGGGTGCTTTTATTGTCTGTTACACTTATATACTGTTGTGATTATCCTCTACCCAGAAATACAGCTTGTACATAATGGGTAATGATGCTGTACTTTTCTTTCAGTTTATATCCTTGCCAAATAAATTTTTCTCTGTTTTTCTTCTTTCATCTGAACATTGGTATGCCCCATAACATGAGTGGGGCTTTCCATGTCAGTCACTAACTCACCTATCCTTAGGAAGTGCCTGCTGCCGGGTGTGTAAGTAGGCCAGGCCACAGCAGTGAACCCTGATGATGGAGACTCCCTCTGTAAGTTGGGGTTCTTGGAGGCACAGTTACCTTTAATTAGAATGAATCAAGCCAAACTAAACAAGATTTAGATAGGTAGGGCTAGGCCATATAGAATTTGAAGGGATATGGGGCTAACGCAACGCTTTAATGATTTAGGTCTCCTAACTTGAAGATGCTGAACCCATTCGAACAAGCAAGTTTGTTATTTTTTTAATTAGCCCTCCCCCCCCAAAAAAAAAAAAAAAAAAACATCAAACAAGCATGATATTAATTCGTGCTTTGAAACGACCCATCTCATTTTAGAATGTACATATTAAGAGTGCAGGGACTTTGAGCTCTCATTTTTTAGCATGCAAGGGTCACATACGACTTCTTTCTTTATGCTCAGTTTGGGTCTGTGTGGCTCTTTTCATGGGCATTATGGCGAATTTCGAGCAAAATCGTTTATCTAGCATGTATTATTCATCCATTAGCTTTCCATAGATTTGCTTAGGTCCATTGTAGCTTTAAATGTTTTGAGATAACTTTGTTTCAGTGCTCAGAGTGACACTTTTTTTTTTTTCAGCAAAATAGTGGTAGTTTTTTTTTTTTTAGAAAAGATACTGGACTAATGAATGCCACTTTCTCATAAACATTCAAGTGATGTACCTCGATCCAATATAGATATACTAGTCTCCAAAATAACACAGTTCTGGTGCTGCTTCAGTGTTCGGTTTGGTGCTTTTTGGCTTTTTCAGCATTATAATGAATTTTCAGAAAGTTCACTGCGTTTCTGATAAGCAGTGTTTTTAAATGGTCCATACTCTAATCGTATTATCCCTGTTAATCATTTGTGGTAGTCACGCCTTTTGGTTATTGTATAGACGTTTGGTTGCTGCATGGAATCGTCTTAGAAATCAAAAGGTTCACGCCAAGAAAAGGTTCCAGATTGTTTTACATTACACTGCACAGTGAAGTACAGGCCGTGAATTTTATGTAAAGCCTTTCTCCTACAATAATCCTTCGTTAGTCCTGTGGGGTATTCAAACGTGGTTAGTCCTGTGGGGTGTTACAACACCCCAATACAAAAATACATGTAGTGTTACTAACATGTAAAATATATTCATACTACCACTTCAGCGTATCTCTGCAATCACTAATGAAAAGACTGAATACCTTGTAGGTGGTGTTTATTAATATATAATAATAAAACAATAAATTATATCAATAAAAAAAATAACAAATGGACTCATCTCATTTGTCAGGTAAACACGCACAGGAAAATACATTTTGTTATTTTTACAATCAGTATAATGGTAAACAGTATGCAAAAGTAAGATAAAAAAAAACAATCTATATCACAATATGATCTAATTGGTTAGTTTGATGGGATGACTGGACACCCCAGGGGGGGGGGGGAAGTGCCCCTCTCTCTCACTACAGCAGAGGCAGGACTAACCCAATCCACTTGCTCCCTCCCCTCACTGAATCTGGAGAGTACTGAACGGAGAGAAATATTCGAATTACCGGCCATACCACGTTGAGTACACCGCTTCCCGTCCGATCAGCGAAGGTAAGCAACGTTGGGTCTGGTTAGTACTTGGATGGGTGACCGCCTGGGAACACCAGATGCTGTTGGCATCCCTACGTGTCAAGTGGGGTTGGTGGAGGATTAGTGCCCCTCCCTGTAAAACAATTAACTCTAAGCCCTTGGCCACCCCGTGTGGGATACATGGCGTCTGGCAATGGATGAATGAATGAAAAAAAAAAAAAAAAAACTGGGGGTGCCATAACACCCCACCTGACTAACGAAGAGTTAAACAGAATGAAGTGGGGGTCACCAACCACATCCTCCTTCCTACCATGATGGAATATATTTGGTAGTGTTAATGCATTCATATCCATAGTCTATCGGGCACCATCTCACCACAGCCTTGTATTAACCCTGGACTAGACCCGTCCTCTTCCATGGTAATAGGCTACGACATCTAAACGATGTGATAAAACGAGCTTAGGATATGTAGGCATTTATGCGTAGTGAAGGGGATGAGTTGGATTTGTGTTTACTAAGATTGTGTGATACACAGACCCCATTTGAGAGGCTCTTATATCAATGTATTTCCAAATATTTATTCGCGATATCTTACTCAGATTACAAAGTCGGTAAATGACACCAGCAAGTTTGAGTTCCACTCTTGCTATGAAGGGATCATTTCTAAAGTAGTTTTAGTTTATAAGTGGTTACTTTCCTGTTAAATGTCATGTAAAACACGTTGGCTATATTACATGTAGGTACTTGCATTCCTAGCTATCAACATGTAGATGCTTCTCGAGAGTTAAAATCGAAATATTACTTCCTTTTCGTAAATGGATAATTATGTTTATAAAAACCTTTGTGGTAGGTGGGGGCAACCACGATCCACTCATTCGATGCAGTGCTGTGACTGGTGACTCTACAATGAGTGGCAGTTCCAGGAAATAATTTACTGCGTTGGCTGGTAACGATCGAAATGATTCCTGGAAGTCGAGTGGGATAAAGTACCTGGATGGGGCTCACAAGAGTTTATCTTCGTGGGAAAGATGGGGGTTGATTGCTCACTACAGTCCCGTTCAGTGGCAAGTGAAGCTGGTCACGAACTGATTAGCATAGCCCCAGGCTTCTACGCTCCTGATTAGTTGGGTGAGGATTGGATGTTTTTTTTTTTTTTTTTTTTTTTTGTATTGATTTTTGGATATGAATGAAGTATACTAATCTGAGATTGACCTGCAGTGTATAGAAGCCAGTACCTGAGAAGGAATGGAAAGGATCTGCAATAATTGTCGGTTCTTTCTTGAAATGACATGCCGTCACAATTCTTATGACTATAACATTCCCTACGAGGCTCTCAGACAAAAAAAGGGATGTACTATAAACGTTAAATTTAAATTACCTTCATCATCATCATCATCTTGTCTATTTTCCCATGCAGCAGGTGGAGTGAGGTACAGTTCATAGAGCCTTTTCCTGGTATTTTGTTCCATATTTCACCCAACCTGTAGGTGGAGTGCTATAGGGAATACACTACAGATATGAAGTACGGTAGATAGGGTGAGATGTGAAATACACTACATGACCGGCCTTTCTCCTAGAGGGGAAGTTGGGAGCAAAATATCCCATCCCTACGCTGGCAAAACACGAAGGGAGAAGGGTGATATATGCAGAATTAGAAGTATTCTAATGGTTATGTATAGGTGCATCAGAGTTTATATACAGTATCTCTGTACTAGAATCGATACAGTGCAAAAGACACTAAAATCACCATCATAATGCCAGTCGTTACTTGAACCTCAAACTTCATACTTCATGAAAAAATATGTTTGTGCTGCTTAATACCTGAGGCAAAGTTCGATATTCATTATCTGGAGAACAGTACTGCACAGAGCACACTGCCCGATGACTGGTCTAGAGTTAATTTATAAGAAGATAAACGTTCAGCACGATGTTTTTGTAGCCTGCGTCTACAAGGTACAAAATACTTTCCCCTCCTGAAATCCTTCCTCCCCTCCCAGAAACACTCTGGGTATCTTTCAGTTTTCAAGAGGAAGGACATCCACCAACCCATTACAGAGACATCACAGACTTTGGAGAAATAACTCACTATTGGCAACAAAGAAATTTGGGCATGTGGGGATTAGGCTATCTGGGTCAGGGCATGATTCAAACCGAGAGCCCGACTCTGGTCGAATGCCTATATACTATAGAAATAAGCATAAGCTTGGCTGACAAGCTTTGTGTGTGTGTGTGTGTGTGTGTGTGTGTGTGTGTGTGTGTGTGTGTGTGTGTGTGTGTTTTGTATAAATATTCTTGGATAGTACAGTTTAGAAATGTGTGTGTGTGTGTGTGTGTGTGTGTGTGTGTGTGTGTGTGTGTGTGTGTGTGTGTGTGTGTGTGTGTGTGTGTGTGTGTGTTTTGTATAAATATTCTTGGATAGTACAGTTTAGAAATGTGTGTGTGTGTGTGTGTGTGTGTGTGTGTGTGTGTGTGTGTGTGTTTATACATATTCTGGGATAGTACAGGCTAGATTTTCCTCCCTATATTTTAAATTTCTCGAAACCCCTAGTCTGGAATACTTGTTCTGATATAATATCTTCCAGATTTTTAACTCTTTACAACAGGTCCAGAAGTCCTATTATTATTATTTAATTCGTATTCGTCTCTTTAAGTGCATAACTTTGGCTACACAACATGGCAGCTCTGTCTCACCCGATCTAGTGTTATTATACAAACTGGATCCCGGCAGCCCTCCATCGTAGTCTTCTCATCAGGGGCCCTAAATGGTGATTAAGGTGGGACCATCTGGCTTGACTTTACTGGGGGAAGCTTTTACACCGTGGTGATTACCATCACACAAAGCTAACAAAGAGCTCCTGCTGATGATGAGGGTAGCTGAAGGGGTAAAAAATTATTAAAATCGAGGAGGGTGAGACTAGGGAGGAGTCCAAGAAGAACAGGAGTGTGGATGGTAGATTTCGTTATGATAAGAAAATTATGAAAGTAGATTTTAATAAAACTCAAGATCTAGTGAATATTGAATATGACATGATAGGCATGAGTTCGAGAAAGCTAGGGTGAATAAGGCAATGAAAACGAGTTATGAACGATTGAGGGAATGTGAACTAATGATGCATGAGACAAACGAAAACCTGTATTGGTGCACTTACAGTGATTTTGTAGCCGATTAGCACTCAGTACTGAGAAGGTGCTGATAATGGGAGAAATGAATACTGCGGGAGAAATCTGTGTCGGTGAAATCTGAAAAAGAAATACTCAGTTCTAGATGAGTGGGACATTTGTAACTGGTGAAGAGGTAAGACGATATGGATATACGTTATTAATGTATAAAGATTAAATGTTTAACAGAAAGATGTAGCCTACAATAGGTGACTTTTAAAAAACATTGAGTGAGGAAAACAAAAGAGGTGGAGAAAATATTACACAACAGACGAAATATAACGAAGAAAATAGCTGTGAAATGTTAACTCCTACAGCTCGAGGATTAGTTTTTTGTTCTTGAAGCTGTCTGACAATCATAGTCTGCTTAAGAACGCGTCTACACGTGTGCTCGAACAAGTGCTGGCAACATGTTAGCAACACAATAACGAACACGCTACAAACATGTTGGGAACAGCAGTGTCCAGATCATGTTGGCAACATCATCATTCTCAGCTGCCTGGTATGGACAACATATCCCATCACCTCTGCTGCAAGTGCTCAAAGCTGCACTGAAACATGTTCGTATACATCTGTCCAAATACTGCTGCATACATGTACCCAAACATGTTGCCAGCTGTGTTGCCAACATACGTTCGAGGGCACGCGTGGACGCGCACTAAGGTACAGTACATGTCTCCTGGCAAAGGAGTTATTGGAGGGTAGGACGCACCAGTCCAAAATGGAAATAAGTTATACTATGATAAAAGAAGAGAAATTTTCTGGAATGAAAGACAAAAAGAAATGGACTTCGATTAAAGGAAGTAAACTCACAGTTCGATTGCATTTTCTTCGTCATTTCTGCAGCCTTGAGACGGTGTTGCATGGCTTTCATTCATGTCCGTCACTACATCGAGACTCTTATAAGTACAAAAAATCGTATTGTACCGGAATGAATCAAATATAATTCAGTTATTCGGGATGAAGTTTTTTTTTTTTTTTTTTTTAATGCGAGGAACAAGGAACCAAAGGCCATTGAGCCCGCAATAACAGTTCCCTCCAAGAGAAAAACAAAATACAATAGAGAGCCAAATTCATGATCCGATCATTTCGAGATGCCTGGACACACTGCGTTTGAAAGACTGGAGATCATACACAGCAGGAAATACAGACAGAGGGAGACAGTTCCAGAGTTGACCTGTTGCATAAATGAAAGACTGGGAGTAACGGTTAACTCTTGCATTAGAGAGTTGGACAGAAAAGGGATGAGAGTTTGTTGCTAGACGGGTGCTACGTGCCCGTCATAGAAGTGGAGGAATGCATGCAGACAGTTCAGAGGAGCAGTGACCATTAAAGTAGCGATAGAAAAGAGATAAAGATGCAACAGTGCGGCGAAAAGATAGAGGTTGAAGGGAGTCAGTAAGAGGAGGAGAATTAATGAGACGAAAAGCCTTTGACTCCACCCTATTGAGAAGTGCTGTATGTGGGGAGCCTCCCCACACATGAGAGTTGTACTCCACACAGGGGCGGATAAAACCCGTTTATAGAGTCAACAATTGTGCAGGGGTAAAGAAAGAACGGAGTTGGCTTAGCACACCCAATCTCTTGGAAGCAGATTCAACAAGAGGTGTAATATAATCTTTCCAAGATAAATCCCGAGTAAATGAAACAACAAGCATGTTCAACAATGATGCAGGATTAAGCTGAATATTATTAAACATTAATGGGTATACCTGTGGAAGATTTTATCGGGTTGATAGGTGTAAGAACTGAGTCTTAGATGCATTAAAAACAACCAGAATATTTTTACCCCGGTCAGAGATACGAGCCAAGTCAGACATTAGGTGTGCCATAGACTCATCCCTTGTTTGTTGAAGTATCTGCTGAAATGGGCATTGCGGGAACCGAATGTAAAGGTGAAGGATGGAGTCATGGGCGTATGAGTGGATAGAGTTAGATGTACAGCTTAGAAGGTCATTGATAAATAAAAGGAAGAGAGTTGGTGATAGGACAGAGACCTGAGGAACGCCACTGTTGATAGATCTAGGAGAAGAACGATGGCCGTCTACAACAGCGGCTATAGAACGACCAGAAAGGAAGCTAGCGATGAAGGCACAGACAGAAGGATAGAAGCCGTAAGAGGGCAGTTTGGAAATTAAAGATTTATGCCAGACTCGATCAAATGCCTTTGAGATGTCAAGTGCAATGGCAAAGCTTTCGCCAAAGTCCCGAAAAGAGGATGACCAGGAGTCTGAAAGGTAGGTGAGAAGATCGTCAGTGGAGCGTCCCTGACGGAACCCGTACTGACGATCACAAAGAAGGTTGTGATAGGAAAGATGCCTTATAATTTTTCTATTGAGAATTGACTCGAAAGCTTTTGAAATACAGGACGTTAAAGCAATTCGACGATAGTTGGAGGGTTGGGAGTGGTCACCCTTCTTTGGGACTGGCTGAATGAAAGCAAACTTCCAGCAAGAAGGAAAGGTACAAGTTGACAGACAAAGGCGAAAGAGTTTGCCTAGGCAGGGTGTAAGCACAGAAGCACAGTTCTTGAGAACAACAGGAGGGACCCCATCAGGACCATATGCCTTGTTAGTATTGAGGCCAGTGATGGCAGAAAATACATCAGCTGAAGAAATTTTAATGTCAGCCAGGAGGAAGTCAGAGGGGGGAAGTGATGGAGGAACAGCACCGGAATCGTCTAAGGTGGAATCGGAGGAGAAAGTCTGTGTGAAGACATCTGCTTTATCAGTAGAAGAAATAGCTACAGAACCATCAGAGTAGAAAAGAGGACGGAAGAATGATGAGGTAAAGTTGTTAGAAAGGTTTTTGGCAAGGTGCCAGAAGAAGTGGGAAGAATTCGAGTTGGAGAGTTGAGAGCATTTAGTAGATGAAATTATTTTTAGCAGAGCGAAGAACAGACTTAGCACAATTCCGGGCAGAAACATAAAGATAATGAGATTCAGGGGTGGGTTGGCTCCGGTCCTTTTGTAGGCCCTCTCCTTGTTGTGGACAGCATTAGAACAAGCGTGATTAAACCAAGGCTTTCTTGCATTAGTCAAAGGATATGAGAAAGGAATATATGCTTCTATGCCCGAGAGAATAACCTCCGTAATGCGCAAGGCACACTCAGATGGCTCCCGGCCATGGAAGCAATAATCAAAATGCCACAGATGACGTTTCCCTGGAGGGTCAACAGGCCGTACCGGAGTGATAGGACAGGTTAAGGTGATAAGGTTGTGATCGGAGGAGCCCAACGGAGATAAAAGATTAACAATGTAAGCTGAAGGATTAGTTGTAAGGAAGAGGTTAAGTATGTTGGAGCTCTCTCCAAGGCTTTCTGGGATACGGGTATGGTGCTGTACAAGCTGCTCTACGTCATTAAGGATAGAAAAGATGTAGGCTTGTTCACCAGGTGGATCAGTGAAAGGAGAGGAGAGCCAAAGGTGGTGGTGAACATTGAAATCTCCTAGAATGGAGATTTCAGAGAAAGGAGAAAAGGATAGAATGTGTTCCATCGTAGAAGTAAGATAGCCGAAGAATTTTTGATAGTCAATAGACTTAGGAGATATGTAAACAGCACAATGACAGGAAAGCCAAAGCCAGAGTGTAGAGAATTCAGAAGAATCGAGTTCAGGAACACGAGAGTAAGATAAGTCGTTGCATATATATACACAACAGCCACCTTTGGCTTTGAAATGAGTATAGAGAAAGTAGGAGGATACAGAAAAGAATTTGCTGTCAGTTGCCTCAGAGAGCTGGGTCTCAGTTAGAAAAAGAAGATGAGGTTTAGAGGAGAGGTGGTGCTCAACAGAGCAAAAGTTAGAGGAAAGGCCGCAAATGTTGTGGAAATGAAGAAGAGAGTCAGACAGCGGTTCCAGGCACCTCGAGTCGTCACCGGGAGAGGGGCGGAAGGTGGGGGCATTTATGGTCCCCCCCTCCTGGGGACTCCGAGGCTGGATGGTGAGATGCCATAATTTTTTGAATTTTAGAAAAAGAAGTGTAGTGTGTACTGTGCATGTAGTTTGGTGTAGATAATTAGAGAAATTTGTATGGGAGTTGAAGAATAAAAATCAGGTCAAGTTTTACTTTTCTTGAGTTTTTGTGTCCTGAAGGAAAGCATCAAATTGTCATCTCTCATACAGTCAAAGGAAAAAAACTTAGGATGCAAAAGCACTGGGACTGGAATGGAGGTCCTAACAGTTTCTGCTATTCTCAGTAGGACCGAATGAATTTTTCTGAGATTCTCGTACATTTGGCAACTCAGTGGCTATCCCCAAAAAGACCTCTACCTCGCTCACACCACTCGCTGTTAAAATAGCCATGCAAGGGAGAATTGCTGCATTTTGTTCGCCCCTGCCCATCACTGCATTTTTGTCCATGTAGCTCTACGCCCTTCCACGTGATTACAGAAGCATTAAGCTGGGGACATCGGTAGCCATCGTCAAGAAGACACAGATTGTCACCACGTATAAAGGAGGCAAATCTAAGACTGAAATAGCGAAGGAGCTATAGGTGTTTCCAAAACACCGCTTTGATCTAGTGCAGTCGTGACGAACATGGGGATCTTGAAATAGCATTTTAGCGAAAGAAGGGATCTGGATGACCGAGGAAAACGACTGAGAAGACGGACAACCTGCCCAGAAGGATGATTATGAATCAGCCATCAATAACAAGTAAGCAACTGAAGGCTGAAAACCCAGATGTGCTTGCCAACATGTCTATGAGGACGATCCAACATCGGCTATAAACAATACTTGGACTTCGCTGCCACTCTGCCGTCAAGAAGCCTCGCCTCACCCCGGCCATAAAAAAGGAGTGGCTTGAACTGAAGAACAAATACTAATTGTGGACGGAAGAGGACTGGGAAACTGATGTTTTCAGCGATGAATGGTGCTTCTATGTAACAAGTAATGCCAACAAGAAGGCTATACGTCCGCGTGGGTCCAACTGATTCGATTCCAAGTATTCCTGGAAGACCGTGAAGCTACAATGTAGGAAATCAAATCAGTGCACCTACAGCACTTGGCCTATGGCAAGGCTGGTGCGTTTGATCAGCAGTCCACAATGGCGTGTAATAAATACTGTATTCTTATTACGGAAACAAATGTAAAATTTAAGTGGAGTCCACTAAATCTCTCCCTAGGTAAGCTCAGTATGGAATGCTCACACAGTAACTGGACTGTTGTTTAACGATGATTACTGAGCAATTAATGATTGAAACTGACAACAGCATGGGCTTACAGCAATTTCTCATACGTATTTCTTACATTTATGTTGTTCTCTTCTAAGCAAGATCTACTGTGCTACTTTTCACCTCTTCCTTGTCCTTCGTTTACCTTTCTCCCACATTTTCTGCTTTTCTTCCCTATTATTCTTACTACTTATACTATCGTATTTCCTATGCTCATATCGCCTCCTAAGTAACTTCCATATTCACAGTTCTCTCTAGCAGTCTAATAATTTCCCCTTTGCAGACATTCAGAGTCGTCATTATTTTCCAATTACTACCACCCTTCATTATATGGCCATCATTTTTATTATCGGTTCGTTATTACTTTTTAATTCTTTACTTCTATTGCTTACTCTCTTCCCTTTCACAGTATTTTCTACTGTCATTCCCATTATCTGTGTTGTGTAACAGGCTTTTATTTCTTCTTACCCCATTTTCCTTCTTATTTTCTCTCTCCTTTCAGCTTCTCTTCTTTTGTCCTCATATTTCCGATCTTCTGTGCTGTTTCCCTCTCTTCCTCTTCTATCTCTTCTTTTTTTATGTATAATCTCTTCCCTATTTCCTCTTCGTGTTCTTTATTAACTTTTCTTCTGATTTTCTCACATTTTCCTTATTGTTCCGTTTCTGTCCATTTAGTATTTTTAACCTTTCCTTCTGCTTCCCCCCCCCCCATCTCTCTCTCTCTCTTCCAGTTTCCTTACTGTTTACGATCCTTGTATTTTCCTATTTTTTCCCATCTTCCATTCTTTCTCCTGGCCAACAGGATATTACTTCCCTAGACGGTTCTCCATCCCCTCTCACACCACCAGCCCTGCTTTTCATACCACATCAGTGATCACCCTTCCTTTTGCTCTCCTGCCTCCCGAGATCCACAGTGCCTCTCCACTCCCACGTTTCCTCCCCAACACAAAACCCATTTTCCACTTCCACAGTCCATATCCTCCCTCAAACTATCTTCCCAACCCAACACTGGCTTTGCTACGTAACACTTCCTCCTACGATATTCACTTCCCACCCTTACACTGCCTCCTCCACTAGCACATCCCCCCCATATCGCTTCCATTCATAATCAGCCCGTCCTTGGATCCCCATACCCATAGTTCTTCCCAACTCCCACACCGTGTACACACTCCAACCTTCACATTGTCTTCCCACCTCTCACTGACTCCACATCGTTACACTTCTTCCCAATCCCCACACAGTCTCCTCGTCCTCATACCGCCTATCCATTCCCACATTCCCTTCCCATCCTTACACTGCTTCCCCACCTCTCTCTGCCCCTCCATCCACACAAATCATCCCCAGTTTCATATTAGGTTTCCATTCTTCAGTACCGGACCAACCGGCGACAACCTCCACACGCCTTCTATACCTGTTAAAACACACTTTGCCCTCCCACTCCACATTTCCCACCCCAAACTACATAGTGTCTCTGAATCTCGCACACTACCTCCCCTCTCCCAAACTACCTATCCATCCCCACACTAATTTCCCACCCCTACCCTTCCTGCCTCCCCAACACAACCTTTCTGCCTATCCCCTAGGCTGCAGAGAGCTCTGAGCTAAGTCATGCCCTGGTGCTGCTATCCTCCGTTAACATTCGTTAAGAGCCTTCAGAGAGGTTTGTAGCAATCTGTCGACCGGTCCTTCTCAGATGCTTGCAGCAACCAAGGGGCTATACACTTCCTCTCCACCCCCCCACCACCAGCCATCCCCACACAACCTCCTCACTCCCACACTGCTTCTCCATCCCAACAATACTTCCTCACCCCCACACTACTTTTACACCCCCACAGAACCTCCCCACCCCCACACTACCTCTCCACCCCCATACAACCTCCCAACCCTAACATTACCCCTCCACCTACTGTACATACAGCCTCCCCACCCTCACATTATCTTTCCACCTCCATACAACCTCCCCTTCCCCACACTACCTTTCCAACCCATCACAATCTCCCCACCCCCAAACTACCTCTCCACCCCCACACAATCTACCCATCCTCACAGGTAAGGTAAGGTAAGGTAGGTAAGTATTTATTGACCACAATATCCAGTTACACATACAGGATTTCAAGCAACAAGAAACCTTAGCATGATAAACCGTACATCAGAGATTAGCAAACAATTATGGTCCACAAAACAAGCGAAGTATTAAAGGGTTGATCAGTGCATCTATATAGCCTTAATGAAAGATGGAAATCATTACACTTCTGATTAGTAACTTAACTACAATTTGACCAATCACCTTTTTTACGGAAAAAAAAATCCCAATGATATATCATGGTTAGAATAAGAGCATACAAAATGAATTAAATACACTTTAAATAACATAGGTTATGATAAGCATTATAGTACACACTAGCCAAAACAGGAAAGGACCTTATACACTATCTCCTCAATAGGAAACTGAGCATTGTCACCAATGATTTGACTCCAGGAAGTAAAGTTATATCTTGTACGTATGTACTGAGTCAGTGGACACACCTCCAGTACATGCAACTCTGTTTGCACAGCACCACATGGACAGAGCTGCTCTGCTACCGGGAGACGTCCCCGTCCACGCCGATTCCAACGGCTCGTCTCAATCGCCAGATTATGACTGATTACCCGCAGCCGACTAAATGCCACTCTGTGTACCTCAATAGTTTTACCACGACATTTATAGATCTCGTGAACTGTTAAGGTAGGGTTCAACACATTATAAATTAGCCTTCTAGAAGATGTAGAGTTAGAAATTGATTGCTTTAAAGATTGAATGCCGACTTTAACATCATCAACAGAATTATTAATTAAAATCTTAATGTGTTTACTTGTTGGTGTGTTAACTGCCATGGTCAGCCTGACGGCGTGCACCCACGGGTCATCGAGCATACCACGCCTCTCCCCCCACAGTCGCTGGAAAAGCTTCCTCTGCCTTGCTAGTACTAAAGATTTCAGTGGCGGGCACCCGAGTTCCACGTAACAAACTTCCGTGCACGCCGTCATACGAGCTCCCAGCAGCTGTTTAATACTCCAGTTATACAATTTTTCCATTGGCCTCAAGTTCTCATTAAACCAGGACTCACAGCCATATAGGATGGTTGACATTAAGGCTGCTTCAAACATTTTCTTTTTAACATAAAATGGTATGTCTATATTCTCTTCCAAAAATGACACAAATTTCAGAATGTGGCACATTTTTGCTTGTGCTTGGGCGGTAATGGCGAACGACAGGGTCCCGTCGCTTGTGAACAGGCTGCCCAGATACACATACCTGTCACACCACTGCACGACCATATCACCAACGCAGAATGGCTCACGATCGCCCACTGACGCATGGATTGCAAAGAACTTGGTCTTAATATTATTCACAACCATGCCATTATTTACACAGAACTGATTCAGAAAGGTAAGTTTATGTTCCATCCCACGTCGCGTTGTCGAGAGAAGAACAGTATCGTCCACAAGGACAAGGAGATGAAGCCACTGTAAAAAACCATCTGGACCACAATTGGACTTTATCAACTTAATCATGCTGTTTACAAAAATGATAAATAATAAACAAGATGTTGGGGACCCCTATCTGACGCCGATCCTGGATGTTACAATGGCTGTCCCAATAATGCTCAAAGTAACCCCGTATATCGCCACCAGCGCCGCTAACATTCGCGACCCGCACTCCAACTCACGTAACATGCGAAACAATTTGGCGCGAGGGACCCGGTCGTATGCCATTGAAAAATCGACAAAGCAAACAAATAACTTATGCTTTCTCCTGTGGGCCAAATTAATTAAAAGTCTAAGTGTCACAACATGTTCAATGCAACCCCGGCCCTCCTGACTCCCTGCCTGCTCCCAATACGGAACAAACCACATAATTAACCAAGTTGATAGCACCATGTCATACAGCTTTGCCAAGCAATTTATTATATTTATACCACGGTAATTCTTGGGTAATGATCTGTTACCTTTCTTAAATATCGTGACCATACGGGCCAACTGCCAGGATGTGGAATAAGAGACTACATTAAACAACGCTAATATAAAGTGTATCCACAGGTCTGGTAAACACTTTATAATTCCTGGGCTTATCCCATCTGGCCCACACGCTTTATCTTGCTTTAATCTATGTATTTCTCGCACAACCTCATCAAATTTTATGTCATCATCAAGAACTGGTATGGTTACATTTGTATCAAACTCAGTAGGTACTATAGGTTCAGCATCATGTGGGTTATATACCTCCTCAAAAAAGGCTTTGAAATCCTCATCTGTGGGTTTTTTATTACCGTCAGAATCATCATTATCATCTCTATACTCCCCACGCCAGTCTATAGCTTTCCACATACGCCTGTCATCCATATCATTTAAGAGTCTCTCCCACCTGCTCACTGTGACATCCTCTGGCACAGTCACCTGAGCAGACCGACTGGCACTAGCACACCTGTACAAAATGTCTGCCATTTGGTTCACATTAGTATCAGTGTCAGGATCAAACTAGGGAATATCGAATCGAGATAGTTCCCCAATAAAGTTTTCGATGTGAACATCACGAAACTTTATAGGACGTTTTAACCGAGATTTCTTCTTCTTACAACCTGAATACAGAACTGCATGATCACCAAGCGAACCCGCCCGCACACCAAGACACACCCTATCCACCACAGGGGAGGACAGAGCAACTGCTATCGGGGAGTGATCCGATGGAAGATCAAGATCATTATTCACAGTGAAACTTTGAATGCAATTTAAAATTTTGGTAGAAGCAATACACACATCTACTTCGGAAATCCATTCATTACGTTTCCTATAGGTCAGATTGCTCTTATAATGTTTTTCACCATATTTCAAGTTATTTACCACCACTAAATTTTGTTCTACAGATACAGTAGTCAGAGTATTTGCATTCTCATTAGGCAAATTAATTTGATCAGGAATCTCGGGGTAGGTGAAATAATCAGATCCAGAGACAAGTAAATTCACTATAATACTTTGAACACCAGCACCAAAACGTGTGTTCAGGTCTCCCATTAGTAGAACATTACAATTTTCCTCTTTTCCACATATGATTTTCTCTTGTATATAACTGACACTGTTAGGATTAAAGTACTGCGAATCTGTAGGGGATACATACACAAACCCCAAGAGCACAATGCTCAATAGGGACAATCTGAGCCAAATTTGGTCTTTCATTTTACAGTCTACACCCATCACAGATGACTGTAAACAACGCTTTACCAGTACCACTGTGCCCCCTTTATGTCAGTCTGACCTCACAGTGTCTATAACAAACATAGCCAGGTAGAGCGATACGATCACTAGTTTTCACTTCATTCAACCCTATCACATCGTAATTCATTAACAATGCCTGTACACTGGGCTTTTCTAACTTTGTACGAACCCCATTGATGTTCCACGACATGATTGCAACATTTCTCCTTTGTGGTCCACCTAGAAAGGAGCCGGCCGCCACACAACCTCCTCCCCCCTGCGCTACCTCTCCACCCGCACACAACCTTCCCACTGACACATAACCTCCCCATCCCTACACTACCACTTCACCCCTACATTACAGTATGTCCCCACCCTTACATTACCTCCCCACCTCTACACTAGCTCCCCACCAGCATACAACTTCCCCATCCCTACAATACCTCCCCACCCCTATACTACCTCCCCACCCCTATACTACCTCTCCACCCCCATACTACCTCCCCACCCGTGCACTACCTCCCCACCCATACACTACCTCCCCACCCATACACGACCTCCCCACCAACACAACCTCCTCACTCCTACAGTACCTCTACACCACTACACTACCTCCTCATCCCTACACTACCTGCCCACCCCTGCAGTACCTCCACCCCTACACCACCTCCCCACCCCTACAGTACCTCCCCACCCGCACACAAACTCCCCATCCCTACACTACCTCCCACCCCTACACTACCTACCCACCCGCACACAATCTCCCCATCCCTACACTACCTCCCTACCCCTACTCTACGTCCCCACCCATACACTACCTCTCCATCCATACACTATCTCACCACCGCTACACTACCTCCCAACCCTTACACTACCTCAGCACGCCTACACAACCTCCCCACCCGCCCGCACACAACCTCACCACTCGCACAGAACTTCCCCATCCCCACACTCCCTCTACACCCTCCACAACTTCCCCACCTCTACCCTAAATCCTTCCCTCACACAACTCCCCACCCCTTCACTACCTCTCCACTTCCACAAAACTTCCCCACTTTTACATTACCTTTCCACTTCCATATAACTTCTCCACCCCTACACCACCTCCCCACCCCCACATTACCTCCCAGCCCCAGCATTGCCTCTCCACCCCACCACTACCTCACTACCCCACCACCCCTACACTACATCTCCACCTCGACACTACCTCCCAACCCCAACACTACCTCGCCATCCCCTCCGCTACCTCTCCACCCCTCCATTACCTCCCTATCCCTACATTACCTCACCACCTCTACACTACCTTCACACCCCCAGTAAAGCCTCCTTCCCTTCACACTATCTTCTAACCATCACACTGCTTACTAGCCTTCTTCCTGCTGTATGAAAGCAGATGTATAATGATGTATATTGATAACTTTCATGATGTAGTTGTCCAGGGACGAAGTTTTCAATTAACTCACTTTCCACAGCGAAGCTTAATTTACAAAGCATGCATACGTAAGGCGAACTGCCCATTTCCTTCTCCATCACCTGCCATAATCCCAGCCCATCCTGCAAACTCTTTTCCGACTATCTCGCCAATTTTTCTGCTCTACCTTCAGTCCCCTTATGAAGTTTCCTTAAAGAAGTTTCCTTTCCATCCACAAACCATCTCCAATACAGTGTCTGACTTTACTGTGTATGTTCCGTCTGTCCTGAATCACCACCTAACACCTCCCAATCCTTCACAACTCTTTTCCATCGACTCACTCACCGAGTCTTCTTAGACAAATATACAGTTCTACCGCTATTGTTCAATTAGTCACATCATTATTTCTTTTACAAGGTATCAGAAACTAGTTACTGCTGGGTCATGCACACCTACCAACTGTTAGTTGCTTACCTTAACCCGCGGCTTTCCATCGACGTGAATTAACGTCCACACGTTTTGTCACTGCCAATCCCATTGACGTATATAACGCAAATCAATTGCAAGGTCCCTAATTTGCACAATTTTCAATTTTTGCGAGTGATTTTTGGTATGTATACACGGGACACCTTCCTCTACAAGATGCCAGGCAGGGACAATGCCTTACCCAGCATGACCTCCCCCCCCCTGCACGCCATTGTCTCAGCAATTCACCTGTTACCAGTGACCTGGCCAGTAAAGCCATGTCATGCCACGGTACGAAATTCAGGGCCAGAGTGATTCCCCAATCGATGACAATGTGGAGGACAAACTTTACATAGCATTAGAGGAAGAAACAGTCAGAAATGATGATCAGGTAATGTTGCCAAAAAAGGTCAGGTATATTGATGTGTTTCATGAGTGAAACAATGCTTATATTGCCTATATTACTGTGTGAAAACCAATATTCTCTCATACTACATATAAATTCGTACCAAATAATTAAATATATACCGTTTATGAGTGGTGTGGAATGGTTACACTCCCATGGAACTCGTTTTCTTTGGAGCCAACATGATAGAAAACCCAGTAAGGTGAGGAGGTACTCCTACCTGTATCGAGTATTTTAAACCTCAGGTGAGCGATTTCTCTATGAATTTTCGATGTTTCTCACCAAAAGTGGAGGTTTGAGCCCCCCCCAAAAAAAATCCAAAAATGGTCAGGATTGGGGGGAGTCAGTTGTGGAAAAGTGGTCGGGATGGGGCGGGTTAACTACCGAATCGGTTTATACTTTTACTACTGTATATTCATATCTTGAAAACACAGCACAAGCACAGTAAGGTCGAACTTGTCTCACTAGCTTTATGCATGCTGTGCATTAATCTATATTGACCTAAAGCAATCCATTGGCCTTGGACGACGTGATAGGTTGAGGTCCTATACTTACAGAAGTGGTCTTTTGTCTCGCAGGACTTGGTACGATCCCAGACAAGGGCATCCTGATAATATTTTATGACACCAGTACTAAATGAGAGACTCCTGACATGTTCATCAAAGATGAAAGATGAAAGTCTGAGGTGGTGATACCATATATGAAGGTGTGTAGCACACAGGAGAATGTTTGAGCCTAGAGGAAAGGCTGTCGAATCTATGGAAAGAAAACAGATAAAATAAGAAAAAAATGTATAGCTGACCTGAAAAGAGCTGCTTTACTAAGAACTTGAAGGGAATATGTCATAAATTAAAGCTGACGAATGTACAAATATATTTAGTGGTCAGGAAGTTCGCAAAACGAACATGTGAACTATAAAAGCTATTCTCTCTCTCTCTCTCTCTCTCTCTGTCATTCTTTTTCGCACTTTCCTAATGTTAATCATTAATCTTTTCCTTGCATCCCTATCTTGTTCTCCATTCACCCCACCATCCCTCTGCCCGCACCTCGATCAATATGCTCCACTTCTTTCCTATGTGTGTGTGTGTGTGTGTGTGTGTGTGTGTGTGTGTGTGTGTGTGTGTGTGTGTGTGTGTGTGTGTGTGTGTGTGTGTGTGTGTGTCCGAAAGCATAACAAATCTTTCCAATTCAGGCACATCCCTGACCACTATCCCCCAGGTGCGTGTATCTCCCTGGCAGGTTGATGATGTAGTGAGGGTCGTATATTTGCCTAGGTGGATATGATGTTTTTGTTGCACATCTTCTTAAGAAGTTTTTCTCTGCATATCTTGCTATATGATATTGGTGAACTCTATGACGAGATTAGAATGAATTATGTATCATACAAAAGAAATTTATAGTATAATATAGAACATATTTTACTGAGGAATATGTGTAACCATGTCTCTTGTTCATCACCAGATGTACTGCAATATCTCTTATGCAGCATCAGGTGGTCTAAGATATATCTAATGGAGCATGCAGTACAGGTCTCATCCCTATTGCCACTGGTTTAGGGAGTCGTACTTGCGTTGCTTAATTACGATGTTAAAAACAGCTCCATATCAAACTAATTTCTTATCAAGAACATTAATACATCTCTGAAGGTTATTTATGGAATTCACATCGATACCAGGAGTACATAAGCAGTGCTGGTTCTAGCCTTTTGGAGGCCCTATGTGAAATGCTGTTTGGGGGCCCCTATTTTGTGAAACTATGGTGGGGGGATTCCAAACCCTCTAAAGTGATCCGGGGGCATGCCTTTAACATTTAAATGCATCAATCTGTTGCACTTTAAGAGAAAAAGAGGCTAGATCCGTGAAAAACCCTTAACATCTTTTTATTCTCTCAAATTCAAATTAAACATTTCAAGTTGATCACAGCAATAAACCTACAGAAAATGATAATAAATGGGGCACACTGGGGCTCCTCTACAGGATTTACCGAATCTCCATTATAACATCTCCCAAATGAGCATAAATGAGACAGATGCTGCATTTTCCTTAAAAGGTTTATTTTAAATCTTAGGAAATGTTAAAATTGTTATGGTGAGTCCCGTGCCTGATAATGAGGTCACAAAATACTTTGTGATGTTGTTCCAATGTTCTGCTGTGTTGGCTATATACGTCAAAGGATGAAGATTTATCGGTTTTACACATATGTACGAGCATATCCTCATTTATTCTTTTATTCAAATACTCCCAGTGGTCACCAGCAAAGGTATTAAAAAATAATTATATAGTTTATTTCACCAGACAGTTGCTGCCTGCAGTACGACATGCTCTACATGTCATCCACTTTCCATCTCACTTCTCTCCTGCACCTCTTTTCCAACACTTTCCTATTGGTCCTTTCTTGGTAGATGGGAATTTGGCCCAGCCTCTGACATTTCTCGCACACTTCTTTCTGGTTATCTTTTTGAGTCCGATTTGTAGTCAGCCACGGCACATACAAAGTTAGTCATATTGAATATTTACATTTTAAAAAGTCATGACAAACGCTCGTGCACCAGGCACCTTGGAGGTCTGGAGCCAAGACCACTTTCTCCATCTTTGTACAGCAGATAAATCTGCTTATTTGACTTGACAGCAATATCCATGACTACAATGGTGTGAGTTCATATAAAGACGAATACACTAAAGCTCCCTTAGTTGTACTGATCATTATTTACCCTGTACGTGACAGATTTTAGCAATGGTTATAATGGTTGGTATTTATGAAATATAAGCAGTTTTACGCATATTACGGTAAACAATAATACTTTAGACATATATTAAGTATTATTTGCTTCTCAGACAGTGAAAAGTTTCTGCATATATGAGTTGAGAGATGAATCATTGATTGTTTGCCGAGTTTGTACTTTTGCCCCTGCGATCTCTGTCAATTGGAACCGCAGTCTCTTTGAAGAAACTCTTATTTTTTTCTTTTAATACTTTCGCTGGTGACCACTGGGAGTATTTGAATAAAAATATGAATCAAGAAATATTCGTACATATGTGTAAAACCGATAAATCTTCATCCTCTGACGTATACAGCTAACACCGCAGAACATTAGAACAACATCACGAAGTATTTTGTGACCTAATTATTAGGCATGGGACTCACCTTAAATGAATGAGAAAAATTTGTACATAATATTTTATGCGAGCATTCTGCACTGCCCTCAAATTAACGCGCCCCATCCCGACGTTTTCTGGGCAGTGGTACGCCCCAGTCCCGACATTTTTGGACTTTTTTTTTTTTTTTACTCAAACATCCACTTTTGCTGAGAAACATCGAAAATTCATAGAGAAATCGCTCACCTGAGGTTTAAATTACTCAATCCAGGTAGGAGTACCTCCTTACCTTACGGGGTTTTCTATCAGGCTGGCTGCAAAGTAAACCAGTTCCATGGGAGGATAACTATTCTACACCACTCATAAACGGTATTTATTTATTTATTTGGTACGAATTTATATGTAGTACGAGAGTATATTGGTTTTCAAACGGTAATATAGGCACTATAAGCATTGTTTCACTCACTAACTCATCACCATTCCTGACCTTGAAGAGAGAACCTGTATTTTTTTCACAGGAAAAATCATCAGAGAAATTACCAATACGCCGGGAATCGAACCCGGGACTCTCAGGTGAGAGCCAGGCAGCATACCACTACACCACGACCAGATAAAAGTTAATTCACGTTGTCACAATCTTGTAACCAACGTCCCTCCGCCCCCACTGTGGGCATGAAGAGGATGAGTTAACCCCCTGGCACTCGGGCAAGTAGATGCTTTTAATCTATCCCAAACACTTACGGCAAGTCAGAATGAAGAGAGAACCTGTATTTTTTTCACAGGAAAAATCATCAGAGAAATTACCAATATGCCAGGAATCGAACCCGGGACTCTCAGGTGAGAGCCAGGCAGCATACCACTACACCACGACCAAGTAAAAGTTAACTCACGTTGTCACAATCTTGTAACCAACGTCCCTCCGCCCCCACTGTGGGCATGAAGAGGATGAGTTAACCCCCTGGCACTCGGGCAAGTAGATGCTTTTAATCCCTACACCGCGGGCTTGTTTACCAATGACTTGTGTGTGCCGCGGGGTTATTTGGGCTCCGACAGACTCTTAAAAAATATTTGCCAAAAATCAGTTATTAGTCCTAGAATAATAAAATTACATATGCTTATGGCACATACCTTCAGCTTTCTCCTGGAATGATTGTTGAGCCTTCGTCTGTTACCGTAGGACTTGTGGAGACCTCTGAAGTAGGGTAACGAAGTCTCCACTTTACACTTCCCGACAACCCGTAATATGATTACCACAGCCAGATACAAACACTATAAACACTATTCTACAATTTTCAAGTAGTTTGGGATCCATACTAAGAAAAAAAAACCCAGTGTGAAAGCAATGGAAATTACGAGCGCGTCTGATCGTCGCACTGGCACTAGTTCTCTTTTGTTACTCTGTCATTTATTATTCATAAAACCCCTCACACTTTATATTTCTATTACTATATAACATATATATCTACAGTGTTTATCCATAAGTTTCCTTCAGTAGTATTAGTTTATTGTCACTGTAGGGATTCAATTTCTTTCAGTAAAATACGTAGCATTCACTTTCTCGTCCTGTATACTGGCATTGAGAGTGAATGTCACTTTCATTTCACTCTCATAGCTCATAGCATTCAGACATGCTAGAGTGAAACTTTCACTTTCATTACTCCTAGGGTATATACTCGTATTCTTATAATACTACTCATTTACATTTCTATTTACGTTCTCTATTTTATTTACGTTATTTACATTTCTATTTTATTTACACTGTGTTGTGCACTGTCACTTGAAATAACTTATAAAATATTTTCCATTGTTCACATATATTTACATTCATTACTTTCACTTGCTGTTTACACATTATTTACACATTATTTACAATTCCACTTGCACAGTTTTACTCAGTAGAAAGATCGTAGTCACTCTTTTATCAATTGACAGCCCTTTACCTCTTTCCACACGAGGTTTAGTAGGGGGTAAAGGTCACAGAGCCATTGGCATGGGAGTGAAAAAAGGCCTTGAAGTCAGCAAGAAGAAACATACGTCCCCACACTTCGGAAGATGAGAGTAAACTGATAATGCAGGGCCAGCCTGGAGGCCTGTTTAGGGGTTATTCAGAGTTACCAATATTGGTTCTTGAAACAGCTAAGTCTAGCACTGATATGATTGGCAGGAAATCTAGACAATACATTATAAATTTGGTAGTTCCAGGTGAATGTAAATATCACTTAGGCTTCTCCCTTCCCTCCTTACATGTATATTTATTACGAAAATAGATTAGAGGCCTACTTAGGAGATATATAATCAGAGCTACCAATGTTAAATCTTGAAACAGCTTTGTGTAGCACTGATATGATTGGCAGGAAATCTAGACAATACATTATAAATTAGGTAGTTCCAGGTGAATGTAAATATCACTTAGGCTTCTCCCTTCCCTCCTTACATGTATATTTATTATGAAAATAGATTATACGGCATATTTCAAGGGGAAAAAAACAGAGAAAATTAGCGAACGAGTGCACATGAGGTGTTGTCAGGTGATAATTAGCCAATTCCAGGTGTATGGCACTCTCACTTACCTTATTTCTTTCTTGTATATATTATTTGGTATAAGAATACGACATAGGGCTTATTTCAATGGATGAAATCAGTGAAAAATTCCAGGGAAGATTTACTTAGCGTAGCATGGCCGGGCAGGCGAGAGGATAGGGTAATGGAGGGGGGGTAGGGAGGGGAGTCAAGAACGGGGAGAAATGGCTAAATTGTCAACAATGGATGGGAGTACAGATGAGATTAGGAGTGCTGACAAGTGTTGGACATTGGCAGTACTGATAGATAATACAAGCCCCCACTTGGAAGCCCAGGTGAATTCAAAATAACACAGAATCACAAAAGCGACGCCCCGCGGTATGATCCCTTGCTCCCAAGCGTCATGAAAGTGACGCCCCGCGGTTAAGGGGTTAATCTATCCCAAACACTTACGGCAAGTCAGAATGAAGAAAGAACCTGTATTTTTTTCACAGGAAAAATCATCAGAGAAATTACCAATATGCCGGGAATCGAACCCGGGACTCTCAGGTGCGAGCCAGGCAGCATACCACTACACCACGACCAGGTAAAAGTTAATTCACGTTGTCACAATTTTGTAACCAACGTCCCTCCGCCCCCACTGTGGGCATGAAGAGGATGAGTTAACCCCCTGGCACTCGGGCAAGTAGATGCTTTTAATCTATCCCAAACACTTACGGCAAGTCAGAATGAAGAGAGAACCTGTATTTTTTTCACAGGAAAAATCATCAGAGAAATTACCAATATGCCGGGAATCGAACCCGGGACTCTCAGGTGAGAGCCAGGCAGCATACCACTACACCACGACCAGGTAAAAGTTAACTCACATTGTCACAATCTTGTAACCAATGTCCCTCCGCCCCCACTGTGGGCATGAAGAGGATGAGTTAACCCCCTGGCACTCGGGCAAGTAGATGCTTATAATCTATCCCAAACACTTACGGCAAGTCAGAATGAAGAGAGAACCTGGTATGCTGCCTGGCTCTCACCTGAGAGTCCCGGGTTCGATTCCTGGCATATTGGTAATTTCTCTGATGATTTTTCCTGTGAAAAAAATACAGGTTTTCTCTTCATTCTGACTTGCCGTAAGTGTTTGGGATAGATTAAAAGCATCTACTTGCCCGAGTGCCAGAGGGTTAACTCATCCTCTTCATGCCCACAGTGGGGGCGGAGGGACGTTGGTTACAAGATTGTGACAACGTGAGTTAACTCTTACCTGGTTGTGGTGTAGTGGTATGCTGCCTGGCTCTCACCTGAGAGTCCCGGGTTCGATTCCCGGCATATTGGTAATTTCTCTGATGATTCCTGACCTTTTTTTGCCACATTACCTGATCATCCTTTCTGGCTGTTTCTTCCTCTAATGTTTGTCCTCCACATTGTCATCGATTGGGGAATCACTCTGGCCCTGAATTTCATACCGTGGCATGACATGGCTTTACTGGCCAGGTCACTGATAACAGGTGAATTGCTGAGAAAAGGTCATGCAGGGGGGGGAGGAGGTCATGCTGGGTAAGGCATTGTCCCTGCCTGGCATCTTGTAGAGGAAGGTGTCCCGTGTATACGTGCCAAAAATCACTAGCGAAAATTGAAAATTTTGCAAATTAGGGACCTTGCAATGTTGCCGCGTTAATTTACGTCTTCGGGATATGAGTGCACATCATTTGAGGACATGAATTCACGTCTCCGGGACGGGGCGGGTTAAGATTGGAAATTAAAAATTTTGGCGGTATCTAGTATCTGCACCTTACTGTGAACGCTCCTATTTCTGGAGACTCTGACTGAAAATTTCAGGAGAAACGAGTACAATTTCGGGAGTTTCTTAATTGAATACATTACTTACATTACTCACTTTATGGCAATTACAATAATTGGCGGGTCCAACATATCCCCTTCAAAATTTATTTCATGAATATGGAGTGACTCAACACATTATAATTTCTGAAAAGAAGCCAATAATGGCAGCTTGAGGGCCCCCTGGCGGCTGCAGGGGCCCTATGCAACCACGTAATTCGCATATAGACAGAAACGGCATTGTACATAACATAAAAAAAAATAAAGGTGTACTATATATATTACAGAGGTTTTATCTGCACCTGTGTGGAGTACAATTCTCATGTGTGCGGAGGCTATCCACATACAGCTCTTCTCAATAGGTTGGAGTCAA
Source organism: Coenobita brevimanus (assembly GCF_032717465.1). NCBI lineage: Eukaryota > Metazoa > Arthropoda > Malacostraca > Decapoda > Coenobitidae > Coenobita > Coenobita brevimanus. Next base: position 22,081,788 of record NC_137008.1, on the reverse strand, counting down.
AGGCTTTTCGTCTCATTAGCTCTCCTCCTCTTACTGACTCCCTTCAACCTCTGTTTCTTCATCGCACTGTTGCATCTTTATCTCTTTTCTATTCTACTTCAATGGTCACTGCTCCTCTGAACTGTCTGCATGCATTCCTCCACCTCTACGACGGGCGCGTAGCACCCGTCTAGCAGCAAACTCTCATTCCTTTTCTGTCCAACTTTCTAATCCAAGAGTTGACCGTTTCTCCCAGTCCTTGATTTATGCAACAGGTCAACCCTGGAACTGTCTCCCTCTGCCTGTGTTTCCTGCTTCTTATGATCTCCAGTCTTTCAAACGCAGTGTCCATGCATCTCAAAATGATTGGATCCTGATTTTGGCTCTCCCTTGTATTTTGTTTTTCTCTTGGAAGGAACAATAATTGCGGCCTCGCGGCCTTTGGTTCCTTCTTCACATTATGTATATATATATATATATATATATATATATATATATATATATATAGTTTTTATTGAAATTAATATTAACTTGTTAAGATTGACCTCCCTTCTAAATTTCATGAAGTAATTAATAGTATTTAAGTAATTGTAAGTAAATTATATTTGCCATCTCTGAATCCAGTGAAAGGAGATTTGCTATTTTTCAGTTAGTTCCCAAGTCTCATTCAAGCTGCACACTGTACATAGACGGCACCAGGATGCTTGGATAGACCAAGGCAACCCAACCAAGACCGGAAGTCCGTCATGTCATTCCGACTATATCTAGCTAAGTATCCTTAAAGATTTGACAGATCGAGGGGAGCTAGCCAGAACAGTGGTTCTCGGACGGGAGGCACTTGGCTCTCAGGGGAGGAATTATAGCTGGGGGAGGAACTCAGGAGGAATTTCAGTCAAAGAAGGATCTCCAAACTGGGTAAGAACGTACCTTGTGCACTATATATGCAGTATATCAAATGAAATATAAACATACACAACTATAAGGGCGATCACAAATTAACAGTTCACAAAAAACTTCTGCTTCAGACTTAATCCCGTTTGGGACTGTTCAGTTATTGAGGTTTGAAAAACGTGTTCATGGTAATATGATGCTCTGGTGGCATTTTAATAACTGTAACAATTACAAGTTGCCAACCGATGCGGTCTGGACATGATGGTCTGGACGCAAAAGCCGGTATCACTATTGGCCGAGTGTATGCAGCTGTCTGGAAAGGTTTATTGCCCCTTATGATACTTTGTTGGACTGTGGTAGAGATTGTGAGGACTTCCAGTTCATGAAATCCAGTGAAGCCAAGGCTTTGATTTCATATCTTGCTGATATTCTTGGTAAATTAAATGCACGAAATAAGGAACTGCAGGGTGAACAGAAGACTCTCATGGAGTGCAAAACCAAAATATCTGGTTTTATCAGCAATCTGGTTTTTTGAACGCCCAGGACTTGAGGAATAACCTATCTCAGCAAACATGATCCATCACTAAATGTCTTACAAATAATCTCAGAACACCTCTCCAACTCCATGATGACCTGAGCGACAGATTCATTGGCCTGAGGCACATGAACTTCCCTTCTCGGATTACTCAGCCATTTCTTTTTAACTGAGATAATAATGACTGGCCGGTTAAAATGGAGTCGATCAGATCGGCCAGCTAAAGGACATGGAAAATGATGACAGTGTGAAACTGATCCATGCTTCAAAACAGGGCTTTGGCTTTGCCAGTGTACGGGGTTTGCCGAATTATTCTGTAAGCTGAATTCTAAAATAAAACCTTAATTTACCAGTTCCGAAGGTTCCATGCAAATTATCACCATGCGTTCGTCACCCCCCATTTATGTGTAAGTGGTTAAAGTGTTATTTTAAAGTATGCAGAGAGTATATTACCCACTAAATCAGTTGGCGTACTTCTATTTATTGCGACCTTCACAATGTTTTCTCCACTTTATGATGGAAACCCTTACTTAGCTGACAATAACTGTCTGAGAATTGAACGAATAAAAATGAACGAGAAGGAGCTCTCAAAGAGTGCATGACTTGCACGCTGACCAATTGATATAAAGGCCAAATAATTATCCGACCTTACCCGATGAATCTCTTCATCCTTGCTTTCCCTGAACCCTGCTGCAATGCTTGATTTAAATCACATTAAAATGTAAAATTGACCTTACCAAATGACCTTGCTGTTGACCTTTCCATGCATCCTGAACAGCTGGTTAACTATTTTCATTATTTAGCCCTATATTCTCATCTTACCATAAAGCCCTCCACAAGTTTGGTTTAAAACAAATAACTCTTTAATTATACCTTGCCGTGTGACTTTAACCTTTGACTTGTTCTTAAAGTCTATAGACTAGTCCCTTGTTTGATCCTCAGTGCATCCACCTACTTGGATGAATATAAATTCAGAGCTGCTCTAATTTTTTGTTCATCCACAGACACATGGTTGAACCTCGATCCTGTATTATTACCCGTCCCCAGCCCGGAGGGTCTCGGGGACGAGTATTGTGTTCACTTGGTTTGTATGTCTGTCTGTCTGTTTGTTAACAACTTTACGCGAAAACTACTTGTGCGATTTTAACTAAAATTGCACTGATGATGGGCTATGACCTCCTGGTCATCTGATTTGATTTTCGGCCAAATCAGGCCAAGGTCCAGGCTGTAGGCCCAAAATATGTAAATAACCGGGAATGGGTAAAATCGTTTTTTGCACCTAAAGATGCAACTTTCAAATCTGCATCCTATAACATACCTCATTACATCAGGGGAGTCACTCCCCAGTTAGCCGTAGGTGGGTCGGTATCATGTGGGTAGGGCCTAAAACTTCAAATTGGCATCAAATCGTCAGTTTTCGCCCAATTTACTCCAAATTTTATATGTGACATCTTTGACTAAATATCCTGTTGTGTTTATACGTCAGCACTAAAATGACTGCCGGGGACGGATTTCCTGTTCCTTGGCACCGCTTCTTGTTGGCTCTGTTCTTGCCTTGATCTGAACCATTCCATCAAGTTTGATCTACATCAGACAAAAACTGTTTAAGTTGATGCTGCTAGGTAAAACTTTGACTTATGCCTGTAACCATGACCATTGACCTGTTGTTTTAAAACGCAGTTGGTAAGCCATTTGGCTAATCTTCAACTCTTCCACATGGATTGGCTAAAATCGATTAAAAACGATTTGAGTTATTTTGCACACACACACACACACACACACACACACACACACACACACACACACACACACACACACACACACACACACACACACACACACACACACACACACACACTTTTGCCACCTACATTCATCTCAACACTCCATTTACTGTACATTATTCTATTATGATATGATTATTTTACATATATACCTGATTACAACTGTCGCTTTTCATTGCCGCATAACCCTCTTCAGTAACAATCACATGACCCGTTGCTACAGAAACCATTTCACTAACACATAATCCTTTCCTTGCCAAATGCCTTCTTTACCACACTACCCTCTCGTTTCATGACCCTTTCGTCACTAATTGATATCCTTGTTGAATCCCTTCTCGTAACCACATAACCTTCTGATCACCACATAACCCACACACTATCACATTACTCTCTCGTTAAGACTTTGTGGAGATATGTTTTTCCTCGTAATGTAACAGATTATTTCAGAATACTGACTGCTCATCTTTATTTTAAGCACTAAGGCTCGAATGAAACAACAAGGCTTGAGCCGGACTTGGGGATTAAGTCGGTCTTTAGTTGGACTGCAGATGCCCCCGGCAAAAACCGAAAGGTAAAAACATGACTTAAGTCTCTCACAGCCAGCGCCGTTGTTCTGAAGTCCAAGCCGTCACTGAGTGGGCTTGAGTCAGAATTGAGCGTTGTGGACCTGTTATTTAACAATTTTTTGGGCAGATCTGCTTTTAAAAAGGTGAATAAGTAATCAACAACCCCCAGTACAACAAGAGACGGTGGCTACATAAAATGATAAGCAAAATATATTTGAAATTTATTCAAAATATTTGGCTGTCAGGATGATATCTAAGCATCGTGTCGTACACTTGTTAAAATTTTAGTATAACAGTATTCCATCTGTTGATGATATTATGTATCAGTGCTGCTGGCAATACCTTATGATATCCATTGTTACCTCCGCCAAGGAGGTTATGTTTTACCTAACGTTTGTTTGTTTATCTGTTTGTCTGTTGGTAAAATTACTCAAAAAATTATAAATGAATTTTGATGAAATTTTGTGGAACGGTAGGCCATGGGCCAAGGAAGAAATGATCAAATTTTGGACCGGAACTGCATCCGGATCCGGAGTATCCCGCACGATACCTCCAAACCTCTCAGTTAATTTCAATGAAATCTTGTGGAATGGTGGGCCCTGGACCAAGAAGGAATTAATTAAATTAGGGGGCGGATCTGGATCATACATCCACGGATACAGATCCAGTAATGAAAGGATTTTGATGAAATTTTGCGGAAGGGTGGGCCATGGGCCAAAGAAAACAATGAATAAATGTTGAGGCGAATCTGGATCCGGATCCGGAGTATACCGCACATTATCTCCAAAAGTTCTTAGTGAATTGCAATGAACTTTTTTTGGAAACGTGGGCCATGGAGCAAGAAAGAATTGATTAAATTTGAGGGCGCATTCGGATCCAGATCCTATATCCACGGATCCAGATCTGGATAATTTTTAATGGCAATGGACATGGGATCCAAGGTCAAAGTTATATGGAGTTGACTTAATTTATTTTGGAGGGCGCGATATATCCTGAACCCCTTGACGAAATTCGACCAAACTCCTGTAAGTGATACAGTATGAAGGAAATGATGATCTGATTAGGTCAGCAAGATCAAGGGTTCAATGACCAAGGTCATAGGAATGTGGACGTGATATCTCCAGAACCTTTCGATGGATTTCGACCAAAGTTTTGTCAATGATACAGTATGAAGGGTAAGGTCAGCCACGTCAAAAAGTCAAAGGTCAATGTTACAGTATATGCGTGTGGACGCGATATCTCCTGAAACTCTCAATGGATTTCGACCAAACTCTTATCAATGATACAGAGTTATTGGACAATGAACTGTTTAGTTCAGCAAGGTCAAGGGGACAAAAGTCAAGGTCATATGGGTGTGGGCACGATGTCTCCTAAACCCCTTGATGCATTTTGTCCAAACTCTTGTCAGTAATACATAATGAAGGGGCGATGAATTGGCTAGAACTGCAAGGTCATGAGCTTAACAATCAAGATATTATGAATGTGGGCGGGATATCTCCTAAACCGCTCGATGGATTTCGCACAATCTTTTGTCGGTAATACAGTACGAAGAAATGATGAACAAACTAGGTCAGAGAGGTCAGAGGTCAAAGGTCAAGGTCATATGGATGTGGACGCAATATCCCATGACCTCGACGAATTTCGACCAAACTTTTGTCGGTGATACAGAATGTAGTGATGATCAACTGATAAGGTTAGCAAGGCCAAGGTGTGACAGATCAAGGTCATATGGAGTAAAATTAGTTTATCTTTAGTCTCGTTTCAGCCCACAACGTACACTGTCATGTAGGTTGTATGGCGAGTTCGTGCGCATGGTTTGGCAGAGACATACCCAGCAATGCTTTACGTCAACACCTCGGGGCGAAAGTTCTCTTATTCAGGTGCTTTGTGCTCTGGCCAGGTAAAACTCTCTCTCTCTCTCTCTCTCTCTCTCTCTCTCTCTCTCTCTCTCTCTCTCTCTCTCTCTCTCTCTCTCTCCTTTGTCGGATTTTTGTCTTGTTTTCTCTCTTGTGCTCCATCTCCTTGTCAGATACTAATAATTTCATTCCCCCGCGCTCTACTTTACGATTTTCGTCGTTCCTACTTCTCCAAGAACACACACACACACGCACACACGCACTCACACACACACACACACACATACACACACACATTATATATATATATATATATATATATATATATATATATATATATCTATATCTCTCTATCTATCTATCTATATATATATATATATATATATATATATATATATATATCTATCTATAAATCTATCTATCTATATATATATATATATATATATATATATATATATAACCATATACATAGATACATAGATAGGAAGATAGACAGACTGGTAGAAAAAATAAACAAATAGATAGATAGATGGGTGGAAAGATAGATAGGTAGGTGATAGAAATAAATTTCCGTGAAAAAAAAAAAAAAGTGTATATCATATCTTCAAACACTGCATGGAGATACGAGAATGGAGTGTACACGTATTAAAGACCTCCATCCTCATGTCTCTATGAAATTATTACTGCATCTTATTTAATCTTCTCGTCTGGTTAACTTGCATTTATAATTGTGTGCCTTCCCAAACCTTCTCCACGAATTCCTTGACGGAGTCAACCCCTGCAAGATTTTGCCTGCAATTTCTCTATTTCGTCCCCTCACCTCTTGTCTGATTATTTTCTACTTCTTGCAATCTCTTGGAGTCCAGTCAATTAGCCTTTAGCACCACTGGTTATTCCTTATTCTTGTTATATGGCATTCCCACCTCCATTTCTGTTCTTTTATAGTTTCAATAATAATTATCTTCCACTTTACCCAGGCTGATCTCCTCCGGACTCTCAATAGATATTCTCAAAATGACCTTCACATTGATCTTTGAGAATGAATTAGTTGGCTTTCAATCTATCTTGTCAGTTTCTAGATGACATAACTGTTTGTCATAGATGGAACTATAAATTCGTTACATAATTTTCGTTTTACACATTCTGGCAAGCTACTTCTCATGATGTCTATATGTTTCTCGAAAGCTTTCCTTGCAATTGTAATGCGTGTTTTTTTTTTTTTTAATTTCGCTATCACGGTTTTTAGTAACTTTTAGCATTTGCTCCAGGTAATTGTACTTCTGAACTACGAGAATTTCATCGTTTATTTTGTTGACACTCTATGGTGTATTTGGATTAAACATTAGGTTTCCTGCGGTTCATCTTTGAGCCCATTCTGATACTTTCCCTATTTAGGTCATTTAACATTTCTTGCAATGTTCCTGATGTTTACATGAGTAAGACAATGTCATCTTCAAATCTAAAATGGATTAAGTTTTCTCCACCTATATTTACTCCTTTGTTCACCTAGTATAGATTTCTAAGAATACTTCCTATGCATGCCGCAAATAATTTTTCTGAAATTTTATCTCCCTGACGCACGCCATTTTCAGTAAAAAATTTTCCCGAGCTTTTATGTAATTCAATCGTAGCAATTCCCCCTTTATACATGTTTTCGAGCAGTTTTACAATGTTCTCATTTAGACTATTCCTTGTTCCTGCAATGAATTTATAATTGTTTTGTGCACCACTGAGTCGAAAGTGTTTTCATAATCAATAAAACCTAAGCACAGTGTTTTTATAATATATATATTTAGATACATATTCTGTTTTTCTCAGTTAACTTATTCATTGTGTAGACAATTAATAGCTGAATGCCCACTTCGGAATCCTGCATGCTCAAGAGGTTGGTCTCCTTCCAGATTTTTTCTTACTCTGTTCGTAAGGATTATTTTGAGGAGCTTGTCTATCTATATATTGCCAGACGCCTTAATCACGTAAGGGGTGGCCACAAACAAATCGCCTTCATTTAGCCCTGTCCCCCGCCATTTCACTGCCTGCTTCTAACTCACACCACCCTCTCTCATATACCTCTCCACTCCATCCCTCCATCTCATCTTCGGACTCCTCCTCCCTCTCCCGCCCTCCACCTAACTCACATACACTTTCCTCGTCATTCTTTCACTCTCCATCCTTCGCCAAACCACCTCAAAGTATTTCTCTTAACGTTATCACATTCACATCCACAACACAACGTTCCTTCATTTCTTCAATGTTCACTCCGCCTTTCCATGTAACTCTACATACTTCTCCCAGACTACTCATTTTTACTGCTCTCACTCTTGTGTCCCTCCAACAAGGGCCCAGCTTCAGTTCCATACTTTAGAGTTGGTATCATAATATCATGCAATGACTTTTTTACTTCCATGCTCAATTCCCTATTTCTTGTCACTTTTTTCAATGAACCAACAACCTTTCTTCCATGTTGTATCCTTTCTAGCACTTCATCCTCCAAACATCTTTCCTTACGCATCACACTACCCAAAAACTTAAATGCACTCTCATTTTCCATTTCCTCAACATCGAACATCACTGTACAATGTGTGCATTCATTGACTTACAACTTTACACTCCCCTACATTGACCTTTAGATTCCGTGTCTTACACACTCTCCCAAACTCATTCACCAAGCCTGCAGTTCCCCATCGTCTTCATTTAATACTACTGTATCATCTGCAAACAACAGTACAGGAAGTTTCAAACGCTGACCTCACTCATTAGGGCCGCTCCAGTATCCACTGCCCTACCTTGCATCGCATTTATAACCCCACCGATACACAGATTAAACAGCCATGGAGACATGACACAACCCTCTTTCAATCCAGTATTCAGATAGAAAAATTAGCTCAATTCACTATCCACACGCACCGCAGCCCTTGCACCTTCATACATACTCTTTACGACATTCAATTACTTCCCATTTTTTTTTTGTCCGACTCTGGGCAAAGGCTCAGGGCCTATTTCTTGGGGGCAGTTGCCTATCCCAAGGCCCAGTAGTCCTCCTACACCTCCACATGTTCTTAATATTTTCAATATTCCTTGTCTATTGACCCCATCATATGCTTTCTCCAAATCAATGAAGATTGCACGCAACTTCTCTTCCATCTCTAGAAACTTCCACTAGACCTAAGGATGAATATCAGTCAGATATCCAAAACCTATTTACTTCCTAAAATCCTCGGCTATTCCCCAACTAATTCCTCTATTATTTTCCTGACTTTGTCAATAAGTATCCTATTACGCTAAGAAGACAAATGTCCCATTGATTACCACAACTTCTTTTTCCCCTATGTCTTTGTACTGGGGAATAATTATACCTGACTTCCAATCCTCCGGGACTCTACCTTCCTCCCAGGCCAACTTGCACATCTTCTGTATCCATTGTACCACTACCTCTCACCATGCTTCAGCATTTCACCACACACTTCATCATTTCCTGGGGCTTTCACCATTTTGATTATCTTCATTCTTCCACTACTTCCATCCTACTGATATCTTCCTTCCTTCTCACCTCTCTCCTTCTCTCAGCCATTTTTACTCGCATTACTTTCATTTTCCATGCTTAACAGTTCTTCAAGGCGTTCTCTCCATCTGCTCACTTCTTTCCATTCTCCACTAGTAATCTACCATTTATATGTTTCAGTCCCATACTAACTTCTTTATCACCCTTTCTAACTCTCTTTACCTTCTTTCAAAACATTTTTTTTTTTTGCATTCCCTCCACTTTAAACTCAAGTTATTTCCAAGTTCCTCATCGACTCCTTTCTTACTCTCACTTACTAGTCTTCTCACCTCTCTCTTCCTCTGTACATATAATTCTCTCTTCCGTCTCTCAGCTTCTTTCATGTCTGCTTGCCATCCACTCACTATACGCTTCTTTCTTTTGCGCCACAGTTTGTATAACCCCTTCATTCAACCATGCTGTTTCTTGCACCCCCTTTGATTATCATTTCACCCCACACACCGCCTCACATGCTGCACATACATTTTCTCTGAATATCCTGAACACATTTTCCACCTCCCCCATCTGCTAAAAATCATATTTACCCAATCGCTCCCCCACTTCAATCTAATATTTTGCCTTTTTCCCATCCTCTTGCAATCCTTCCTTGTATGGACTACACGACCACCAAGCTGTGGTCAGAAAGTCCACTTCCTCAGCCTCGGTATGCTTTTGTATCCATTACATACCTTTTCATTCTTTCATCCATACACACACAATCGACCACTGTCTTCCGTTCATTCAGTTCATCACCCACCCTTCTTATCACCCGCTTCGTACATCTGTAGATCATTTTGTGCCTAAAGAAGATATTGGCTATCAGCAATCTCCTCCCCACACAAATGTCCATTAGAGCACTGCCATTCTCCTCCACTTCTGCAGGCACGCCCCACTTACCAACTACTCCATCCATCTTCATATTCCCTACTTTTTCATTCATTTTTCTAATAAAAAACTCTCTCTTATTCCTCCATGTACACTTGCACATTTGCCCCATTCGTACTCTCACTCTCTAGCACTCTAACCTCACCATTTAGTCTCATATAACCCACAGAAGTCCTGTTTTGCACTTTCAAGCACTGGACAATCTCTTTCTCTTTTACCTCATCATTCGCACTTCTTACATTCCATGTTGCAATCCATTCCATGTCCTTTGACCCTTCCTTGGTCGTCACCTGTTCGTCTGTCTTGATACAAGGCATCTTGTTTGCATTTGTAGTTAATTTTCTGAGGAGAGACCCTAACTCTTCGCCAACCCACTTTCTTACCTGTAGGGAACACGAGTAGGTTGGTTGTAAGGTTACCACCCAGCATATTAAATGACTTCCTGGCTTACAGGAGATCATTTGGCCTGTAGAATTACCCTGAAATAGAGTATCACAACACTGAGTAAGTGGATGATGGGCGTCCCCACCGACCTCTAAATAACTGATAGCAAGCTGATGGGTCGACAGTTAATAAGATCCTTTGTGCCGTCGTTCTTGTAAAGCATAATAGGTATTGCATTACACAGTGTTTTCGGAATATTCTTCTTTATACGCTGAGTAAGTAATGTATGTGGGTGATCCTGTTTTGTACTTTTGCTCCTGCATCTGAGACCATCACTCATTTTATACTTTTAAGAGAAATGTTTAGTTCGTCTGATGTTACCTCTGGTATTTCACTTGTGTCAGCTGAATCGTTAGCCATTCATACTGTTGCCTCTGATGCATACAGTTCTTTGAAAAAATCTTCAACTCTCTTCACTATCTTATCCCTGCATTTAATGTCTTCACCGTTCTTGTTTTTCAGTGATGTAACTTACTGCTCACCTGGTGCCATTTTACTTCGTACCATTTTCAGACTTTTTCCTTTTTTGGATGATTTCTTTTTTATAATCATTGTTTCTCTTTCATTCTTCTCCTCTCGGTTTCTTGTTCAAAGGCTTATTTAATTCCGCTCATCATTTTTCTCTTTACTTGTTATTTTCATCTTTCTTCTTTCATGTCCTCGAGGGCAGATCAATAATGCAGGAGTTAAATTTTTTAATCATATATATGTAGAGAGAGAGAGAGAGATGCAAACATGATGGTACTGATAATTACATATGAATGTACACTGAAGACAGAGTAACAAAATAATGATATTTATATTCACCAGTGATATAAACTTAAATATGAATACATAATGCATTGGCAAATGAATATACAATGACTGTACATATAAAAACTAAAGAGATACATGATTAGGTATGAACACAGTTAATATAAAGGTGCACGTAAGTACTGAAATATAAGGGTGAAACTTTGTTTTGCTAGGTTTTATCCGTATATGTCTGTATTTACGTGTGTCTATATTAACAGTGTTCATGCCCATTCATGTTATTCTCTAGTTACCCGTCCCCATTTCACAGGGGCTTGTGGACGGGTATTGTTTTCATTCGGTTTGTCTGTCTGTCTGTTAACAACTTTACACGAAAACTACCGGTGCGATTTTGATTAAAATTACTGCGATGATGGGCTATGGCCTTCTGATTAAATTTTAAGACAAACTGGGACAAGGCCCAGGCTGTTGGCCCCCCAAATGAGAAAAAAAAAAAAAAAAACGGGGACAGATGAAAATCTTTTTTTTTTCTTTTTTGCAATAACTCCTTTCAAATTTGCCATATCGACATGAAACCAAAACCTGAATGTGCATCTTTCAAATCTGTATCTTATAACATACCTCCTTACATCAAGCGGGTCACCTCACAGTTAGCCGTAGGTGGGTTACTGTCAGGTGGGTAGGCCTAAAATTTCAAATGGGCATAAAATCATCATTTTTCACTCGACTTACCTCACATTTGATATGTGACATCGTTGACTAAATACCTTGTTGTGTTTATATGTCAACACTAAAATGGCTGCCTGTGACTTGTCTGCTGTGCCTTGGCACCGCTTCTTGTTATTATATGTTCAGTCACTTGTATTTTCAATTGCCCATGTGGTATGTATTCATAGCTAAGTTTATATCACTGGTGAAAATTTTTATCACTATCTTGTATTCTGTATTCAGTGTAAGCTCATACGTAATTCTCAGTAGCATCATGTTTGCTTGTATATGTGTATTCTCTTCTCTTTCAGTATAATCATGATGATGCCTCTTTGAAGGTGAAACGTCGACTAATAAATATGAATAACCTTGGCAACCTGCTGTATAGTCATTCACCCCAAGCTAGGAAACTTGTTAGAAGAACTGAGAATTTGTGGAAGAAAATTAAAAATTGTCACTATGCTGTCGTGTTCAGTAATGTTTGCAAACGAGAAAACATGCTCCCTGACTTCTCCCCCCCACCCCCCTATATATATATATATATATATATATATATATATATATATATATATATATATATATATATATATATATATATATATATATATATATATATATATATTTATCTTCACTCTGTCTGAAGATGTAATATACGAAAGTACTCACTGTCGCTCCTTTCATTTCTCCTGTGGTTATTTTGCATACATATCTTCACGGTGAAGTGAAGTCTCTGCATATATATATATATATATATATATATATATATATATATGAATAAATATATATATATATATATATATATACATATATATATATATATATATATATATATATATATATATATATATATATATATATATATATATATATATATATATATATATATATGAAGAAGTATCGTATGCTTGGAGCCAAAAGATACGAATAAAAGAGACAAGTATCTGCAGAGAAATACAAATAATGTTCTAGTTTCAGGTCCGGTATCAGAAGGATGCTGCCCCCGCCCTGGCCCTTGCCTGACTAATCTAAGTGTCTTACATGGACTGAGGGAGGGTTGGACGTGGCCATTTGTCCTCCCTCTATACTGACTGACATGTAATTTAGCCATGACTTTTAGAGGGTTTGGGAAATGCAGCGAGCACTGTTCTAGTTTTTTTCGTCCATTCTTTTTTACACTTTCATCCTCCTTCGCTACTGAATTTTGTCTCTTGGTTCCTTACACACTATTTCTAGTTCTTCATTCCGTCCTTCTTCAGCTCTCCCTTTGGTGGTGCAAAATTTGTAAGTACTTGTTATGGAAACTATACTTTATGAAAAACACAAACTTATTGACCCGACTAGGTGCATTCTTTCTCAAGATGAATTCATACAATTGAAATATTCAGGCACTGTGAAATAATGACACGACCATCAACTCCTATTCTACGAACTTAAGGGCAGGCGACATAATGAGCTTAGCCGCGGTGGTCATATCCTTAACTGAGACCACTGAGCGTGTGTCGCAATATTCACCCTCCATTCCGGGATGCATATCCACGCATCAAGCAGGTAACCAGTTACCTCCAGTGACTATTAACTAGGAATTTGAATTATACTTGCTCCAGATTTCGAGCGCTGCGCTTACAAGTCAGTGATTTTGTAGGTTGCAACACAGATCACTCGGGTACGAATTCGTGCAATCACTATCCCCCTGTCGGTCAGAACTCTCTCTCTCTCTCTCTCTCTCTCTCTCTCTTTCTCGACCATTCAGTTAGCGGCAAGTGCATTACCTATCCAACTTTTTAACCATCCCAGGTCGTGTTCGAGTTAAAATTTATATGGAGCCCCCTACTTTTTATTTATTTATTTTTTTGCGGTAATTATATTCATTAATCACTAAACGTTTGAGATAAGTGCCTGAATTCACGAAAATTTACTGGCAAAAACCGCTCTCAGCAAAACAAGAAAACAAGAATAAGTAGGCTAATTGCATGTAAATTAAGCGGCATTCGTTGGTGGGGGCGCTCACCATCCTCTAACTCAATGTAGTGTTGTTCTTGGGTGCCTGCACTTTCCTCTCTTCCTTCTTTCCATCCTTCCTTTTCTTTCATTCTTTCCTTCATGCTTTCCTCTTCCTTCTGTCTATGGGTGACTCTACACCGAGTGACAAGCCACACGGTTTCCTGTACCCCAGGAAAATATTTACTACGCTAGGAGGTAACCATATCACCAAATTATGGAGCCTCGTGGTTTAGTGGGCACTATGGCTCTCAAATAGGATTGAGACAGCGCAGGTTTATATCCAAGGGGTGGTTAGGGTTTATTGCAGTGCTTATGTAATGCCACTCAGGGATAAATGAGGCTGGTCACTCTCATCTTAAATGTCAGGACCAACTTGCCAAGTCTCGGGCTCCTACGCTCCTCATGGGGAAACTTAGGATTAGATGATGGATGGATGGATGAACAAGTTTATCTTTGCTTCTTTGTGAGGTTACGAAGTCAGCCATCACTCAGGTTCATAGCAGCGTCTGTACTGGTTTAGCAGAATGGATATACGACAGTGTGTGACCTACTACTGTCCGGTGGCAACTGTTACTGAGCTCCAGCCACCCAGCCAGGAAGCCGTCTCCGAGCTGTTTGTTTGGTGTCGACTATGTCGGCTGTTGCCATCCAATAATCTGGTTATCCAGATATCCTTTCAACCAATTGAGTCACCCGTTTGTCCTGTCACCCAGGTGACTGTCGCCAAGTTATCCTGTTGTCCAGTTGACAGTCACCCAGTTGTCGACCAGCTGGCTGTCGCCCAGTTGTCACCAAACTGCCTGTATTCCTACCTGTCTCACTGCCTGTCTCACTTCCAACATTCCTTCCTGCCCATCTATCTACCGTACCTACCTACCTGCCCAACACCATACTTATTTCTTACCGACATACATCTCTCCTTACCACCCTTCCGACCTCCCTCCCTACCTTCCTACCGACCTCCTTAACCTTTCTGTCGACCTCCATACCTACCTTCTTGCCTACCTACACCACTTCCCACCTCCCTATCCACCAACTTGTCTAAATATCAACTTCGCTGCCGAATCCTTACGGTACGATGACATGTTTCTCACGTGAATCTGCCTAATACATGGTGATGTATATATTTTTTTTTACCATGTATTTATTTATTTATTTATTTATTTTTTGATTATTTACTGCTTGATTAGGAAAGACATCAAATAGGATCAGTCGGCACCAAAAGTCCTGTCGCCACTTCTACTGCACTTTCCATGAACTTCGACCCAACACGGATGACACTGCTCTGTGGCCAATAAAACCATCAGGGTCGGTTACCGCGGATGAATCACACAAGCTTCAAAGACCACAGAGAGGACAGCAAGAGAGGCGACATTTGGTGCCGACAGTACTGTATTAATTATGGCTATATGTAACCCATCAGTCTGAATTCAACATTAATCTCATTGAAATGTTCTATTTGTGTAAAAAATTATAATTTTTAACAGATAATTATCTGAAAAGAAATCATCTGATAGATTTTTACGTTTCCCGTAAGACATTTTTTAAACATGAAAATACACATGCACTCGCGAAGCGAGAATGAATGTTATGATGCATCGTTCGGCGCGCGCGCGCGCGCGTGCATGCTTGTATGTGTGTGTGTTCTTACCTAATTGTATCTTTACAGGAACGAGTCAAGCTCGTACTGTCCCTTGTCTTAAACAATATTTATCGTACATATCCTTAAATTTGTGAATTGTTTTGGCACACACTATTTCATTCGGTAGTGCATTCCATTGATCAATTGCTCTGTTTGGGAAACTGAATTTCCTTACATCTTTATCACCTCTCTTCTTATACAGTTTTTTGCAGTGTCCTCTTGCTGATGCTTCTCCATATGTTAAGTAATTATTTATGTCTATTTTCTCCTTCCCTGATATGCACTTATATAGCATTATCATGTCACCTCTTTTCCTTCTTTCCTGTAGTGTTGGTAGATTCACTTTATTTAGTCTTTCTTCGTAGCTTAGATCCCTTAAGCTTGGTATCCATCTTGTAGCGGCCCTTTGAACTTTTTCAGTCTTGTCTATGTGTTTTTTGAGATGAGGACTCCAGACTACTGATGCATATTCCAGGGTTGGTCTAATGAATGATGTTATTATCCTTCTTAACATGTCTTCATTTATGTATGTGAATGCTATTCTCATATTTGCAAGCAGTGTATACATGTTCCGTACCTTCTCGCTGATGTGGTCAGCCGGAGATAGTCTGTTATTGATAATCACACCTAGGTCCTTCTCTCTTTCTGATGTGTATAGGGTTTTATTTCCTAACGTATAATCCCAGTCAGGTCTTTTTCCACTTTTACCAAACTTGATTACATGACACTTGTCCACATTGAATTCCATTTGCCATGTATTACTCCATTCATGAAGTTTATTTAATTTTTCTTGTACCTCTTTACAAGAGTCTGTGTTAGTAATTCTCCTTTGTATTTTTCCATCATCTGCAAACATATTCAGATAGCTTTCATTTCCAGAGTCTGTGTTAGTAATTCTCCTTTGTATTTTTGCATCATCTGCAAACATATTCTGATAGCTTTCATTTCCAGTGCTACTGTTTATATCATTTATATACACTAAAAACATGATTGGTGCCAACACTGAACCCTGTGGTACTCCACTAGTCACTTCTTTCCATGATGAGTAGTTTCCTCTTAGTACTGTTCTCATTTCTCTTTTTATGAGAAAATCTTGCGTCCAACAAAACAGTTTGCCTCGAATTCCTCCTTGATGGTACAGTTTCCATAAAAGTCTTTGGTGTGGTAATGTGTCAAATGCTTTCTTGAAATCTAAATAAATACTATCCACCCATCCTTCTCTTTCCTGTATTGTGTTTGTTATTCTGTCATAGTAGCTCAACAGATTAGTAACACATGATTTTCCTTTTCTGAAACCAAACTGTCTTCTGTTATCATACTGTGTTCTTCTAGATGATTTACCCAAGCTTTTCTTATAAACTTTTCTAATACCTTGCTTACAACACTGGTCAGTGATACTGGTCGGTAGTTGAGTGGATTTTCTCTATTTTCTTTCTTGAATAAGGGAACAATATTTGCTTTCTTCCAAATATCAGGTAGTTTACCTTGACTCAAGGATTTCTTGAAAATTAAAAAAAATGGTTTACTTAACTCCTTTGCACATTCTCGTAGTACCCAACATGAAATTTCATCAGGACCACCTGCTTTTCCTCTGTCTAATTTACTTAACTCCTCCTGTATTACTTTTTCTGCTATTTGTATATCTGGTAGTATGTGTGGACATGCATGTTCCACATAGTTCCTCTCAAAATCTTTTTCTTCTGTAAGAACTAATTGGAAATTCTTATTTAGCGCTTCACAAATATCTTTCTCTTGTGTATAAGTGATTCCCTCGTCCGTAATGGATTGTATTATATCTTTTACTTTGGTTTTGCTTCTGATGTAGCTGTAAAACAGCTTTGGTTGATCACTACTTTTATTTATTATATCCTCCTCATACTGTTTTTGGGCTTCCCTCCTTATTCTTGTATAATCGTTTCTTGCCTGTTTGTAATTATTATACGCCCTTTCACTATTGTGTCTCCTGCATCTATTCCACAACAAATCTCTTCTTTCTTTTGATTTTTTACATTCTGTATTGAACATTTCTATATTTTCTTATCTACTTCTTTGTGCTATGGGATGTACTTCTGGACTTCTATTTCATAAAATTCACAGAATTTTTTATATACAGCATTTAAATCTTGTCCTCTAAGCTCATTTTCCCAATCAACTTCTAAGAAATACGTCTTTAGGTCTTGATAATTTCCCTTTTCATAGTTTAGGCTCTTTTTGTAACTTTCATTGCTGTTAACTATGTCATATGCTATCCTGAAGTTGTAATTTAGTACTGCATGATCGCTTTTGCCGAGTGGAGGGTGATATATTAAACCGTCAATATCATTTTCTTGCCTAGTAAATATTAGATCTAGCATTGAAGGTTCATCGAGTCCTCATTTTCTGGTGGTTTCCCTCACATGTTGCGTTAGGAAAAACTCTTGCACGAGATCCAGGAGCTTTTGATCCCAACAGCTTTCTTGGCTAATTATATCTAGAGTATTCCAATTTATATTTGTATTAAAATATCCAGTTAGTATAATTCTTTCCGATTACTCTTCCATTTTATGTAGTAATGATCTTAAACTCTGAATTGTACTCTCTGCCAGGTCCTCATATTCGTCTCTTTCCCATGTGTTTGATCTGGGTGACATGTACAAATTGGCTACAATTACTTTCCCTTCAGATGTGTTGATCTCTACTGCAATCAGTTCTACTTGTGATGGTATATCTAGTCTTATTTCATTGACTTTTAGATTTTTCTTAGTTAATATTATAATTCCTCCTTGTTTTTAATTTCTGTCTCTTCTCCATATATTGTATTCCTCGAAGTTTAGTATATCATTGGATATCCTTGGTGTTAATTTTGTTTCGGTTAGGCATATTATTTGTGGTTCATTTTCTCTGACATAATCATTCATCTCTAGTAATTTGGATACCATTCCATCCACATTTGAGTACATCAACTTTATCATCTTGTTTATATTCTTGTCATGACGTGGTTCTACTACCTTCCTCCTTTTTATTCCCTGCTGTTTGTGTACCACTTTCGTACCTGCAATCCTATTACTTTGTAAAAAAAAATGTGTTCACCTCTTCTGATCTTCCCTCATTTTTTTTTTTTTTTGCTTCCTCTCTCTTCTGTTTCAGTAATTCCAGTTCCTCTTGTGTTAGGCATCTTTTTATCCATACATTTTTGAACTCCTCTTTTTCCATAAGATTCTTTGCATTTTTTAGTATCTCCTCCACAGTGTTTACACTCTGGAAAGTCACCTTTAGAGGTCTTGTCTTGCTTTTCTCGTATTTCCCTAACCTTTTGTGTTCCTCTGTGTCTTTACTACAGATTTCCTCTGATACTTCTTTCAGGAAGCTCATTACATTTGCCATCTCCTTTTTGTCTCTTGTGATCTTGTTTTTTACTTCTTTCTTTTCTATACCAGTGATTACTATAGATTTGTTGATATCTACTGAATCTCTGACTAACTTTGGGTTGTTTTGGATTATTCTTTTCACTTCCTTTTTAATGCTTTTTTCCTCCACCCTTGTTTCTAAGTCTTTCTTTACTTTCACCATTTCAGCATACGTGGTTTCCACATCATTTTTGTAGCTTTGCACAGCTTCATTCACCTGTTTTATCTTCTCCTCAATATCACTGCTGTGGTCTATCAGACTGCTTACTTGCCTAAATGTCTCTGTATCATTTTTGAACTCTTCCATAATACTCTTGTGATTGACTACTGTACTTGTCATTTCACTCATTTTCTTCCTAAGTGTACTCAATTCCACTGTTAGTTCACTGATGGTTGTGTCTTTCTTGTTGGCCTCCCTTCCTAGTTTTTCTATTTCTTCCTTTTGCAAGTGCATCTGGTTCTTTATTTAATCAATTTCATTTTTGAAAGCCATTTCCAGTTTGTGTACATGTTCAACCAGTCTATTGTGAGTCTCCACTTCAACCAGTTCTTGGTAGAAATCATCATCTTGCTTTCTGCCTTTATCCCTTTTCTTTTCCAAATTTGCTTTACTAAAGTATGTGTCCATTTTGCAATACTAAAAGCGCAGAGTACATGTACTTACATTCCCTCGCACAGTAGTCTAAACAAACCTCGGCTGACTGAGCGCATTCTTTCGCCTCTCGGTTCTCTTTTCTGTTTGAACAAGTCTTGTTTAAACTTCTTATTATTTTTTTTCTTTTAATAATGAAAAATCATTTAGTCTAACCTGGTACAGAGCTTGACCCATATAAAGATACTAATTTAGGTAATGCCACTGGCCGTGCTGGCTCGGTATGGAGTGCCGACGACGCACTTCTGCTCTCCCTGACTCCCAGTGTGTGTGTGTGTGTGTGTGTGTGTGTGTGTGTGTGTGTGTGTGTGTGTGTGTGTGTGTGTGTGTGTGTGTGTGTGAGCAAAACAGTTCAGTTTTATCCGATTTAACCAATCTGAGATGGAAGAGGTGACTGGTAGCCAGAGTGAACCTATTTTTTCTTAATAGGTCAAGAGTTAAGATCACAGTGCCAGGTCAAACATTAATCTAGCAACATCAACGATAACAGAGTTTATACATTTAACAGCAATTTTAATGGAAGGACTGCAGGTGAGACAAGAAGTGATTCCGTTTTCAGAACAATCAAAGGTCAAGGTCACCGGATCAGGCCACATTTCGATTCATGTTAACGAAATAACTAAAGCAATGTTGCTTCATTTTTAACCAATATTAGTGGTTGGCTTGTTTTTTTTTGGTTCAAAAATCAATGGAATACAATATGCCACAATGCAAGGTCAGCTTAAAGAGTTTATCCTATTTGGACCAAAGTTTGTTGGATGGTTGACGAAAAGGCTAGAACGAAAAAGATGTGGAGTCTCTTCTTGTGAATGCAGAGAAAACATGGAAACTGCATACCCAGTTCTGAGATATGTATGCCCATTTCACTGGGGAGGAGCACACTCCCTATCCATTGTACAACAATCTATTATAGAACTATCCATTGTACAACAAGTACTGGCATATCAATGCTATTTCTGAGAATTTTGGTGAAAGGGGGCTGACCCCCAATCATGGTTGGAAAATTGTATACACAGAAAAACCTCTGGGGTAACGAGACTAACTACCTAGGATATTACATTTAAGTCATTGCTCTCTTTCTCATAGTTCATATATACGGAAGGGGGCTGGCCCACCAAGAATCAATGGGGGTCAAGCACTCCAATTGTGGCATTACGGATGAGAGTCCATTGTACAACATGTACTAAGATAAAACCATATATGTCGTCCTTTTACTACTTCTGAGAATCTTTTCTTTGGTAAGGAGGACTGACCTTCCTAAAAATCATGGCTGGAAAATTTGATAGGTATAGTGGAAGACCTTCCCAGTAACCAGACGAGCACATCTGAGAAGATTCATTCACATCCATGAATTAGCCTAGGGGGAGTTAAAGCACACACACACACACACACACACACACACACACACACACCGAATCTCGAGCAACGGTATAGGGCAAGGTGCTGCGAATACTGTCCAACCAGGCAGAATTGATGAAAATTTTCGATTTTAAGGACAATCAGTCAAACATTAAGGGAACATGACAAAGTCAAAGATTGACCCGCGTGACTTTGTGTGTGCAAAACAACTAGAACAGTTTTGGTCTGACTTGGATCAAGGTCGGTGGATGATTTGCGGATCACCCAAGAGGTTAATCTACTATCTTTTAAAAACAATAGGTCAAGTGTCAAGGAAACATGTATAATCAGCTCTATGGCATGGTTCATGTTAAATAATGATCATGAAATTCGATAATGACAACAATCAGTCAAAGGCCAAGGTCACAAGAATAGGTCAAATATCAAGGTAACTGTGCGAAGTCAACTCAAATACTTCTGATCTGATGGGAACCAAAGTTGGTGAAAGATTTAATACTTAAGCAGCAATAAAATAACACGATTTATAGTGTAATCTGTTGATCGTCAAGGGCACAGTCCAAAGTCAAATATTCTGCCCTTGGACCATTTACTGGCTGCAGGTGTTGCACTCCCTGGTTGCTCTTCTTAATAAATTATTCTTACCCCCTAACGATTTTACTAAAGTAAAAACCACATGTGACTGAAAGAGTTGGAAATAATCTCCATTAACTCTGTAAGCCTAATAGTGTCACATTTTATTCCTACCACCCTCACAAGATTTTATTAATCTTATGAGAGACAACATGGGACACGCAGCAGGTGGTTTAATAAGATGGAGTAAAAAGAAATGTGAAAAATATCTGAAACAAAACAATTTCTTAACTTCAAGTACAGTTCGGTGGTAATGTGTTATACAGTCTTTATTATAATAAGCCAGCGATGTGTTCCAGTGTACGGCACCCCAGCTGTGTCCTTACAAATGGTACAGTAAATTGGGTGAAATCTGGAAAATCAGTTCTACAGATAGCAGAGAAACTTTGGTGTTTAATTTTTTGTTGTACCTTACTAGGAACAGCTTCTAAAGGTTAAGTTTCTCATGTGTTGGTCGATATTATTCACCAACAGGTAAGTCATTCACATGAAATGGAAAATACTACTATTGGCTCAGTTAACCATCTCACGATCGGAACAGTTCTGCTACTTTAGCTGACCAGATGATTTCACTCGGTAGATTGGCTCATGAGTCCAAGGATGTTAACCATTCCTGTACGATAACGTATTAGCAAATTATTCTGCTATTACCACCAATATGCGATTTTATTCGGCTTTAGAGAGAATTTTCTTAACCTCGTGCACTAATAAGTTCCGTCATAATAAGGTCGCCTTATAGTAACTAGAACACAGTAAAAACAAAGTCACGGATTTGACAGTGTTCATAGCAAACAGGAACATCAAAATATGCGACGTAATTCACAATGACTTATACTTTATGTAAGGCCGTGCGTCACAATACTGCGTTCAGCCAACCAGCAATTTATTACTAATTCTGCTGCCACCCCCCTTCTTGATTGCATCAACTCTTGTATTACAAAAGTCATGCAATTTCATTAAGCTGGATGTGTGACTTGGGAGTATGAAATTATATGTTTACTTCTTAATCCCAATATACTTAAGGGAAAAAAAATCCCAGTAAACTTAATCTCATTAACCGCTGAAAAACTATTTCACCACGAATACTTTTTCTTTTATTTCATTCTTGCTTTCCCCAGCAGATTGTTATAAGTTTAGGGAAGACTCTTCAAATGGTTCGAGCCAGATATGGTCTTCCCTAACCATCCTCTACTTCGTGACTCTCCAAAGCTAAATAAAATAATCGAACTGTAACAAGAATGAAAGGCAACACGACATCGTAGTTGTGGGATTATATGCATTTACGGATATTTGTCCCTCGAAGCTTGAGAGCTTTATCAAGATTGAGTGATCATACAGAATTTTATTCTCTACTCAATAAACAATGCATGAGATCAGTGATATAAATAATACATTGAATCAATGATGTTCTGTGCCTCACGGACGTGAGTCTCTATCCTATCTAACATCCAATACAACACTTTGCAGGCCATATAGAACAACGCTCTACATAGCAGCACTGGCTGCACCAATACCACTTCCACAACTCACGCTTTGGAACCAAAGTCATAGCGGTAACAGAATATCTTGACATCAGAGGCAGTCTGTGCTAATGCACAACACTCCTGTCATTTCATGACACAGCCACACGCCAAACTAAAATAAAAAAATTAAAAATAAAAAAATATGATAACTACACAAATATTACCTGTCCTCTTTCAAAAATATCCTGCCTCCAGACACTCGAACACTAGCAAAGAAAAAACACTAAGTACGGTAAACCCATTCCATGCACATGGTGATACAACACCACGATCAGAACACTATACTTCAAGTCCCCCTCCCGGCATTCACTCATCAGAGTTATCCTTAAAAACAGCCGATCGAGTTCACTTATCAAGGCATAGGTCAGAAAATCACCCAGTCTTCTGTTGCCAGCTTAGCTTTGGGAATGGTAAATGGAATCACAGATGACATGCACCCTTCTTCTAGAACAGGCCCACAGAACATAATCCACACAATGGAACAATGTGCAATGTATGCCACACAAATACACAGAAACAATTTTAACGGTGTATGGAAGATATGGAAAGACCTCATAGAGGCAGTTACGTGCCTGCGGTTGACAGGTTTGCTGGTCTAGGCTTGACCTTGGTTGTTCAACAACAGCAGCAACTAAGTTCTTCAGCCTAGAGGGGGATTTTCCTATACGCTTCCATCTCCTCTCTGTTAAATCATTTTTCTTTTTTCCAGCGTCCAAACCCGACACCCGTAAGAAAATTCGAGGGCCGCTGTTAGTTTTAAAATTGATTTTTACACTCAGTGATCAGTGAATTGGGTAACATGACAATCAGAGGTGAGGGTGGATGCAAAAACAGATGAGTGAAAGTTTTCGTTGGTTATCATCTTATTAAACGGCAATGACGTGGATGCTGCCTTAATCCTGCAAATTATATTTATTTTACCACCTCCCGAACCATTTGGACACATGAATCCCAAAAGACTTTTGCAGGTTGGTTTTGTCGTCTGACGTCCAGTGCTTCCAGGGTTATTTTCCACAGGCAGAGGATATCTGTCTATATATATATATATATATATATATATATCAGCAGCAGCAGCCATTACAAGTCCACTGGTGAACAAAGGCCTCCCACAACCTTTTCCACGAATTCCTTGACTGAGTCAGTATTTGCCACGTATTCCCAGCAAATTTCTCTATCTCACCTCTCCTCCTCCTTTCTGGCCATTTTCTGCTGCACCTACAGTCTCTTGGTGTCCAGTCAGTGAGCCTCTTGTTCCATTGGTTATCCCTTATTCTTGCTATATGGCTTGCCCATCTCCATTTCTGTTCTTTTATAACTTCTATATCATTTTTGACATTAGTCTGCTGTCCCACCCAAGTTGATCTTTTCCTGTCTCTTAAAGATATTCCCAACACTGACTTTTCCATTGCTCTCTGAGAACGAATTAATTTATTTTCCATCGATTTTGTCAGTTTCCAAGTCTCACATCCATGCGTCATAGCTGGAATTATACATTCGTTATATACTTTTCGTTTCATAAAATCTGGCAAGCTACTTTTCATGTCTCTATGTTTACCGAAAGCTTTTCATCCAATAGTAATGCGTCTTTTTACTTCGCTCTCATGATCTTTCGTTAATTTTAGTATTTGTCCCAAGTACTTGTACTCCTCAACTTCTTCAAGAATTTCTTCGCTTATTCTGATGATGCTCTTTGGTGTATGTGGATTAAACATTACTTTAGTTTTACTCCGGTTCGTCTTTAGCCCTACTTTCAGAGTTTCTCTGTTCAGGTCATTCAACATTTCTTGCAATGCCTTCACTATTTCTGAGATTACGACAGTGTCATCTGCAAATCTTAAATGGTTTAGTTTTTCTCCATCTATGTTCAGTCCTTTGTTTTCCCAGTCTAGCTTTCTGATCATACTTTCTAGGCATGGTGTACATAATTTTGGTGAAATTATATCTCCATACCGCAAGCCCTTCTCAATCTTAATTTTTTTTCCGAGTCCTTATGTAATTTAACTGTCGCAGTTCCCTCTTTATATATGTTTTCGAGCAGTTTTACAAAATTCTCATTCACTCCTTGTTCTTGCAATGAATTAATAATTGCTATGTGCCCCACTGAATCAAAAGCTTTTCGTAATCAACAAAACCTAAGCACAGTTGTTTATTATATTCTGTCGTTCTCAATTTGCTGATTCATTGTGTGTAGATGATCAGTGGTCGAATAACCGCTTCGGAATCCTGCCTGTTCACGAGGTTGGTTTTCCTCCAAATGTGTTGTTATTCTGTTCGTAAGGACTTTAGTGAAGAGTTTGTAAATGACTGATAATAAGCTAATAGGTCGATAGTTACTAAGATCTTTTGAGTCACCTTTCATGTAAAGTAGAATAACTGTTGCATTACACCATGTTTTGGGAATTTTCTTCTGTTTTATACATTGGTTAAATAAGTGAGCAAGCCTATTTTGTACTTCTACTCCTGCATCCAACAGTAAATCTGTTACTATTCCATCTTCTCTCTGAGCCTTCACTCTTTTCATATTTTTAAGAGAAATATTTACTTCGTCTTGTGTTACCTCAGGTATTTCACTTGTGTCAGCTGAAAGGTTAGCTATTGGTACTACTGTCTTTGATGCATACAGTTCTTTGTAAAATTCTTCAACCCTCTTTATCTCTGCATTTAATGATTTCCCCGTTTTTTTGTCTTTCAGTGATGTCATTTGTTGCTTTCCTAGTGCCGTTTTACTTCTAACCGTTTCAGACTTTTCCTTTTTTGGTGCTTTCTTTGATCTGATCCATGTTTCTCTTTCTTTTTTTTTTTCTCTGTCTGTTGTTGATAAGCTTATTTAAATCCGCTCGTTCTATTTCATCTTTCTTTGTTTTAACTTTCCTTTCCTTTCATTTTTTCATAAGCTCGAGTGTCTTTTCTGAATATTTCATGGCTTTGGTTGTATTAGGCTACTATCTCCGCTGATTCTCTTAGCACTTTTGTTAGTCTGTCATTCAGCTCATCAATGTCACATTCAGCATTACTGAGAGCCTGAAATATGTTCCTTATTTCCAACTGAAAAGCTGCTTTGTTTTCGTTTACTAATTATTGGGCATATATGCTTCTCCATTTTTCGACTTCCCACCTTTTGCATCGAAGTCTCCCATGAGTATAGTATAGGTGGTCTTTTCTTCTCCCACAATCTGGGAGATGTCGTCATAGAATGTTTCTATTTCTTCATCTGAGGTTTGAGAAGTTGGTGCATATACTTGTTTTACTTTCAGGGTATATTTTTTGCACAGTTTAATGCCAACAAATGCTGCTCTGTCAGATACACTGCTGAATTTAACAATGTTGTCTGTAAGATTTCTGTTAATTAGAAATCCTACACCATTATCTCTTTCATTTTGCCTTCCTCTGTAGTAAAATAGGTGGTTGCTGTCTTCGAGCTGAATTACTTATTGTTCTTTTCTGTGGATCTCACTCAAACCTACAATATCCCAACTAATGTTTTCCAGTTCAGTTTTTGAGTTATCAAGTTTGTAATCTTCTGCAATGCTTCTTACATTGTATGTCTAGATCTTCATGGATTTCAGTTTGTTTAATATCCAAGAGTCTAACTTGCCAACACAGTGCCTACTCACTTTCAGTGGCACACTGCCCATAAGCACAGAAGGCAGTGCGGTTGGACCTTTAGTAGACGATGATCCAACAGGAACGCCCGTCAAATCCTTTGCAATAAAACTCATGTTTGGTTGGGAGGATTGTGGCAAATAATCTCACCTCTCTGCCACATAATTTCTGGTGAGATGTAATTTTTGTGCCATCTTATTCGTTATATATAGTGCAACCCATATATCTATAGAGGGTCCCATGGTCCAAGCCGTTTAAGACGGTACCATGTATATCTACAGGGCCTTCCCCTATCCGCCACCCGGGGACGGGCCAGGTAGCCAGGTATATATTGTCACGAATCAATTCGCGACATTTCCTTTTTGTGAGAAGCCACGAACTATTAGTGGAAAACTCACTGTGTATCGCTCAGTTAACCGTTTCTCTCTCCATTCCGGGGTATACTTTTCAAATAATTCGTCACCGTTTTCAAAAAGTGACCGATTTAATGCACGTCACTAAGTGCGCTACTGAGCGATACAATTATTTCTTTATCGTTTGCCTCTGCTTCCCTCAACCGTTAGCCACGCCTTGCGTCCTGCCCATTCAATGTAATTGAATTCAGTCTTGTGTTTGCTGTGGCGGAGAAAGGTTCTGTGCTCAGAAGTGGAGAGGTCAGCTAGCACCCCAAGCTCCACTAGACAGTTAATCCAGTCCTCCCACCTTAGTGGTGATACATAGTATTCATCGACTGGTATTTCTTTTGTGTATTTCCTAGTTTTAAGAGCTTAGTTAAGGTGTTTTCCCTAGGCGTAAGTATTTAGCTTTTGTGAGAGTGAGTGAGTGCGTCTCATTGATTTGATTTGAAATGTAATGTTGAATTTATTTTTGTGATTAATAAATTTAACAGTTCTATTTCTTGAGCTTAATGTAGAGTAAAAATCTTGTTTCATTTCTCCATAATTAAGCTTATTTTCCATACAGCTCCTAGCTTGCATAAACGTTTGCTTTCATAACTGGTACTTAGACCAGTCTTGTATTAACTTAAAATCCGTTGTGCCAGGAGTTAATGCATCAGCAAGAACCTGATGTTATTATTATTAGTATTAGTTATTTATTGTCAGGGGTGATGTAACTTTCTCCAGAGGCTAACAGTACAGTAAGTCAGCAATTGTGAGTAATTAGTCTCTGCTGTGTACTGTTGAGGAAGTTTATAAATTCTCGTTCTCAGAGAATCGTGCTAAGCCAACGTAAGGTAATCGTTGCTTGATGTAGCAAGACAACCATTGTCTCTGCTCTTCAATATTATTGAATATTATCAATTTAAATAATATTTAACCATTTATATCAAAATTACCGTGATATTATAAAAACCCCGTGACAATTGGCGACCTCATTCCAGGATATTAACTCCTAGCTCTAAAGCTATTCACGAGATAGTGCTCACTCATTCATATTTAGGTATTTATCATTAAAGTTTATAGGCACAAGCTTACTGGTGTTTACCGTTAATTTAGCAAGTGAGTTTTTGCTTTATAAATCAATAGAGTACTTAACTCTAGTTTATTTTTGGTAACGCCGGACGATTTTATTCGCTCCTGGGAAGTCGGCGTACCCATTGTGTTTATTATTGAGTCTTCCCAGTCATTTACATTTTTGATTTATTTTTGCCAGTTAACTGGATAAGACTGGTCACCACTAGCTTGTGTCTGTATTCTTTACTTGTGTTTATTAGTATTCGTCGCTAAGCAGTCAGTACTCAATTTCGGTTTGCTTAATAAATTAGCGCCATGGCTACTACTGTATTTTTACAGGAAGCCAAAGAAATGGGTCTTTCGGACCCAACCGAAATTAAAGAGTATATACTCTCACGGCATAATCAGGAGCAGCAGCGCGAGAATGATGCCCGTGAAGAGCGTAAGATTCAGCGCGAATACGAGCGAGAACAGCGTGAGGAACGCGAAAAGGAGCGCGAGTACGAGCGAGAACAGCGCGAACACGAGCGAGAACAGCGCGAATACGAGCGTGAACAACGAGACAAAGAACGAGAACATGAACTTGAAGTGCTGAAGCTCAAGCGAGATTCCTTGGCTTCAGACACGTCTGGTGCAGTTGGTCTAAGCTCCACGAGCGTTCTCCCTGCACATGTCCTAGCGACCCCACGCATCAAGCTTCCTTCATACAAGGAAAGCGAGCGAATCGAGCCGTACATAGCTCGTTTTGAGGACATGGCAGACTTATATCAACTGGATGAGGCAGCTAAGCGGCTTCAGTTTCTTAGCCTATTTGAGGGCCCTGCCCTCGATATTCTCCACAGAATTCGTGGAGACAATCTCACATATGAGATGATGAAAGCTGCACTCATTAAGGCGTATGGTCTCACAGTAGACGACGCCAAAGTTCAGTTCATGCGAGCTCGTCTCCAAGACAAGGAGACAGCTGTTCAGTTCCTTGATCGTCTCACAGCTTACTTAAATGAGTGGATGGAGAAAGATGAAACTCCTTCCACGCGTGAGGGGATAATTGACCTTATGCTGCGTACACAGCTAGAGAGGTCGTGGCCTGCTGAGCTCATAGCACAGCTTAAGATCTGCCAGGTGAAAGATGCCAGCCAAATGGCAGAGAAGGCTGACGCATTCTTTCTGCATACGGGTATCAAGCTCGTAAGCAAAACACCTGGAGCAGAAAAGATACTGCCAAGTCTGGGAAGCCGTCTCAGACTGAATCCCGTGGAAGGACCAGGGGCAAAACACTCAGAAACCTGAGTGGAAGAGGTACAACAAGTACCCTAACCAGCAGCAGTATCAGCCACGCAACCGACCGTCGGGACTCACCACCAGCGCACGGTGGTCACGTCCCTACCAGTGTGGGTACTTCCCCACAGTTCACTAGTCCCACAGTGACAGTGAACCCCCCTCCACAGATGGCCAATGTTCCATCTTCCCAAGTATATAATTCTCAAGGCACAATGTTTGCCACATCAATTCAGCAGCCTCATGAGTGGCTAGCTGCTTCCTCCACAGGCCCTCCCACAGGTGACAGTACCTTCCTTGTTCAGCCAGGGTTTGTGGGAGGCATTCCTGTGAAGGTCCTGAGAGACAATGGTTCCTCGGGTTGCTCTGTCAAGCAGAGTCTAGTTCGGCCTGAGCAGTATACAGGTCGACAGATCCATGCAAAGCTTATTGATGGATCAGTGAGATTGTTCCCTGAGGCATGTATCCAGGTGACATCTCCATTTTATACTGGTACGACACTTGCGGTTGTCATGCCAGAGCCTCTATTTGACTTAATAGTAGGCAATATTCAAGGAGTCAAGGATAGTTGCTCCGATGATGACGCTACTCAGACTTCGGCTGCTGCGGTAACACGAGCCATGACTGAGGCTCCAGACTGTGTCACCCCAGTGATCATTGAATCGCCGCAAGATCTGATGTGTAGTCAACTTGTTGTGCAAGAACAACATTCTGACCCGACACTTGCTACCGTGCGGAACAAACAAAAGGGTCGAGTGATAAAGTATTCACGGGGAGGTCGAGCCAAGTTCCTTCATAAACAAGGACGGCTCTACCGTGAGTCACGAACACCCGAGGGCGAGGTTCGACTGCAGTTTGTCGTTCCCGCCAAGTACCGCCTAGCAGTGTTACAATGGGGTCATTGTTCAGCCTCAGGAGGTCACATGGGCAAAAGGAAGACCCAGGGCCATATCCGAGCTGACTTTTTCTGGCCAGGGATGGGACGAGACATAGATAGTTTTGTCCGTTCCTGCAGTGTGTGCCAAAGTATCACCACTAATCAGGGACATGCCCTTCCTGTGCCATTTGTAACTACACCTGTAATCTCTGAGTCAGTTGAGAGACAGGGTAGTGGTGAAGTGGGTGCAGACCTGACGTCTCGCCCATTGGCCCCACAGGACACATTATGTCCAGGGCCTGTTCATACATATTATGTACCATAGGTTAAGGGGGAAGTTGAGAGGCGACTTGAGGCTATGGAAGACCCAAGTTTGCATAAGGATTCTCAGCTTCCCGGTACTAATAGAAGTACTGTAGGTTAAGGGGGAAGTTCGAGAGAGAACTCCGCAGTGGCGACTTGAGGCTATGGAAGACCCAAGTTTGCATAAGGATTCTCAGCTTCCCGGTACTAATAGAAGTACTGTAGGTTAAGGGGGAAGTTCGAGAGAGAACTCCGCAGTGGCGACTTGAGGCTATGGAAGACCCAAGTTTGCATAAGGATTCTCAACTTCCCGGTACTAATTGAAGTACTGTAGGTTAAGGGGGAAGTTCGAGAGAGAACTCCGCAGTGGCGACTTGAGGCTATGGAAGACCCAAGTTTGCATAAGGATTCTCAGCTTCCCGGTACTAATAGAAGTACTGTAGGTTAAGGGGGAAGTTCGAGAGAGAACTCCGCAGTGGCGACTTGAGGCTATGGAAGACCCAAGTTTGCACAAGGATTCTCAGCTTCCCGATATTAATATAAGAACTGTAGGTTAAGGCACAGGTTGAGGACCCGTGTGCAGTTCGAGGCTATGGAAGACCCGAGTTTGCACAGGGATTCTCAACTTGCCGATCATAATCGTGTGCTAAAATTAATGGCGACCTCGAGTGTACTTTTCATAGCATGTACTGACTGCTAGCCAGAGAGAGTAATTGTAACATAATAAGAATTTTGTCTCATTGACACTTTTGATGCTCCACCTTAATTGGTTTTGCAGGTTCAGCAATGGGTGTAGCAGTTTTGCTGTGCGGACCAGCTGATCATCTGCCGCACGCTGCCGCCTCTTCTCCTCTGCCTTCGTCGTCGCCATATTATTTACTGTGTCATTTTACACGTAGGTACAGTTACACTACAACTGTCACACCTACACCGTGTATTACATACACCACGCTACACAACAATTAGTTGTCAGTGTAAATGTAGCGAATTTTCGCTCAGTTTGACCTGAGTACAGGATTTTCACCGTCGTCACGGAGTTTTTCCCTCAAGCTTGCTTCTATTAACGTAAATACGAGGTTTTTTCGCTCACTGACGACTGCGACTTTCTCCTGTAGCAGGATAGCACACACACCACAGTGTGAATCTTGTGTGACTGAGTTAGGATTTATATGTATGTATATTGAAATCTTTCTTCTGAAGGAAGAAAGATTTAATTTTCATGGGGCGTAATGTCACGAATCAATTCGCGACATTTCCTTTTTGTGAGAAGCCACGAACTATTAGTGGAAAACTCACTGTGTATCGCTCAGTTAACCGTTTCTCTCTCCATTCCGGGGTATACTTTTCAAATAATTCGTCACCGTTTTCAAAAAGTGACCGATTTAATGCACGTCACTAAGTGCGCTACTGAGCGATACAATTATTTCTTTATCGTTTGCCTCTGCTTCCCTCAACCGTTAGCCACGCCTTGCGTCCTGCCCATTCAATGTAATTGAATTCAGTCTTGTGTTTGCTGTGGCGGAGAAAGGTTCTGTGCTCAGAAGTGGAGAGGTCAGCTAGCACCCAAGCTCCACTAGACAGTTAATCCAGTCCTCCCACCTTAGTGGTGATACATAGTATTCATCGACTGGTATTTCTTTTGTGTATTTCCTAGTTTTAAGAGCTTAGTTAAGGTGTTTTCCCTAGGCGTAAGTATTTAGCTTTTGTGAGAGTGAGTGAGTGCGTCTCATTGATTTGATTTGAAATGTAATGTTGAATTTATTTTTGTGATTAATAAATTTAACAGTTCTATTTCTTGAGCTTAATGTAGAGTAAAAATCTTGTTTCATTTCTCCATAATTAAGCTTATTTTCCATACAGCTCCTAGCTTGCATAAACGTTTGCTTTCATAACTGGTACTTAGACCAGTCTTGTATTAACTTAAAATCCGTTGTGCCAGGAGTTAATGCATCAGCAAGAACCTGATGTTATTATTATTAGTATTAGTTATTTATTGTCAGGGGTGATGTAACTTTCTCCAGAGGCTAACAGTACAGTAAGTCAGCAATTGTGAGTAATTAGTCTCTGCTGTGTACTGTTGAGGAAGTTTATAAATTCTCGTTCTCAGAGAATCGTGCTAAGCCAACGTAAGGTAATCGTTGCTTGATGTAGCAAGACAACCATTGTCTCTGCTCTTCAATATTATTGAATATTATCAATTTAAATAATATTTAACCATTTATATCAAAATTACCGTGATATTATAAAAACCCCGTGACATATATATATATATATATATATATATATATATATATATATATATATACAGTATATATATATATACACACACACACACACACACACACACACACATATATATATATATATATATATATATATATATATATATATATATATAATACATATATATATATATATATATATATATATATATCAACGTTTGGCTTAAGAGATTTTCAACTGGATGTGTTAGATGGAAACTAAACCCAGTCCTCTAGAGGAGTTCATTCAAATAACTGAAATTAAATGTCTGGTGGTAGTGTGATTAAAATGAAGGATTCGACAGCGGAATGAAGTACTTAATTTCATATGTGTTACACAGCTCTAAGTGAAATACATCAAAATAAGGGCCTCGTCTCACTGGGGAAGGAATCGGATATATTTTTAAGTTAACTGCCCAACGGTGATGGTTAGGTTAATGGTGAAGGAAACATCCTGCTTCACTGTAATACGTTCTGTTCATTTTGGTTTTCATTTGCTGTATAATGTAGGTACTGAGGAGGCAAGAAGTACCTAGAACGTCACCTTATGAAACAGAGTGTTCGTCCAACATATACGCCTTGCTACGGGACCGGATATTTTGTCAGAATTTGTCTGATTCCGCCCTTCGTGTGACGAATTCCAAACACAAAACACCGTTGATCACACGCGCACAAAATTCATTAATGACCTATAATGGACACACACACACACACACACTCACACACACACAAAATCTTAGTGAAAAATGGAAATCCCAATTAATAGTACTTCGCGGAGATTCTCTATTATCTGGTGTAAAAAAAAAAAAAATTATCATTACAATCACTTAACCTTTTGAGTCACAGGACGTCTTAAAAAATTCATTCTTGATACTTTTAGGCGATGTTCTTCAGACTGACGTTGATTTCTTTGATCATCAGTTATCATGTACCTGTATAGTTTTCATTATCTCCTTAATTGCGGGAGGACGCCCATGCAATCAACAAAATATTCCTGAGGCAGCAGGAGTATAACGGAAAAAGACCTTATCGCAGGAAAGTTTTGTAAATATTCTATTACTTCCCAGACATCATTAAAACTGGTGTAATTATTCTGTTGATCCGCTGACCTGATCACAATTGGTGTAAATGCTCTGTTGATTCGTAAACATGATAATTGGAGTACATGGTCGGATCACTGCATCACAGGATAAGAGAACGGACAGACTTGTGTATATCAACTGGAGATCAACGTTTCATTGACCCGTTTTCCCACAGAACACGGCCTACATTAACTGGACAAGAGAGAAGGTAAGCTGGGAGGAGAGATTATATAGAGACAACTCCCTCTGTAAAAGTTTCTCTCTCTCTCTCTCTCTCCTCACTGCCACTCTTTCCACTCTGTCTCTTCTTCCCAGTTCCTCATTGCCACTTCCAGTCTGTCAAACGTTCCCTTCAGCACTCTCTCTCCACCACTTCTCTCCGCCAATCCTCTCCTCCAATGTGACCACCACCCTCTCCTTGCTACTCTCCTCCACCTCCTTCCACCAACCTCTTCTTCATCCCTCTCCATCACTTCCTCCACTACAACTCTTCACCACTTTCTACATCACCCCTTCCTACCACTCCGTCTAATACCCCCCCCCTCCACCCCTTTCATCACCCCTTTCCATTATTACCCATTCACTCCTCTCCACCACTTCTCTCCCCATTCTTTCTACATTCTCTCCAAAAATTTCACCCCTATTCTCCAGTACTCTCTCCACCAGTTTTTCCTCCATTTCTCTCCACCACTCATCTCAAGCTCTCCCATCTGCAGCTCTCTCCAGCTCTCTCATCTACTCCCTTCGTCAACTATCCCCCCACCTTTCAAAACGTTTGCCTTCATCCCCACGCGTTCCAACACACCATCCTCTTTAAACACTCTCCCCTCATTCTACAAAGCAACCACTGTCTCTGCAAAATCTTTACCATCTTTCCAACACCAGCCCAACCCCATCTCCTTCACCGATTCTTTTTCCAACGCTCAACCCATCCTCTTTACCCTCCACTAGTCCCGCTCTCACCTCTCCCATTCCAACACCTTCTATCCTGTCCACCTCATTTCCTTCTTCCAACAGTTCCGCTTCCACTTCCCATACTCGAGTACACTTTTCAGCTATCACCCATCCCCAACATTCATCCTCCACCCTTCCATCTGTTATCAATCTCCCCCTCCTCAACAGTGATAAATCTACCACTCCCTCTCCAACATCATTGATCTACCATGACCTTTCAAATATTGATCCACCTATCCTTGCAATCTTCAACAGTCTCCTTCTAATTTCCCTCCCCAACACTCTCCCATCCTCCACCTCCTGCTCCAAATCCACCACCAAATTTCTCTAGTTCCCACCACTGCTCTCTCCCCTTCCTGCTGCCCCATGCTGTCGGCCAGTCTCTCTCACTCCAAACTGCAGGACAAGTAGAGACCTGGATGTCAGTTCGACTGTTCAGTATCGAACCCTAAGGGCAACTGCGAGTTAAAAAGTTTTGTGACCATCCCTGATAGCCTCGTGCTGTCTAAAGGCTTTACACCTGTCTTATTCACGACTCTTGTGTCTCCTCTTTATCTTCATTTCCCAATCCCCTATTTCAGTCGCTGTTCCATTCATCGCTAAATCTACCAAGAACTTCCTTCATCCCTTTCCTTCCACTCCATAACTCCCGGTGACCCCGTGGCGCTATGGTTAACAGATCCAGTTCGCAGCTAGAAAAATCTTAGTTAATTTTTCCAGCTGCTCACATTGGTGTACTTTTGTTATTTCTTTGTTCCTCCTCACCCGGCAGTACAAGTGGGGATCTAGATATGAACTGACTAATCCGAGTCATGTCCTAGGACGAATTAAGACAAGAACTGTAGACCACCTGTCTTACTGACCCTCTTGCAGTCAATTAGAAAAAAAAATCCTTAATCCACTATTCTCTTGCCTACTCATTACTAAATCTCCAGTATTTTCTCCCTTCCTCTTTCTTTTCCAGCACAGTCTCCTCTTTAATGCTAGTCCCACCACTCTCATCTAGTTGTCCAGTACCTTTCACTAATATTTTTCCATCATTTTGCTTCTCTCCAGCACCCTCTCCTCTATTTCCATTTACCCACCAGTATCCTCTCTCCATATTTTTCTTCTCTCCACTATTTTCCTCCTCTCTTTTTTTCCCTTATATCACCTTCACCCATTCCTCTCTCCCCTCTAAACCAATCTCTCTTCCTTTTATTTTTCTTTATTCCTTCCTCATATTTCCTCCCCACTACTGTCTCCCCTCCCCTCCACCATTCTCTTTACTCCCTTCAAACTGCCTCTCGTGTCCAACATTTCTGTCGCAACATTTTTGCTTCCTTTTTCCAGCCCTCTACCTGTCCCCAGCCCTCCGTCTTCATTAAACGCTCTGAACCTAAGTCTTTTCTTTTTCTTTTTTTCTTTTTCTATTTTTAATCCGGCGATCTGCAGACGCTAAAATTTTGGATAGGAGAGTTTTTTGTTACCTCTTTACTCTTAGAGATCCTTCCAAGGTTAAGGAAAATAAGCCATTGGTTGTGATACTGTCCCATTCAGCCTGATGACGCATTGTTAACATCCTCGGCTTAATAGCATAATGTCTGCTTATCCTTTGAATCATGCGTGATACATGCTTTTAAATGTACAATTTTTAGGGTAGACTATAAAGTAAGCACTATTCCAGTTTCAGTAAGTACGGTAGTGTTTACTACACATGTGACGTCACGTACATGAGGAATAGGGACCCGAACACGAAAATGCTTGCGAAGTCCATCTTTATGCCTATGGACATTCGTTTTTTCAACGCCAAGCTACTCACAATGTCATGCTAACCTTCACAGGAGTCGCAGGAATGTCGATTTAGCTTTTTATTTCATTTTTTTAGTACTTCATCAGTCTTGAGTGGTACACGAGCTTGTTGGGCATCAAAACTTTTCTTAACAGCAGGGGGGGGGGGTGTTTCCGACATAATTTAAGCTGCAGTCGAGCTACAGTATGGGAGTTACACCCTAAAATTATTTTATAGCATTCGAAGTCTTTTCATGCATATAAAACTCCACTGATTCGCTTTTCGAGTTCCACGTTAGGCCAAAGGATGATTAATAGATCCATGATGGAATATTGGTCCAGAGTAGAAAATAGGTTTATGAAAAAAACGGGTCCATATGAAAAAGATGTCCATGGGAATAGGTCAATGGGAGAAAAATGTCCACAGGAAAAGTATGCCCATAGAGGAAACTGTGTCCATGGGGAAAATGTCTGGGGGAAGGAGGGGCACATGGAAGAGGGAAAATAGGCCCAAGAGGGAAAAGGTAAATGTGAGAAAATAGGTCTTAGAGGAACATAGGTCCAAGATGGAAAATTTGTCAGGGCAGACACAGATGCCTGAGGGGGGACAAGTAGGTGGTGGTTGACACCAAGGGGTGTAGCAGGAGATGAATTTATCCGGTAGCAGTAATTAATTTGTAACTGGAAACCATAGAAATAACAAAACTGAGAGCAAAATTTTCATTCCAGGAAGAATGTTGATATCAGACTTGTAGTTGACTGTATCGCAGTTGCAGCCGGCCTGTAGTAGACAGTAAGTAGATTTGTAGGAGATAACCTTAGTTTACATGTAGTCAATGACAGAAGAAAGATAAAGATTAGTAGTTGGGTTTGTAGTTTATTTCTTGAAAAGGGGATATCTCAAAATTTATCTTAAGTATGTCTCACAAGAGTGCATGGAGGTGAGTGCGTTTTATGCTTGCTAACTTCGCGAGCCTGCCCCCTTTATTCCCCACCGTGCGTCTCTCTCTATAGGTCCCTTTCTTGGTAGGTCTCCTGTCTCCTTCTGCCTCTTAATTCCTCACACTCGTATAGGACAGCCTGTGTCATATGTACTGAACTGTTGAGTAGAATTTTCTCGATTCTTGGGGACTTCCTATCAGTCACAAGGTGCTGTCTGTGGGCTATTGTGCTGTGTGTGGCAATCCTGCTGAGAGAGAGTTCGAACGTCACTTCCCCCAGGCCCTAGCCTTGACTTTGACTTAACCTGTAGATTACATAATTATGTATGCTACTAGCTATTATATATTATGATATTTTAAAGTCCTGACATCGCTCAGTCACGTCCTGCTGGCGAACCTACGACAGCGTGTAGTAACTATTTCTAATCCCTTAATGCATAGTATTCATTATAAATAGCATCATATTCCTGACACTATTGTACAGACATAATAATATTGTAGAAACATAACACATTGTAGTAATAAATTGTATGTATAAAGAAGTAAATACATTGTACAGTAGTAAAACTGAGTACAGAATATTGCATAACATATTGTAGTAATACAGTGGCACAAATATGTATGTACCTGTACAACAGACATTCGCATATATTTATGTAATGGCAATACCATGCCAAGACTATAGTAAGAGCCATTAATATATTTGTATTGTATCTATGATATATATATATATATATATATATATATATATATATATATATATATATATATATATATATATATATATATATATATATATATATATATATATATATATATATATATATATATATATATATATATATATATATATATATATATATATATATATATATATACTATCTCATCAGCCGTTTGTGTCCACTGCAGGACCGGCCTATCCCGACTGAAGTGGGGACGATATAGTCAATGTATCTCTACCAAGTTGCTTAGGCTGTATGGCAGAAATTGTATGTAGAGTGACAAGTGCTTGTGAGTGTAATTGTAGTGTTGGAGCGGGTTTGGATGTGTCTGTAGTTTGCGAACCAAGTGCAATCGGCCCGCGCAAGCCGAATGGGTGCAAGCATACTTTATAGTATGCGACACCGGTTCAACCACAGCATCCCATATGTCCGCCAATGCAGTACGTGGCCAGAAGAACACTCCCGAAGTTTATTACCCAGAGGGGTTGCAAACCCTCGTTCTTCAGTGTACGAGAACGCACACTTTACCACTGTACCACAGAGGTAACATATGGGTGAGACTTTTTTTTTTTTATGCGAGGAAGAAGGAACCAAAGGCCATGAGCCTGCAGTAACAGTTCCCTCCAAGAGAAAAACAAAATACAATAGAGAGCCAAATTCAAGATCCGATCATTTTGAGATGCCTGAACACACTGCGTTTGAAAGACTGGAGATCATAGGCAGCAGGAAATACAGACAGAGGGAGACAGTTCCAGAGCTGACCTGTTGCATAAATGAAAGACTGGAAGTTACAGTTAACTCTTGCATTAGAGAGTTGGACAGAAAAGGGATGAGAGTTTGCTGCCAGACGGGTGCTACGCGCCCGTCGTAGAGGTGGAGGAATGCAAGCAGACAGTTCAGAGGAGCAGTGACCATTAAAGTAGCGATAGAAAAGAGATAAAGATGCAACAGTGCGGCGAAGAGACAGAGGTTGAAGGGAGTCAGTAAGAGGAGGAGAGTTAATGAGACGAAAAGGCTTTGACTCCACCCTATTGAGAAGAGCTGTATGTGGGGACCCTTCCCACACATGAGAGTTGTACTCCACACAGGGGCAGATAAAACCCCTGTATAGAGTCAACAATTGTGCAGGGGTAAAGAAAGAGTGGAGTCGGCTTAGCACACCCAATCTCTTGGAAGCAGATTTTACAAGAGATGTAATATGATCTTACCAAGATAAGTCCCGAGTAAATGAAACCCCAAGCATGTTCAACGATGATGCAGGATTAAGCTGAATATTATTAAACATTAGTGGGTATACCTGTGGAAGATTTTGTCGGGTTGATAGGTGTAAGAACTGAGTCTTAGATGCATTAAAAACAACCATATTATTTTTACCCCAGTCAGAGATACAAGCCAAGTCAGACATTAGGTGTGCCATAGCCTCATCCCTTGTTTGTTGAAGTAACTGTTGAGATGGGCGTTGCGGGAACCGAATGGAAAGGTGAAGGGTGGAGTCATCAGCGTATGAGTGGATAGGGTTAGATGTACAGCTTAGAAGATCATTGATGAATAAAAGGAAGAGAGTTGGTGATAGGACAGAGCCCTGAGGAACACCACTGTTGATAGATCTAGGAGAAGAACGATGGCCGTCTACAACAGCGGCTATAGAACGACCAGAAAGGAAGCTAGCGATGAAGGCACAGATAGAACGATAGAAACGGTAGGAGGGCAGTTTGGAAATTAAAGATTTATGCCAGACTCGATCGAAAGCCTTTGAGATGTCAAGTGCAATGGCAAAGCTTTCGCCAAAGTCCTGAAAGGAGGATGACCAGGAGTCTGAAAGGTAGGTGAGAAGATCGCCAGTGGAGCGTCCCTGACGGAACCCGTACTGACGATCAGAAAGAAGGTTGTGATATATATATATATATATATATATACATATATATATAGATAGATATGTAGATAGATAGATATAGATAGATAGATAGATAGATAGATATAGATATGTATCTATCTATCTATCTATCTATCTATCGATATATATATATAGATAGATAGATAGATAGATATAGATATGTATCTATCTATCTATCTATCTATCTATCGATATATATATATATATATATATATATATATATGTATATATATACACACTTATATGAAAAAAATTATGGGGGAACATAATACATAATATTAATTAATCTAGTCATGAAATATTGTTAACTGATATACATATATCCAATTCATATAACAATATATATATATATATATATATATATATATATATATATATATATATATATATATATATATATATATATATATATATATATATATATTGAATGTTTACTCTTCCTTCCGTAAATACTGACTCCAAGTTTGCAGTCCTTGCCTGCATTCTGTGCATCGCCACCAGTATATAACATACCAAATACAACGGAGAAGATTATAAAGTCAGTTGGAGCTGGGCTATACACATAATTTGAGTTAAACATACTCATAATCAGTTCTTCCCAAGGCTTCATTGTTTCATTGATTAGTTGCATAGTTTCAAACTTAGGTGAAGTGAACTTAATGCTTATGCTCATGTTTAAATCCATCTCAGGTAGTGGCTGGAAGTATTTGTGTGTGTAACTGAGGATGGCATAGTAATTGTTTTGTAGCTAAAGTGGACAAGGTTGGTGTAAGTACAGCACAGTTGTCAGGTGCTATGTATATTCCTGATGCTGAAGTATAAGATGGTGGAATATCTAGACAAGTTATGAAAACTGATGTGTTATGAGTGAAGTAGAAAAACTGTGAATACCCGATTCATTGATGATGTGAAAGTTTATCTGGAGCAGATGTGAAGTTCCATTGCTGATGGATGTCATGATTTCTTATGATAGCCATTTCACAAGGGACTGTTCCAGTAGGCTGAAACGTGAAAATGTACCAAGGACAAAGATGAGCAGCATGTAAGGATGTACGACATTTTCGTTCAGTTGTTGATTCACTAGCGAAAGTGACAGTGTCCTGTCTCTTGGAGACCATGATGAGTTCGGTATCTGCGTTGATATTGATGATGACCAAGGTGTCATTATTCTTAGAAGGAAAGGAGTATATCTGATAGACTTGACAGATTATCTGTTATGAATGGTACGGTACATGAAATATTACTATTATTGGTGTTAGAGTTGCGTCTAAATATGGATACGGTAATATAACATGAGATTCCTGCCCCGGAATAAAGGCTTCAAACCATTTTTATTATGCCTTGACTAATTATCTGACGTAGATAGTGAACTAGAAGTAGTTTAATGGTGATATTGCCATTACCAGTATTTGCAATACCTTTCATCAATGACTGATTACGAACGCTAATGTTATCTAACTGGAGTATTGTTGTCAATATGTCCCATGATTACTGACAAGTGTTGAAAAAGTGTCATGTTTCCTTCCATGGCATTTATTTTGTCCACACTAGTGAGTTATACTTTCTGCCTTTCTGAGATTTTTCACGATCATCATCATTGCTGTGTTTTGACCGTCAGCTAGCTAATGTTGATATGTTAATACTTGAGCTATCTTATTCAATTTGTTATCTCTTGAAGATCTTCCTTTGTAGCCAAACTTCCAGCAAACTTCCAGCAAGAAGGAGAGGTACAAGTTGACAGACAAAGGCGAAATACACCTAGGCAGGGTGTAAGCACAGAGACACAGTTCTTGAAGACAAAAGGAAGGACTCCATCAGGCCCATATGCCTTGCTAGTACTGAGGCCTGTGATGGCAAAAAATACATCAGCTGAAGAAATTTTAATGTCAGCCATGAGGAAGTCAGAGGGGGTAAGTAATGGAGGAACAGCACCAGAATCGTCTAAGATGGAATTGGAGGAGAAAGTCCGACCGAAGAGATCTGCTTTAGCAGTAGAAGAAATAGCTACAGAACCATCAGAGTAGAAAAGAGGAGGGAAGGATGATGAGGTAAAGTTGTTAGATATGTTTTTGGCAAGATGCCAGAAGAAGCGGGAGGGATTCGAGCTGGAGAGCTGAGAGCACTTATTACGGATGAAAGTGTAAGAACAGCCTTAGCACGATTCCGGGCAGAAACATAAAAAAGATGTGATTCAGGGGTGGGTTGGCTCTGGTACCTTTTATAGGCCCTCTCCCTGTTGTGGACAGCATTAGAACAAGTGCGATTAAACCAAGGCTTTCTTGCATTAGTCAAGGAATATGAGAATGAAATGTATGCTTCCATGCCTGAGGGAATAACCTCCGTAATGAGCAAGGCACACTCAGATGACTCCCGGCCATGGAAGCAATAATCATTCCAAGGAAAATCAAAGACGTACTGCCTGAGGGCCTCCCAATCTGCAGCTCCAAAGTGCCACAGTTGACGTTTCTCTGGAGAGTCCATAGGCTGTACCGGAGTGATAGGACAGGTTAAGGAAATAAGGTTGTGATCGGAGGAGCCCAACGGAGAGGACAGATTAGGTGTAAGCAGAAAGATTTGTTGTGAGGAAGTGGTCAAGTACGTTGGAGCTCTCTTCAAGGCAGTCAAGGATACGGGTAGGGTGCTGTAGCCTACAAGCTGCTCTAGGTAATTAAGGATAGAAAAGACGTAAGCTTCCTCACTAGGTGGATCAGTGAAAGGAGAAGAGAGCCAAAGGTGGTGGTGAACATTGAGCTCTCCTAAAATGGAGATTTCAGAGAAAGGAGAAATGAATAGAATGTGTTTCATCGTAGAAGTAAGATAGTCAAAGAATTTTTGATAGTAAAATAAAGGGATAAGTAAACAGTGCAGATATATTTGGTCAGAGAATGATAGGAAAGCCGAAGCTAGAGTGTAGAGAATTCAGAAGACTCAAGTTCAGGAACACGAGAGCAAGATAAGTCGTTGCATATAAATACACAACAGCCTCCTTTGGCTTTGAAATGAGTATAGAGAAAGGAGGATACAGAAAAGGGCTTGCTGTCAGTTGCCTCAGACAGTTGAGTCTCAGTTAGGAAAAAAAGGTGAGGTTTAGAGTAAGAGAGTGATGTGTTGCATTTAGGATGTCCAAGTAGACAAATATTCCCTTTCCTAGCATTCCAGACAATACATAATTCATTAATCTTTGAAATTTGCCTGGCGCTGTTCTTAACCCCATCGAGATTCGTTTACATTGGTAATGCCCTGTTTTTGTGGGGAAAGCAGTGTATTTGCGTGATTCTTGATCAAGGCTAATTTGATAGTAGCCATTAAGCAAATTGATTGTGGAAAATACATTATTTTCTGGTCTAATATTTTACAAGACGTCACTTAATGGCATAGGAAACCGGTCTGGGAGTGTGTGCTGGTTTAATTTACGGTAATCTACTACTGCACGCATTTCTCCGTTTCATTTGGGCACGAAAAAAAAATGGGGCATTCCACGGGGAGACAGATGGCTCAA
Organism: Coenobita brevimanus; assembly: GCF_032717465.1. NCBI lineage: Eukaryota > Metazoa > Arthropoda > Malacostraca > Decapoda > Coenobitidae > Coenobita > Coenobita brevimanus. The sequence continues at coordinate 22,038,015 of NC_137008.1, read as the reverse complement.
TAATACCCAGTTTTAGCATTTCCTCAACATATTGATTTGCAAGGGTATGTTGTGAGAGCGCTACTCTATGGGCTGGTACAAATATTGGTTGTGTGTCTGGCTGTACGTTAATCTTGTGTTTAATCACGTTAGTACACCCTAATTGTTCTCCAGGTAATGCTACCGTTTGTCGATGTTTCTGTAATAAATCTAGGAAATCATTTTCTTCATCAAATTGTCCTGATTGAATCAACTTCTTTATGCATTCTCTGTCCAGAGATTTTATCTTACTTGAAGTTCCAGCCATGGTTATTTCCCTTATACGGGCAGGACATGTTTCTAAGTTGCATAGACAAGTCCCCTTTTTTATCTGTACTTCCCCATTCATCTGATTAATTAGGAACACGTGAGTTTCCACATCGTTATTCACCTGAAATAATGCTTTTCCACCAAGAGTCTTTTCACTCTACGTAATTCTTCCAAGACAAGAACAGTACTATTCTTCACTGTACTCTTTATGATGAGTTTCATATATTAATTAGGCGGAATAACTACATCAATGGTGAGACAGGCGGGAATTAGTGTTGCTGCTTTACTGTCACTTCTGTCTCTAGGCAGAGGGGCTAGGGAGGCTGGGAGGGATTATGTGAGTGCATATGTACCCTCGTCCGATTGAGTACTTCTGTTTAGTTGTTTGATGGTTCTAACTCCTTTTGATTTTCAACTATTGTTGGGTGACAGTTCTGATGATAATTCCTCTATGAATTCATTATTGTAATCTATCCCATTCATGTGTGGGGATAAAATTATATTCTCTGTCCTCATAATTCTCACACCTAATAAAATGTTAGCTCTTATTCTACTATATAGAAAACAGCAGAGATTGATCTCGTAGCCTGTGTAAAACTGATGTCTAACTGTATCATGCCCTTTACCGTTTGCGGTTATTTGTTTGACATCTATAGCATATGAGTCTAAATCAGATTCCTCCAAGAAAGTTACTTTCTTCTTATTTATAAAAATCCTCTCTAATTCCTCTTGTGTTATTTAATTCACTGGAGAGCCTGTATCTAAGAATAAAGAAATGATTTGAGCTTCACATGAAGCGGGTACCAGGATACACTCATTTCCAATCATACCTCCTATGTGCACTTTAGACTTGGCTTGTTTATGGTTGGTCGTTCTTTGTTGTGGCTTGCCCTTCCCCTGACTTAAAAATAGAAACCAGTTTTCCAATTGTTTTGCAGTCTGAGGTCCAGTACCTCGACGACTTGGCGTGCCTACAGTACGATTCATATCTTTTTGCCTTTTGTTTGTCCTCTTTATTTTTAATATAACATTCATTTTTTGTGTGTGTGACCAGGATTCGCACAATAGTAACATAGACTGGATCTTTCTCTCGAATGTAACCCTCGAGATGACTCTATATTTAGGTTTTTCTTGAGTACGATTTTTGCTTGGATTACGTGCAAACTTTTGAGGCAGTTCTGTGGCCTGGTGTTTGTGATCGTTGCCTCGAATTCAGGGGTTGTTTGGTTAGTCTGTTTTCGGGTCGCGATCGATTTTGTTCTTTGCTAAAAGTATTCATTGCTGCCACTGTGTCTGTCTCATTCTGGTTGTATTGGGTTGTGATTCACTCACCCCTGTTTTGCTACATTTCATCTCTACCTCGTTCATAAAATCCAACAAACACATTCCTGGGGTGTATGGTATTGTTTTAGCTATCTTTAATACCCTATCAGGTAATTTACACAGTGCAGCTACATAACCAAGAATGTCTACGACATGCAATGGTGACATCATCCCTTCAGTTGTTACCCAATTTGAGTTCTCTATAATAGCTAACAGTGTTCTCTTAATTGTTGATACAGCTGCTGTTATTCACCTAAAGTAGATTGGTTGTATGTTCTTTCATAAGATCCACAATCTTATGTAATTCTGGAATTATACCTGGCAAGAAATTTATACCTCCAGAAAATTTCTTCAGGAATTCTGTCTTAAACTCATCATATGTCTGAGCTCGTAAGAGTTAATCAGATCTGAATAGATTACCAATTGGACATCTTTCTTGGTTAATCCATGAAGAAAAAACAGCTATCGTCTCATTTTCATCTGTTATATGTCTCTTATCAAAGAGTTGCCCGCACAGATTTATGAGGGACATGACACTGGTGCGATCCTTTTTTGTGCCTGAGAATTCTGTGAGATTTTTGTCCTCATGATTAACATAGACATGGGGAGGGGATTAATTTTGTACTCTGGAATTACCTCCGCTAGCCATGTTATTTGTTTTTTTCGGTAAATTCACTTGAAATCCCTTGTCGTTATGGGAAGGAATAGTTGGGTATTTCCTAACCTGTGAACCCTCATGAGAATGTTTTCATAGGTAAGACAGAACTAAAATCTTCACTGTCTACATCTAAGAAAGGTGTCGAAGCATCGTGATCATCATCAATTTCTGAAGTGCTTGCTTCCTTAGCTTTAGTTCGTGGAGAACTAAATGTGTTTGTTACGTTTTCTTGTTGGACTACTAACTGTGAATCGTCATGGGGTAGTGCAGATGCTGTTTCATTTGGCAATACAATTGGTGGTGATGACAATATTCCCATCATAGCACTAAGCACTAAAATAAAAAACTAATTTTGCTACGAAATGTTATCATGAAACACTTATATATGTGTTAACTATTTAGATAACTAAAATGAATATTAATAAATGGAAGATATATATATATACAGAAAGAGAGAGAGAGAGAGAGAGAGAGAGAGAGAGTAATAATTGTTACTGGTTGTAACAGTAATGAGTAATGGACTTAATACAAATAAGTGAAGAAGGTGTTTGTATGTTAAGTATTATGTAGATGAAGTGGTGTTTGTTACTATGTTTAAGCTCTGGGAAAAACAAGTAAAAAGTATATTCACCCAATTAGGAGGTAGAATGATGTCAGTCTCAATCACTCAGGGTCGTGGTGATAGATCAGGGTTGACTGACGTATGAAGATGCTCTCAACAACACTAGCACAGCACAACTTCGACTTCTCACTTTGGTAGCTGTGTAGAGTAAATGAGTAATGATGAGTGATGTTGAGTGAGTCACGATGAGTGAGATGAGTGGTGAGTGAGATGACTGGGTCTGGGCTACGTGGTATTTGCTGCCATCATCTGACCTGTTCACCCCTGCATCGCGTGGTGGTGGTGGAGATGGAGGATAGGATGGAGAGAAGTGTGGGGTCAGGTGGGGGTTGACGTGGTGGTGGGCTGTGAGTCAGCGCTGTCCCTTCAGCTCCGTTAGTGTTTACTTAGTCCTAGATTTGTATGTGATTTCTTGTACAACGTTAAACTGTAGTTTCTTGCTGTAAGGTGTTAACTAGGCGATAGTGTTGGTTATCGTTTCGCCTGCTTGTTCCGTAGTAATCGTACAAAGTTGTAGTTCGTTGGTTCGCTGATTGTAGATCGACGTAGAAATTGGAAGATTGGTTATAACAATATGTTGTCAAACCACTACCCATATAAAGTTGTGAGGCGTCGAATTGCTCGAAGTATTGTTCATTTTCCATCTTGATATGTAGACTTAACTGTAGACTCGTGGACTCGTAGACGTGGTTCGTATATTTGCGGCCACCAAAATAATATATCAGACATGTAGTTGATTATTTCATAGTAGCAGCCGAGCTGTAGTATACATTGAGTAGATTTGTAGATGATAACCCAAGTTTACATGTAGTCGATGACAAGAAGAAAGATAAAGATTAGTACCGGGGTTTGTAATCGCAGTTTATTACTTCAAAAGAGGATATCCCAAAATGTACACTAAGTATGTCTCACAAGAGTGTGTGGAGGTGAGTACTATTATGCTTACTAACTTCGCAAGCCTGCCCCTTTATTCCCACCGTGCCTCTTTCTCTAGAGTCTAAACCTCCTTCTCGCTAGCTCTCGTCTTTTCTTCTGCCTCCTAATTCCTTCTCTCTCGTATAGGAGAGCTTGTGTCACATGTACTGAACAGGTGAGTAGAATTTTCCCTATTTTAGGGGACTTTCCTATCAGGCATCACGAGGTGCTGCCTGTGGCCTATTGTGCTGTGTGTGGGATTCCTGCTGAGAGAGAGTGCGAACGTGAGTTCCTCCAGGCCATAGCCATGACTTTGAATTAACCTCTAGATTACATAATTATGTATGCTACTAGCTATTATATATTGTATTATGATATTTTAAGAGTTCTGACATTACCATATAGGGTCGAAAAAGTTCAAAAACAAGAGATGTTAATTGCAAAGAAGCAAGATTTGGGATGGAAGGAGATATAGAACTGTACGCCCATTACTAGGCTCCACAAGCTACAAACGTCTTGTGAGTACAATGTGAAATGCTGTAATGGGTATAGACCTCAGAATCCTCTCCCATCCCAAACTCTTTCTTATTGCGGTCCTTTTTTACATTTTTGAATGTACTATTTTCACCCCTAAATGCTACCAACTACTTTATATACAGTATATATATATATCAAGGCTGAAGAAAGTCTTCAGTTTATCAGTCATAACAGTATCAGTCACAACAATATCCCCATCACCTATGATGACGGAAAGGTTGAAGGGGCACCACAGTAATATTCAAGTGAGGCACGTTCACGAATAAATCACCGAAAGCGCAGTTTGATATGACCAATGGATGACACAGCATCACAGATGTCACAGTGGGGTGAAATTGTCTTTCAATATATGGCAACATATGGGTGATAAAAGTGCAGTTCATCCATAATCTTTCCAACATTGTTTCTTCAAGACGGCTCGAGTGACTGGAAGATTTCTATTCGTCAAGGAGTGTCTTGTACTTTGGTATAATGAGTCTGGTCCACTGACCTTGCCACAGACATTTTATCAATTTCATTTGCGAGGGAGAGACTTGACCGTAGATCACGAGGAATGACCTACTTCATTTCAACCTATTATGTTGACTTCCTGTCAGTGTAAGGTCATGAAACGAATAATTAATAGTGGGCTTCTTTTTGTTTTAGAGTAAAAGAATTTGTTGAATGACTGACTATGTGGCTTCCGTAAATACTGAAGTTCACCAAATCTTTTAATGAATTTGGAGCATTGCATTTCAGAGACACTTGCCAATAAAGTATTAATGATAGGGGTGTTCATGGACTACCATAATGCCTATGACATGACGTGGTGACATGGTATACTAATGAAGCTCTATGCTTATCGTTTAAGAGGTAATTTGCCTATTTTAATTTCCAGATTGGTAAGGGACAGAACCTTCTCTGTCATACTGCCCAAAACATAAAATTAGGTATATTTATCCAGGAAAACTGGATGCTTCAGGGAAGTGTGCTTAGTCCCACTTTGTTTAGTATTATAATCGATGATACTCTGTCATCAGCTCCCATTCCAAGGAATCATAAATATTCACTCTATGCTGACGATTGAGTAATATGGCACTCTACCTGTAATGCTAAATATTTGGCTGGGCGGATTCAAGCAACGCTCAATTCTGTCCACCAATGGGCCTTGCAGTGAGGATTTAAGATTTCCGTCCCTAAGTGTGCCGCTGTAGTTTTTATAATGCGTAGCATCCCTGATTTCCATTTGACTTTGGATAATCTGGTGATAACTTTCTAAAATTATGTAAAATTTTTAGACGTTCATTTTGGTCAATGGTAGAAATTCAAAATAACATGTTAATAATTTAATTGCTCACTGTGATAAGCCATTAAATGTCCTTATGTACCTAGTCGGAACCACATGGAGAGCTGACAGAAACTGATTATTAACGGTGTACATGTCCCTAATTAGATCTAAGCTGGACTATGGCTCACATGTAAATGAGTCAACACCTGATGCTACTCTAAGAAGGCTAAATACGTTGGAGAATAAATGTTTGCCAGTGTGTCTTGGAGACCTGAGGTGTACACATACCTCGCATGAAGTGGAGGCGACTGTACACTCACACCAAACAGTATCAGTGCACATTTGATGTGAAGCAATTTGAGACACCGGATGATGGCTACTGGAAACTGAGCAACGATTTTTTTCCCCATGCTGATAAACTTGCTCTCTCAAGGATTCTATACATGTATTGTTTGTGACAAATTCTATTCCATATTGTTATTACAGTAATCCCTCCATTATCCCACATAATAGAGCCAAAGGCATGTCCGGAAAGTGGTCCCATCTGGAAAGTGGGCCCCTGCCTGCTGGACTGATATTTATGGACCCTAACCCAGCCTAACGTTGAAAGCCACCTAAATAAATCCCTACCGGACATGCATAGCACCTATTTAAAACTATTTTAGACCCTATTCACACCAATAATGGACACAGAGTATGAAATAAATGAAAAGGAACCAGAGAATAAGGAATTAGAAGTGGTTATGGAAGATATTTAGCAGTGTACAGGGTACTTACAGCATGTCTGTTGCCGCCTCCTCTAAGGCTGTGGTAGTGGTGGAAATGCTCTTGAAGCACGTACAGTAATCCAGTGTTGTGCTACACTTAATTCTTTTCACTGAGAGTTATAATTGTTTAACACTGCACATTCTGTTCTTAATTGCGCCATGCCAGTTTCAACCGCCACTTTGCAGACCACACATTATCCCCTGCACTCTAAATTCTAATTTCTTAACACTGCACAACACTGTAAATTCCCATGTGGTCTAGTGGTGAGGTATTGCAGTTTATTCACTGTTTACTCACAAAAACGAGCACGTGCGGCATCAATTGCAATGAACATCTACCCTCTACGGTTGATAGGCAGTAACTGGGGAGCGAGGGAGGAAGGAAGGGGTGAAGAGGTGTATAAACAACAGGTGTTTGGCTCTGCGCAGTGCTGTGTGGCAATTTCAAATTACGGGTGGGAGAAAAATTGGGTTTTGGGGGGATTTTTTTTCTTCTTTTGGCCATTTTTGGGTTCCGAAGGTCCAGGCCTACAATGTCTGGTAAGTGGGGAGTCCAGAAAGTGGGCATCTGGATAGCACAGGGATTACTGTATATGTATAGCAATATGATTACAAATAAATCTCACCAAGAATTCATGAGCTATAATGATCATTGCGGATATCATCGTGCCCTACCTGAGAGATTACTTTTCGGTGTGACTGTACCTCCCCTCTGTATTCACTGAGACCACCTGGCCTTTTCATACAGCACCCAAACTGTTAGAAAAATAATATCGACAAGCTGGCCTGTGCCCCTTACATCAACACCACCATCTAATGCAGTGGGTTCATCGGCCACTTTCCATCTTCCTCCACTTACTGACTCAGGAGCTTGGTATGGACCTCACTGACTGTGGTACAGTAAATTTGTGTATAAAACTATAATGCCTTGAGAGCCATCAAACTTTGCTGTTGATGTTTCATAGGGCCCAGCACCGAAGAGCAAGGTGCCGGAGGCGGAGGTCCACCACTTCTATTGTAACATCATCGTACGTCATTTGGGGTCCCAAAAATTGTACACTGATGGCTCCAAGTCAAGTGAATGTGTGGGTGCTAGCTTGTGCTCGACTGAATGTGTCCTCAGGTTTCGGCTGCTGACTGATACATCTGTGTTTACTATACTTCCGAACTCTTTGCTATTGACAAAGCCCAAAGACAATGCTCTAACCTCTAGAAGTGATTCGTTTTTCATATTTTTAGACTCGAAGTCATCCCTTCTGACGATTGTTTTATGCACAACGGATCCTTATGAGATTTGGAACTCCATCATTAATAAACTGCATTGGAGTGACAAGTCCTTCACTCTGATCTGGGTGCCTGGTCACTGTAGTATATATGGTAATGAGCAGGCAGACTTATTTGCAAAGTCGGCTGTGGATATCAAGGAGACTTTGGATGTTCCTCATGATCTACGGTTCAGACACTACCTCAGAAAGAATTCGATAAATCTTCTGTGCCAAGGTCGGTGGACCAGACTCAATATACTAACATGCAAGACACTCCTTGGCGACTAGAATTCTTCTAATCACCCCAGTCGCCTTGAAGAACTAATGTTGGCAAGATGATGGATGAACTGCACTTTTATCACCTGTATTATCCCATGTACTGAAAGACAATTTCCACTGCACTGTGACATCTGTGATGCGGTGCTATCTCAACCTGAGATTTCGGTAATTTATTCGTGAACATCTATCTATCTATCTATATACCTAGGCTGCTTCCCCCAAGGAAAGGGAGGTAGCTGAGACAGGACGACACAATCCTCATTTACTCATCCATTCAAACACATTCATTCGCATTTTAGCCCCAAAGGGGAGAACGGACAGATCCTCACCGCACCACACCGCACAAGGGTCAACTGCGCAATGCAATCAGTGACATCCGCAGCAGGGCCCGACAGCAGAGCTGGTTTACCCCTGCCACATCATAACAGACCCATCCCCTTACCCACACCTGACCTGACTAGCTGATACAGACCAAATGCGGGAAAATATCCCCTCAGGGCTGTGTCATCACTTATTCATTCACAATTTCTCTCCATTTATTTCTGTCATGCACAGCCACTCTTCCTTGCCCAACAGACATCCCTCTCGCATCCAGCGCTCTCTTCACACTGTCCATCCATCCTATTCGTGGTCTTCCTCTCAGCCTTACACCTCTCACATCAGATCTAGTTATCTTTTTCACCAATCGCTCATTATCCATTCTCTCCATATGCCCAAACCATCGCAACATCCTCTGCTCAACTCTTCCAGCCATCTCCCGAACAACTCCAGTTCTCCTTCGCACTTCATCATTTCGCACTCGATCCATACGCGTCACTCCACACATACTCCTCAGACACCTCATCTCCATTACATTCAAACTTTTCCTCTCTGCTACACCCATATTCCATGTTTCAGCCCCATATAACGCAGTCGGTACCACAACATCCTCATACAGCCTTCTCTTTACATCCATTCTAAGCAAACGACATCTAAACACTTTTTTCATTCCTCCCAGCACCTCTCCTACTTCATTTATTTTAAACTTCACTTTGCACCTATTCTTCCATCCACAGCAACATGTGACCCTAGATATTTAAAACACTCTACCTCCTCAAGCAACTCGCCATTCAAAACTATATTCATCCCCCTACCATCTACCAACCTCGTACACTTCATCACTTTACTCTTATTCTCATTTACTTTCAATTTCCTCCTTTCACACACCCTTCCAAACTCCTCTGCCAACTGTCTCAATCTCTCCTGTGAATCAGCCACCAGTGCAGTATCATCTGCAAATAGCAGCTGCTTCAGATTCCACTCTCCACCATCAACATTCACCAGACTCAGACCTCCACCTAAAACTCTTGCATTCACCTCCCTTACAACACCATCCGTGTAAATATTAAACAACCAAGGCGACGTCACACATCCCTGTCGCAGCCCCACTCTCACGGGAAACCAACCACTCACAACATATCCCACTCTTACACACGCTCGACTATTTACATAAAAACTTTTCACCCCTTTTAGCAACCTACCATCAAGTCCATACAATCTTAAAACAATCCACAAAGCCTCCCTATCAGTTCTATCATATGCTTTCTCTAAATCCATGAATGCCCAAAACACATCCTTGCCTTTCGGTAAATACTTTTCACACACCTGTCTCAGAGCAAACACATGATCCACGCATCCCCTCCCTCTCCTAAAGCCACACTGCTCATCACCAATCACTCCCCCTGTACCCTTTCTAAATCTCATAATTAACACTCTGCCATAAACCTTACCTACAACACTCAACAGACTTATACCCCTAAAGCTAGTACATTCATACTTATCACCCCTGCCTTTATACAATGGGGCCACACAAGCACTTGCCCAATCAATTGGCACCATACCTTTCACAAAGCACACATTCAACAATCTTACTAACCAGTCAAGAATAGTCACTCCACCACCCTTCAGGCATTCCACAGCACACCCATCCATACCCGCAGCTTTCCCTGTTTTCATCTCCTTTACTGCCTTCTCCACTTCCTCCTTCGTGATCAAAGAATCATTCAGCTCTCCCAACACATTTATTCCTTGCACCCTTCCATCCGCCACAATCTCAGCCACCCTTTCCTCCTGTACATTAAACAATCTTTCAAAATACTCTCCCCATCTCTTCCTTACTGCATCCATCTCAGTTAACATCCTTCCATCCTCTGCTTTTACTCGTTCTTCCTTCCCAGACTCTCCCTTTAGCACCCTTTTCATCTCCTTCCAAAACATTTTATTATTCTGTCGAAAATTCTCTGTCAGCCGCCTCTCCCACCTCTCATCTGCTGCCACTAGCATCTCGCAAAGCCCTTCTCGCCCTATTCTTCTTTTCCTTATACCTTTCATATGACATCTCATCCTTCCTCTGCAGCCACACTTCATATGCACTTCTCTTCTCAGCCACAGCCATACTTATTTCCTCGCACCACCATTCACTTCCTTTTCTTACACCACCACCCACACGTCTCACACCACACACCTCTTCTGCATGCCCCACCACAGCACTCTTAAACAACTGCAATTCCTCCTCCACACTGCCATTTTCCCGATCTTTCACTGCGTTCCACTCATCTTTCAATTTCTCCTGATACTCTGTCTTTTTCTCTCTTTTATCCAACTCACTCACTTTCAAAACCTCCCTGCCACACCTAACCCTCCTAGCTCTCACCCATCTGTTACCTACTCTTAACATTCCCTCCACCAGGTAGTGGTAAGACATACCTCTGCCCTCCCCTCTCAGAACTCTCACATCCAACAATCTTCCTATTACATTCCTAGACACAACTATATAGTCCATCAAAGCTCTATCAACAACCCTTCCACCCTCCTGTCTCACCCATGTATACTTATAAATATCTTTCTTCTCAAACAGCGTATTTCCAATCACCATCTCTCGCTCAACACACATCGCTATCATTCGTTCCCCATTTTCATTTCTTCCAGGCACACCATGCATACCAACTACACCTTCAACTGGTACATTTCCCATTCTAGCATTCTGATCTCCCATTATTACCACATTCACATTCGCTCCAAAACTCTGCAGACACTCATCAACATCATTCCAGAAAGACTCCCTCTCTTCTTCGTCCCTTTCAGTACCAGGCCCATATGCACTCACAAACACCCACAACTCACGTTCAAATTTCGCTTTCACCCACATCAGTCTCGATGACACCTCCTTCCATTCAATCACACAATGCTGTACTTCCGGACTCACTAACATGACCACATCTTCTCTTGCCCTTCCTCTATCAATACCTGACAATCTTCCAGTCACACTTCCAAACATAGACTCACCCTTCCCTTTCATCTTCGTTTCACTCAAAGCTAACACATCCAACTTTCTTCTCACAAACATTCTCCTAATCTCCTCTCTTTTAGCCTCAATCGTACTACATCCACGCACATTCATAGACTCAATCTTCAGGGTACGGGGATAACTCCATCCCTTTCTCTGGCCTGTCTCTTTTTAGGAACTAAAAAAAAAAACAGAGGAGGGGGTCCCTAGTCCCCTCACCTCGCCCCTTTTAGTCGCCTTTTACGACACGCAGGGAATACGGTGGCAGTATTCTTCCTAACACAACCTGGCCACAGATTTGTATTACCACCCCATGGTGCGGCCAGACTGCGTGAACATGCTTGACTTATAAATTACTGCGGAGCAGCAGCCGTCCTTTTCACCCTTTCCAGCATCCTGGATGATGAGGATAGGTCTATAACCGATAAATTAAAGGCCATCATGAGGAAGACCAGATAGATCAGAATGATGTGACTTTTTACTGTGTGGTACCGGTTTTCATCAACTGTAAATAAATATGTATTATATTACTTAACTGGGGTTGACAGTTGACGTATTTCAAATAGTTCCTGCTGCTGACTGATCAATTTCTTATGCTGATGCCTCCTATATTAAATCACGTGCGTCGCCTGAGAGTCACCAGTTTATGAATGCAGGTTTGTAATATTGAAAGGTACTCAGCATTTGCGATTTATGGTGTTTGGTTGGTCGAGGTATTTCGCCGTTTGTACATATGTAAGTACTTAGCAGCTGTTTCTACAAGCTTCCCTAATTACAGTTGACTTTTATGGAACAGTTGCTGACTTATCTGATTCTCTTTCATATACTGATGTCCCCTACATTATTACCTGTGCCTCGCTTGACAGTCAGCAGGAGATGAGTGCTGGTGTGTTATGTAAAGGGGCATTACACAACTGCAGTCGGTGGTGTTATGTTGGCCAAGGTAAGTATATACCCTTATGTATGAATGTACACAATTGCATGTAAAATGTATATGTATGTTTACTCGTAAGTTTATGTGTGTACAAATGTGTATCATTTTGCTTTTGAAGGCTCCAACATGCTTGCATGCGTCAGCCTTGGTTGCCTAATGGCGGCTCTTCATGCTGCTCGATCTATGGCAGCCTCCCTGTTCAGTCCCTTAACCCTGAGGTCACACATAATGACCTCGTCCAACTTCTTTTTTGGTCTACCCCTTGCAACCCCATCCCCAATTTCAACGCTTCTCACTCTGCGCCCAATTATCATCCCCATCCTCTCCCCATGCCCAAACCACTTAAATCTACCTCTCATCACAACATCAATACACTCCAGTCCCATCCTACCTAACTCTCAACTCTCCCATCATAAACCCAGCCCCCTCAGGCCTTGCAAGAAGGGATACATTGCACATCCACTTAATCATCGTCATTTCTCTACGTTTGAGCATGCAGATATCCTCTTCCTTTACTGCGTAGGTCTCAGTGCCATACAGTAGTACATTCCTAACACGTGATGCATACAAAGATCCCTTAGCACGTAGGGACAGCCCTCTCAATGTCAGAAGAGGCAACAACTCGCTGTACTTCTTCCAACCACTTCTCACCCTAGCCACAGAGATAGCTCCAGCCTCACCTCCCAAATAACAAAACTCTTCCACACACAACAACATATCTTGATGTCATGTTCCTTAACTTGAATCTTCTGAATTCACTACTCTCTGGCTTCGACACTCCTGTTATACTCTGACTAAATATATGTGTTGTTTACTCATCCCTTAAATCTACTGGCTATAAAATATGCTTTTACCATCTTACTTGTAAGATGGACCACGTTCTGTCAATTTCTTCTGTCTCTGAAATCTCCATTTTAGGTGATTTCAATGTTCACCACCACCTTTCATTCATCCTCCTGGTAAACAAGCCTACATTTTTTCAATCCTTAATGACCTAGAGCAGCTTGTACAGCACCCTACCCATATCCCTGACCACCTTGGAGGGAGTTTCAACATACCTGACCTCTTCCTTACAACCAATCCTTCCGCCTATGCTGTTAATCTTTTCTCTCTGTGGTGCCCCTCCAATCACAATCTTATCACTTCAACCTGTCCTACTGCTCCAGTAAAGTTGTAGATCCTTCCAAGAAGTGGGGGCTGTGGCACTTTGGAGGATTGGGAGGCCCTCAGACAGTACTTCTTTTTCTGTGGAATGATTATTGCTTTCATGGCCGGGAGCTATCTGGATGTGCTTTTTGCATAACAGACGTTATTCTCTCGTGCATGGAAGCATACATTCTTTTCGCACATACTATGACTAATGCAAAGATACCTTGGTTTAATCACGCTTGTTGTAATTGTGCCTAGAAGAAGGAGAAGGCCTACAAAAGGTACCGAAGCCAACCCATCCTCAGTCTCATCTCTTATGTCTCTGCCGGTATCATGCTAAGTCTGTTCTTCACTCTGCTAAAAATAATTTCAATCGTACTAAATGCTCTGCACCCTCTAAATCAAATTCTTCCCACTCCTTGTGACACCTACTGAAAAACCTTTATAACAATTTTACCTCATCATCTTTTCCTCCTGTTTTCCATTCAGATGGCTCTGCAGCTTTTTCTTCTACTGATAAAGCAGAACTCTTTGCTCACACTCTCTCCTCCAATTCCACTTTAGACGATTCCTGTGCTGTTCCTCCATCACTCCTACCCTCTGATTCCCACCTAGCTGACATTAAAATGTTTTCAATTGATGTATTTTCTGCCTTCACTGGCGTCAGTACTAGCAAGGCATATGGGCCTGATGGGGACCCCTCTTGTCCTCAAAAACAGTGCTTCTGTGCTTACACCCTGCCTAGGTAAACTATTTTGCCTTTGTTTGTCAACTTTTACCTTTCCTTCTTGTAGGAAGTTTGCCCTCATTCAGCCTGTCCCAAAGAAGGGTGACCATTCCCATGCCTCTAACTATCACCCAATCGCATTAACATCCTGCATTTCAAATATTTTTGAACCTATTCTTGAAAAATAAGTTACACAACCTGTCTATCAAAATTTCTCTCATGCCGTCAGTAAGAGTTCCACCAGTGATACTCCACTGGCGATCTTCTCACCTAACTTCCAGACTCCTTGTCATCCTGCTTTCGGGACGTTGGTGAAAGCTTTGTCATTGCGTTTGACATCTCAAAGGCTTTTGATCGAGTCTGGCATAAATTTTTAATTTCCAAGCTGCCGTCTTATGGTTTCTATCCTTCTGCCTGTGCCTTTATCTCCAGGTTCCTCTTTGGTTGTTCTATAGTTGTTGTTTTAAAAGACCATCGATCTCTTCCTAGTGCTATTAGTAGTGGTGTTCCTCAAGGCTCTGTCCTATCAAAAACACCTCTTCCTTCTGTTCATCAATGACCTAAGCAATTCATCTAACACTATCCACTCATACGCTGATGTCTCCACCCTTCACCTTTCCATTTGCTTCCCACAGCACCCACCTCAGCAGTTACTTCAACAAACAATGGATGAGGCTATGGCCTATGGCACACTTAATATCTGACATGGCTTATATTTCTGATTGGGGTGAAAGTAATCTTGTTGTTTTTAATGCTTCAAAAAGTCAATTCTTACTCATTCAACCCAAGAGAATCGTCCACAGGAATATCCTCTAATTTTTCACTATATCCAACTCAATCCTGCATCAACTTTAAACATACCTTGGGTTTCATTCTCTCAGGATTTATCTTGGAAAGATCATATTACATCTCTTGCACAAGCTGCTTCCAAGGGATTAGGTGTGCTAGGCTGACTCCATGCCTTCTTTACCGCTGCACAGTTGTCGACTTTATACACAGGTTATATTTGCCCACGTATAGAGTACAACTCTCATGTGTGGAGACACTCCCCACATACAGCCCTTCTCAACAAGCTGGATTCAAACACATTAACTCTCCTCCTGTTACTGGCTTCCTTCAATTTCTGTCTCTTCGCCACACTATTGCATCTTTATATCTTTTCTATTGCTACTTCTTTGTCACTGCTCCTCTGAACTTCCTGCTTGTATCCCTCGACCACTATGGCGGGTGCACAGGACCTGTCTGGCAACAAACATTCAACACTTTTCTGTCCAAGTCTTTAATGCAAGAGTTAACCGTTAGTCTAAGTCCTTCGTGTATGCAAAAGGTCAACTCTGGAAAGTCTTCTTCTGTATATCCTACTGCCTATGATCTCCAGTGTTTCAAATGGAGTGTGTCCAGGCACATCGAAATGAGCAGATCTTGAATTTGGGTCTCTGCCATCTAATTTTTTTGTTTTTTCTTAGAAGAAACAGTCTTGCGGGCTCTTGGCCTGTTGTTCTTTCTGTCTTGCACGAAAAAAAAAAAAAAAACATGCAGCCGGAGCTCAGGCCTCATCTTACTCAAATGCTCATAGATTCCCTGGTTAATGAGTGATTGACACGCCCTCATATCTTAACACCACAGGGCAATCCCTCATTTCACCACTTGCTCCCATGATTACCGCCAGATCCCTTGAAACTCCCCAAAGTCGCAACATTTAGTCGTCGTATATATATATATATATATATATATATATATATATATATATATATATATATATATATATATATATATATATATATGTGTGTGTGTGTGTGTGTGTCCGCCCACTTGTGACGAACACTGCTCGGTACACTGAGTTGTAATCTTACATTGATCACATCGTGTTACCTGATCGGGGTTGTCTACTTTAGAGAAACAGTGACCCATGTGACCCGATCCAACACAAAGGAAACACAAAAATTGTCTCCTTTTTTCACCTGACAAGTTATTATACTGGCCTTACGAGATCGGCCCCATGTGACCTGCAACACCTTATCTGTTACACTTTCTTATGTACACAGAGGTTAACTTAGCAGGATCTATCTTCTCTCCCTTAGCAAAGACTTTACCTTTCTCACATGCGCGATCACTTCATGCTTTCTTTCCTTTGTTACGATATCCTCGGTCAGTGTGGAATTGCACTGTTCTACACAACTGATGGCCTTATTCACCAGAGTATCGGGACCGTCGTACTCATCGGCATCAATAGTAACTGTGTACTGGCAAGGGAACAGCTTCATGAATAAATTTATGGCCGTAAATATAGATTCTCCAAAAGCAGGCCTAGTACTAGCAACCCGATTAGCCAGCTTCACTAGTTGGGATCAATAATCAGATTATTTCTTGCTTGTGTCAGTGCCCAGTTAGCAGGATGGAAAGCTTTCTCAGGAGAGTAAAGTTTTAGAAGAGCTGGCTTAAAATCCTCCCAGCTACCGCTCGCCTTATGAATAAATTGTTAAATTCTGTAATGCGCACAACCTAGTGTGTATTCCCTAGCTATATCAAACTGGCCAATTGTAATCCACTTATGCCCAGTTGTCTAGTTCTCTATCTTCCATATCCTTGTGGTAACATTAGGCTCGAGAATTAAATCTGCGTTCTGAGCTAGTGTTGTGTGTTTACTGCCTGTGAAATAAGTTAAACCTGTTATGTGGTGTATACCAAGCTTTTGATTGCCAGCAATTGCTTGCTACAAATGATCAGAAGGAAGTGCAATGTCCCCTGAAGATTGGTCTGGTTCTGCTCGTGCCATTTTTCCTGATATTTCAGAATCTCAATCTGATGGCGTATAATGTAATTCGAAGGGAACAGTCTCTTCGTCAGAGCTATATTTACTATGAGGTTCCATAAAATAACTTTTTAGACTCTCACATGTTCAACTACTTAATAAAACAAAGATTCAGACCTGAATTATCGCATGAAGTTGCCACCATTTGTCTTACCATGCTTCACACTCATCTTTAATGAGCATAATACATGACTGCTATTTATCTTGACAGGTAGGATGAGAACAATAGCAGTAGGGAGTGTGGCAACAAGTCCAAAGAAAATCTGTAATATTAATGTAAGGAGAATGTGACACGATGTATCCCTTCCTGTCCCAATGCCCTCCCAGACTACAAGGATAACTATTCCACACACTGGGGTTCCAAAACACAGGTATGTTTTGTGCTTTACAGTTTCTTACTTAGTGTAAGACTGTTACATAACTCAGCATCACAAATGGCAACAAGGCATTCATTACATGGAGATTTAACTGGAGGTTTAACTCAATTACTAATTATAATTGCACTTACTGTTGTGTAATGACTCATTTATAAGTATTATATATTTACTTGATTTCTTACATATTACAGAATAACCACTATAATTATCCCACGACCACGGACCAGCATTAATTACTGTTGGATATCGAACTGAAGTTCATTGGCGTTTTTAACTGATGCTTAGACATGTGAAATTCTCTTGTCTCTGTACACTCACAATCTCCCCATCTTAGCTATTTCCACTCACCAGATTGCTTTTGCCATTCATGGTCGAGTGACTGCCTGGTCCTCTCAGCAGAAATGTTGTGGCCGGAACCATTCCCAAATCTGTCCCGTCTGCCAGCCACCTTAATCTGTTCTGTCCTCTTCACCCTCATGACTCTGCTTAGATCTGGTTCCTAGAGCACGGTCTTCCCCCTGACGTTAACTTGCAAGCTTCATATCTGAATCACCTACAGTAAAATTAATGATGCTTTTAGGCATACCTTCTCTTGACCTCTTGCTAAAGTTAGTGATTCACTTGAGCAGTATACTCTCTCATAGCCCCTGCTTGTTCACTCCACGCTCCACAAAGGATCCTTCGTACTCCACAGGAGTCAGACCTGCATTGGAAAGTCTCAAGAGTCATCGTATATTTCACTGTCTGGTCCTATTATCACTCCTTATCATCCCTCTTCTGTGATTGCCTTAGTCTTCTACCATCTCAAAGTCTTCAATGCAACTTCTCAAGCTTCCTGTGCTGTTGTTTTAATATCTTCATGATGCCTACTTTTAAAAACTTTGTATGCCACTTTCAGTTACTTGCGACATTCTCTGTGTATAGCAGTTTTTTCCTCTTCATTTTCTTTTCCTTTTCCACTCTTTTCTTCTCCTTCACTGCCTGCTCTTCCTACATCGAGATGAATGGGTGTCAGGTAGGCTCAGAGGTCGAGGGGAAGACTGCCTCATAATTATGTTTATCCGTTTTATAAATTCTTGCCCCACACGTGCTGGTTTCGGCATGGTCGGGATCAGTAACATTATCCAGTGTTTGACTGTCCTGATGCCTGTACAAAAACCAAGAATTTACAATAAACGAACTGCTCCTTACCCTCAGATCTTGTAAAGACACCAGTAATGGACCAGACACTATCATGTGCTGTATGATCCAGCATCAGAACAACCTGACAATGAGCTTTGGGCATCCGGAACGTTCCTAAACTCATGGCACTCTGCGCATGCCTTACTGATATCTAAACAGGCTGGTCGTCTTTTGAACCTCACTTCATTTCGTCCTATTGTGAAGACTTTTTGTCTATGTAAGGTCATGGAATGAACGGTTAATGATGGCTTCTTTTTGTTTAAGAGTCGATGATTTTGTTAGATGATAAAAAATGTGACTTCCAGAAATACAGAAGTTTAGATCATTTAATGAATTTGAAGCATTGCATTTTGAAGGCATTTACCACTAAAAATTTCATAATATAGGTGTACTCGCACATCCATAATGCCTGAGATGAAGTGGTGATATGGACTACATATGAAGTTCTATGTTTATGGATTAAGAGGTGATTTGCCTAGGTTTATTTCCAATAGTTGAAGGGACAGAACTTTCTCAATTTGCCCCATAACGTGACACTGGATATATTTATCCAAGAAGAAGGGATGCCTCAGGGAAGTGTGATTAGTCCCCCTTTGTTTAATATTAAGATTAATGATATTCTCTCATCAGCTCACATCTTGAGAAATTTTATATACTCACTATATGCTGACAATTGTGCAAAATGGCACTCTTCCCGTAGTGTACAATTTTAGCCTAGGCAAATTCAAGCGCCCTTTGACTCCATAAGTGGTCCTTACAATGGAGATTTAAGTTTCCCCATCCCTAACTGTACCGCTGTAGTTTTTACCATTCCTAATTTCCCTAATTTGTTTTGCCTTTGAATAATCAGGTAGTACTTTTTCAAATTAATGTCCAGTTTTGGGGCTTCCATTTTGACTGGAGGTTAAACATTAAATAACACCGTAATTTCATTGCTCTTTGTGATAAACCATTAAATGTCGTAAAATGCCTAGCAGGAACTAGTTGAGAGCTGACAGGAAATTTTTATTGATGGTGGATAAGACCTTTATTATATCTAAACTTGATCATGGCTCACAGATGTATGGGTCATCATCTAATGCCACAATGAGGAGGTTCAATGTGTTCCAGAATAAATGTTTGTGAATCTGTCCTGCAGCCTTAAGGTGTACATGTGTAGCTCAAATGGAAGTGGGGGCCAATATACCTCCCCTCCATATTGGCCGAGACCACCTGGCCTTTTCATGCGGACTATGAACAGCAAGAAAAAGAAATGTCAGCATTGTAGCCTGTGCCTGCATCAGCACCACCATCTTATGCAGTGGGTTCGTCGGCCACTTGCTGTATGCCTCCACTTACTGATTTTGGAGCTTGGTGTGGACCGCAGTGGTTGTGACACGTTGGTACTGAGAAGTTTAGTGCCTCGGCAGCTGCCCAACTACACCGTTGATGTGCCATGGCTCCCAGCACCGAAGACCAAGGCATCAGAGGTGGAGGTATATAACTTGTTTTATAACATCACTGTACGTCATTTGAGGTCCCACCGATTGTACACCGATGGCTTCAAGTCAAGTGAATGTGTGGGCGCTAATGTGTGGTCGACTGAATGTGTCCTCAGGTTTCAAACGCCGACTCATAAATCTGTGTTTACCTCCAAACTTTCTGCGATTGACAAAGCCATGAACTATGATCTAATCCCTAGACGTTATTCATTTGTCATATTTTCCGATTCAATGTCAGCCCTTCAGGCAATTGCTTTTTGGACTAAGGATTCTCACGAGATCCAAGCCCACATTGCTGATAAATTGCATTCATGCGACATGTCCGTCACGCTGATCTGAGGGCCTGTTCATTTTCGTCTCTTTGGCAATGAGCCGTCTGACCTACTTGCGAAGTCGGCTGTGAAACTGTAGGAGACTTGGGTCTTTCCTCATGATCTACTGTCTAGTCTCTCCCTCGGAAAAAAAAAATCAATAAACCTTCTTTGGCAGGAACTGTCGACCAGACTTAATATTCCAACAGTTAAGCCATTGTTGGGCGACGGCTACAGCAAATCACCCCAGTCGCCAGGAAGAGAGAATATTGTCACAACTGAGAATGAGTTGCACACATCTCACCCATATGTTACTTTATATTGACAGACTATTTCCACCGCACTATAAGACTTGTGGTGCGGTGTTATCCATCGGTCATATCTTCCTGCACTGTCTGTGAGTTATTAGTGATTGCGAGTGACATAAATTATTGCGGTACAGCAGACATCCTCTTCACCGTTTCCACCATCTTGGATGATGTGGATGGTATAGTTATGACTGAAAAACTGATGGGTTTCTTGAGGGAAACATAACTGACCAGAGAGATGTGAATTTTTTTTATTGTGTTGGGTGTGTTTTTTACTGAGTGCAAATACGTTTTTAGTCTATCATATAATAGGGATAGATAGTTGACGTATTTCAAATAGTTCCTGCGTCCGACTGCTCTGTTTCGTATATTGATGTCCCTTATATTAAACCATCTTCCTTGCCTGACAGTCCTCATTTTATGAGTGCAAGTGTGCAAAACAGTGAGGTACTGGGCTCTTTCAGTCGATGATGTTCTGTTAGGCAAGGTATTTCATGTGTACAAATGTTACTCTTTTGCATCTGTTTAAGAGTTCTTAATTAGTGCAACAGTTGACGTATATGGAATATAAAAAAGTTCCTGTTTTGTTTGTTTCTCTTTCATATATTGATGTCCCCTATATTAATCCATATGCCTTGCCTGACAGTCAGCAGGTGATGGTGAAGGTGTGTAAAGTAGAGAGGTATTACACATCTGCAGTCGATGGTGTTGTGCTGGACGAGGCATTTTATCCATTAGTGTAAGTTTTTTCGTGTATGTTAGATTTAGCTCTTTGTCTCTAGGATTTAGCGAAGGATAGCGATTTGGTTGTTAAGTTTATTGATGTTATGATCTTAGCATACCGTAGGTTTCTTTTGTGTTAACTGAACATATGTTTCCAATTTATAAAGTCATGTGTTTATATGTGTATATATATATATATATATATATAGATAGATAGATAGATAGATAGATAGATAGATAAATGCCGTATTTTTTTTGCTAGGAAGAAAGAACCAAAGGCCACGAGCCCGCAAACTGTTCCTTCAAAGAGAAAAACAATATACAAGACAGAGCCAAATTCAAAGATCCGATCATTTCTAGATGCCTGGACACACTGCGTTTCAAAGACTGGAGATCATAGCTAGCAGGAAATACAGACAGAGGGAGACAGTTCCAGAGCTGAGCTATTGCATAAATGAAGGACTGAGAGTAACGGTTAACTCATGCATTAGAGAGACGGACAGAAAAGGGATGAGATTTGCTCTAGACGGGTGCTAGGCACCTGTCATAGAGGTGGAGGGATGCAAGCAGACAGTTCAGAGGAGCAGTGACCATTGAAGTAGCGATAGAAAGAGATAAAGATGAAACAGTGCGGCGAAGAGGCAGAGGTTGAAGGGAGCCAGTAGGAGGAGAGTTAATGAGATGAAAAGCCTTTGACTCCACCCTACTGAGAAGAGCTGCATATACTATATATAGATACATTCATCATAACCTGTAGCTAAATATATGAATATATTAAAAATAAAAAGAATAAAAAATAAAAGATTGAACAATATTATAGTATGAGAAAAAAAAAATTGTCTAAATGGCCATGGCCTTGGACTTTGGTCAATAGGCCCCTCCCAATAAAGTTTTAGTTAGTGACGTTGACGCACAGTTGTGGAGGGTACGGACGTGCTTTGTTTCTCTCTCATCTAGCTGCCGGGTTGCCCCACTGGCATTAGCTTTGTTTACACCTTTAGAGTGAATTCCTATTAGGTTAGCTAGTTCTAATTCTCCCTTCACCCTAGAGATATCATATATATATATATATATATATATATATATATATATATATACCTGTGGAGTGGTCCTCCTACTGGTAGCTCTGGGGTGTGAACTGACAGTGGCGTGGCCTCGCGAGAGAAGTTTGAGATGGTAATCTTAAAATTAGGTTTTTGTTCCCTGGGTGTATGGTCCTTTCCTCTTTTTTTCCTCTCTCTTCCCAATTTCCCCATGAGGGGTAGGTGGTTACTATCGCGGACGCCCCTACTGCTTCCCCATCTACCCCCACTTCGGGGTGGGAGGTGGTTCTGATGGGCTCCTGCCTGCATCATTGTCTGACTGACCCCAGACCAAACGCCCCGAGACTAGCACCCCGCTTGACATTTCTGTAAATAATTCCTTGTTTGTTACTCTCCATGCCATTTGTTCTGCTCCATTGGCCAGTATCAGTGCTTTCGTTATCAAGGAGGTGATTCATGGTTGTGCTGGAGAATTGGAGATAATAAAAAAAAAAATTGCTGCTTACTTAACCTGTGCATGTTCCACTGTTATGGAGTCGAGACAAGGATCCTTCATTTCTTTTGAAGACCATAACTTTACTTTTCCCTACATTCTACTTTAGATTTCGTTTCTTACACATTCTAGCAAACTCATTCACCGAACCTTGCAGTTCCCCTTAGTCTTCACTTAACAATACTATATCATCTGTAAACAACAGTACAGTGAGTTTCTAAACGTTTCCCTCTCTCATTAGGGTCGCTCCAACATCATATTGCCCTACCTTGTATCTCTTTTATAACCCCATACATGTACAGACTGAACAACCATGGAGACATCACACATCCCTGTTTCAGTCCAACATTCAAAAAGAAAAAAAATATATCAGTTCACTGTCCACTCCCACTCCAGCCTTAGCACCCTCATACATACTCTTCACGGCGTTCAGTAACTTCCCATTTACTCCATATATTCTTAAGATTTTCCACATTCCTTGTCTACCCACCCTCTCATATGGTTTCTCTAAATTCATGAGGGCTGCATGCAACTTCTTTCTCATCTGTAGAAACTTTTCCACTAATGACTTAAGAATATCTGATCTACACAACATCTTCCCTTCCTAATACCTCCCTGATTTTCTCCAATCAATTTTTCTGTTACTTCCCTACTCTGTCAGTATCCTGCCATATACTTCTGTTACACTAAGAAGACAAATGTCCCTACTATTACCACACGCTCCTTTTCCCCTTTTCCTTGTGCAGGGGAGTAATTATCGCCTGCCTTTACCAAGGCAGAGCAATAATGTTTTTGCCTGCACCTGCGCACTTGTGTGTGTGTGCGCTTGTGTGTGTGTGCGCTTGTGTGTGTGTGTGTGTGTGTGTGTGTGTGTGTGTGTGTGTGTGTGTGTGAGAATCTATTCCCATTATACCTCATGAACGGCTCGAGCTATCAGCATGAAACCTTCAGAGTATTAAGTGCCTCTCCCTCAAGGGAGGGGCGCCGCCATCCACCCCCTCCCCCCGGGGGTGGCGTCGACCCTCTGCCCCCCGGGGGGGCCGCCAACCCACGGCACCTCTAGGGGGGTGCTGCCCCACGTCCCCCCCAGTGGCGGCCCCACCCCCCTGCCCCCTCCCGTCGGGGAGCCCCCTCCATTTGGCCAACAGCATATTCTGGTGGGGAATTAGCATTCAGCTCCCGCATGCTTTTCTTCCATTATACCTGACTTCCAATCCTCCGTAATTCTACCTTCCTCCCAGGACAATCTCCACATCTTTCACATCCATTCTACTAATATCACCCTCCCCATGCTGCAGCATTCACCACATACTCCATCAGTTCCTGTGGCTTCTCCCATTATGATTTTCTTCATTGTTTTCACTACTTCCGTCCTATTGATTTCTTCCTCTCGTCTCTCCTCGCTCTTTCTCCCAGCTATTCCCCAGCCGTTTATACTTGCGTTACTTTCATTCTCCATGTTAAACATTCCTTTAAACTGTTTTCTCCACCTGCTCAAGTTTTCTCTCTTTTCCAATAGCAATCTACCATTTTTATCTTTCACTCCCCGACCAACTTCTTTTTCACCCTGCCTAACTCATTCTGCCTCTTTCCAGAACATTTTCTTATATTCCCTCCAATTTACACTTAAATCCCTTTGAAACTCCTCATCCACTCTCTTCTTACTCTCTCTTACTAATCTTTTCACCCCTGTCTTCCGCTCTACATATTACTCTCTCTTCCGTTTCTCAAGCATCTCCATGCCCCAGGTCACAATATGCTTTCTTCTTTTGCACTTCTGCCTGTCTCAACTTTTCATTCCACCATGCTGTTCCTTGCACCGGTTTTCGTCTTCTCATCATCCCACACGCCAGCTCACTTGCTGCACAAATTTCTTTTGTGAATATCTTGCACACAACTTCCACCTTCCCCATCTGCTCCAAATCATATTTACCCAATCGCTCCTCCACTTCACTCTTATATTCTGCCTTTTTCCCATCCTCTTTCAGTCTTTCTACTCTTTCCTTCCCTCCTTCTATTCCCCCATTACATTGACATCTTGACTTTCACTGCCTCCAGGTGGTGGTCAGTAAGTCCACTCCTCCAAACTCTATGCTCTTGCATCCGTTACAGATCTTCTCATTCTGTTATCCACAAACACAGAATCAGTCATTGCCTTCTGATCATTCAGTTCACCACCCATCTTTCTCATCACTCACCATGTATACCTCTGGATCATTTTGTGCCTAAAGAGGGTACTGGCTTTCACCAAACCCCTCCCCGCACAAATGTCCACTAGAGCACTACCATTCTAATCCACTTCTGCAGGTACACCTCCCTCACCAAATCCACCTTCAAATTCCCTACTTTTCTATTCACATCTTCAACCAAAAACAATCTCCCACTCCTTTCAAACTTTTCCATGCACGTGTCCACATTAAACCTGAAATTCCTTAAGGTGACCAAAATTGCCAAAGTGCATGTGATTGGCTGAGCTGGACCTAATGTGCTCAGTAAGGATCTAACTGGGCTTGAGTAAACCTGAACTGGCCTCCTGAGGCTGTTTGATGTGAAGAGTTTGAATGAATTTTAAATGGCCGATAGTAACCTGTTGGGAAATAAATGACTATGAACCTTAAAGAACCCAAACTGTGCTACTGGAAATAAACTGACAAAGTTGATTATGACTCCCATGACTGAGTCTAAGTATTTGTATGTTTAACTAGCAAGCGTCCTGGTATTGCCTGTCGTGGGTGGAAAAAAAAATAATAAAATCATATATATTGGCATTCCCTGAGACCCAGGAGGACCACTCACCTGTGGGAGACCCACTGAGTCTCATTTTATTTCCTGTGCCAACATTCTCTCCTGGACCCATATCTCCGGGAGTATATTCCCCAAGGACCTATTCCTACCATGAATTTGTTCACCCCACGGACTTATTTTCTCACTAACCACCCACCCTGCCCATCCAACATACCCATTCACCCGGCCCCGCCACACCCACACACCCACCAACCCTGTTCACACCACCCCACCCACATTGTCCACCCACCTAGTTCCCCTGGCCACCCCAGACATCCCTCCCACCCACTTGACCCATCTGCCGACCCTCCTTCTCACCTGGGCATTTTAAAGCAACATCGTAATGACTTGATGTATCGATTTTTAAGTTGTAATATTAATACGGTTGTAGGAGGAAATTAAAAATTTTACATTAATTAGCCACAAAGCTCCACTATGTTGATCTTATCAGATCTACCGTACTGTATTGTTGGCCACAAGGGGCACAACTTAACAACCTAAAGCCTCACCATCCACTTCCACATACAAAGTTACCCTTGTTAGACCCAAATGGGACATTCTCGATAGTTTTTCCTTTAATTTCTGTGGTGGGCAATCACAGAGACAGGCACACTTTAAAATTTATGTATGATGTGACCTAAAGCCCATCTATGCACTTACAGAATTTGGAGTGACTTGAATTATTCCTTATTTGTTCTAGCAATATTATAATTAGTCATTTCGATTGATGCTTTCCTGGTGGTTGTGCCAGCTGTTGGTTATGCCCACACGAGTCAGGTACACCGTCAACGAACACGTACTATTGACCGTTACCAATGTATGTACTTAATCACCAGTACAGTGCGCTTTGTGAGCGCGTGACGAGCGAGAGAGTCCATGTTATCACAATATTCCTCTGAAGTAAATAGGCGGAATCTCCGATATTTAATTGATAAAGCTGATGCCAAAAGCACATTGTTACAACAGAAAATGTTTTTTTTAATATACTGTAATTTCGTAATTGAGGCATGCACTGATTTTCCCTAGGAAAACTTAAGATTCCATGGGGTTCATACGCCTTTATGGGTGAGTTTTTGTTGATAAAATTTATTGAATGGATGGATCTCATGCAGGAAGAATTTCAACTCTACTTCACATAGGGTATATTAGCTTCTGCTTAGCATGGCAGTCAGGTTGGTCCGGATTGGGCCAGGCCGCTCATTTCTAAAATTAATTGGGAGTAAATATCGTCGTAACAAGGTACTGGATATTGAACGCAAGGGTTCTTAAATGTAGCTTATTCCCGGACTCTGAAAGAAAGGAAGTTAGTATGATTTTGTAGAGAAATATACAACAATGATCTAACTGAAATAAGCGAGACTGTTTTTCCTTAAACTATGACGACGATTAACCCCTTTGCCAGGAAGACGTATTTTCATAATTATTCTTGCTGCCTGAATACTGCTTTATTTAGCTTAGGAGTAGTCTCCTGGAAATGAAAGGGTTAATGGAGTCTAAAAATCAAACCTCTCCTGTTAAAAATGTCTCTCTTGACAGGGATTGGCAGAATGGAAAAGTCGTCATCAATGAAGTGAGAATCGAACGTTCTTATTTCAAAACGACTAAGAATGAAGGCCTTACTGATCATTATTTTTTTTCACATCGGTATACACTGTCTTCAGTCATTTTCACACCATATTCGATTTTAACCTCTTTTCTCCAGTGACTTAGTGTTTAAATTAGTCTGTCTATATATCGGTGTTGCTTTCTGTTTTCTTTGTTACCAGATCCAAACTCGCAACACTATTTCCCGCCAAAGTAGTGACGTGAGAGGAAACAGATATACATCGCACCTGACACACTCTGTTCATCTTTTTTTTCTGCCACTAACTTGTTGCTGCCAGAGATGCACCGGGATACAAGTCCAGATTTTTTTTTCTTTCCAAAACGGATGTGATGTATGAAAAAACATTTTTACAGTGAAAAAAAAAAAATAGTATTTTTGTGTACTGTACATAAACATTATGCTGTAATCTGAGACGGTGCGAATGTAATGCATTTTTCTTGCTTTCTGGCTCTACCTTGTGTCTCAGGTTGAAAATACAATCCGTGGTGGACGTTCATAGTAGGTGATGATGCATGCTTATGCTCGCATCGTGTTTGTTCTACGCGTATCAGTGACACTGCACAGACTCTGGTGGACATAGACATAGCTACTCCAACACTGCCGTGCCATTTGCACTTGGCCAACCATAACTCTCTCTTCGAGGAGACGGCCCAGTTCAAGAGTGGACCTCATAGATGCTGACAGTTACAGTTAGCACCGACATAGTTATCATGAGATATCTCAGCACAGTTCAAAGAAGCATGAGGTTACAGTGCCCCTCCTCTCTCTCTCTCTCTCTCTCTCTCTCTCTCTCTCTCTCTCTCTCTCTCTCTCGTGTCAAATCCACCTCAATCAACAGTTTTCTTTCTCTTCTTTTTCTGAATAGTGAATATTATATTTTATCTCTTACTGGTGTTTCTGAAGGGCGTAGCCAGGATTTCTAACGGGGGAGGACGGGATCGCTGTCAACGGCATTACTTGGATATGCCGGTGCTGTACTAATAGGACATTAAAGAACTAGCTGCTACTGCTTTTTATCGAAGAAAGAACAAACATTTTCGAATCACCTTGCCACCCACACAAGCCGTCTTTGAGGTACACTAGTGGTCACAACCCAAGTGTGAGAATCCCTGACCCAAGAACTCTGGGTCTTTTCCCATAAAAGAAACACTAGCCAGAATTTAACCCTTTACCACAGTGACAAAGTTCAAATGGGGAAGAGATGTCTGTAGTTAAAGTGATACATGTGAATGTTGACGTACTGTAATAGCAAAATTTGTGTCTCCGCTTGAATACTCGTTCGTCAACTGCTTAACCCAGAGCTTGCAAATATGTACAACCATACAGCATGACCTACAACCAGAACCCACAAAACATTTACCCTGTTCATTATCTTCTACCTTTTCTAGAACGTTTTTACTATTTTCTTTCTCCTGCCTTTCACTCATATGCATCTGACGTTTCAAAGAGGCATTTCAGCCGCTCTTGCATAGTAGGGTAAGAGGTTCAGATCTGATGGTTCTGTCGCCTCTTTTGGGGTACTGTTTCGGGGGTAAAGGGACTTTCGGTCCCCATCATCCCCATCATCCAGACATAATTACATTCGTGGCATGCAATGAATACTTAGGGAGGCTTTTGTCTCAGCGAAGTCTGGTAGCATACATTCTTTTCAATTTGGACTTTGATTCACTGAATTTGAGAATGAGTTTTATGTTTCAGCATGACTAGTTTCGAAAGTTTGGCAGCAACTTATGTTCCTGTAAAATTCCTAAGTCGGTGGTTGCGAGTCAGTCATTTGTGAAAGGATGATAACGACAAGAAACTAAAGAACACTCTTACCCGCGACCACCTGTTGCCCTAAAAGACAGACACATGACATACCCTTCGACTTTGACACTCGACCGATTGCTGTCAAAATCGAATTCCTTCATTCTTCCATCCATCCATCCATTGCCAGACGCCATGTATCCCAAACGGGGTGGTCAAAGGCTCAGAGTTAATTGTTTTACAGGGAAGGGCACTAATCCTCCACCAACCTTCATTCTTGCCTTGCGTATATCAGCCCCATCTTGTTTGGTCCAAAATAAATAAAACTGTTGCAGATGACCAATTAGATAAAACTGTTGCAGTTGACCAATCTCTGTGTCCTTTTGTTTTGACTATTCTCAGTGACTTTGACCATTGACTGATTGCTTTCAAAATCAGATCCCATTATCCATGTTTGATACTAAGACCAAAACCCCTCTACAGAGTTTGGTGTTTATTGCGTAAGAACTGTACAAATTAACCTTGCCATGTCTCCTTGATCTTTGACCTACTTTTCTAATGAAACAGAAGCTCAACTCCTTGGTCGAATATTAATTCTTAAGTCAAATTTGGTTTAAATAAAACAAAACTGATAGTTATATGGTTGACACAAAGACGCACGGGTCCAATTTTACCTTGCCTTTTGACCTTGACCACTGAATGAGTGTTCTCAAAATCCAACAAATTTGTTTTTGCAATACCTTCAATACTTCCGACAACATCGGGCTATCATCATCATCTTCATCATCATCATCATCATCCAGACCTTCTTTCCCACCCTAGGGCATGGCGAGGAGTAGCAGAGTCAAGACAGCCCAGGTTTGCCCAATTCAATGGGCCACGCTTCCATTGACTCATCATTCAAGCCTCCGGAATCCTGGCTGTACCTGATACGCCAAATTTGCACCACATTCTGTAGCTTCACATAAACGAATCCGATAGAGTCAGTCCGGACGCCGTCACTTTAAATAGGGGTGCCAAATCCCTGATCATGCGCTTCTTTTCACAGCATTCATCCAGTCAGCTCGATCTCTTGCCAGTCTCCTAGCCTCACTGACTTCCATACATGACTTCCTCTCACACTCATCCACTATATCCCTCTACCTTCTCCTTGGCCTACCCTCCTCCCTCCTTTAGATTAGCTCAGATAAACCTTTTTCACCACTCTAATGTTTTCCATTCTCTCCACATAACCATACCATCTCAGTACACTCTCTTCGATTCTGGCGTCCACAGACTTTCTCACTCCCTATCCCTCACGAATCACATTATTTCGTATCTTATCCACTCTCTGTATTCCATATACATTCCTAAGCAGTCTCATCTCCACACTTCTCACTCTTGACTTTTCATTTTCATGCCACACCATAGTCTCACATCCACATATTAAAGCTGGAACTAACACTCTTTCATGTAAGCTTCGTGCAGCTTGAACACTCACGCCTCTGTTTCTTATCAAGGCCTTCATAGCACCAGCTACTCTCCCTCCTTGCATCACTCTACTTTCTACTTTTTTGCACATATTCCTTTCTTTTCTATCGCTGTACCCAGGCATTTGAACTCTCTCACCAATTCCAGTCTCTTTCCATTCGCTGTAACCTCACACTGGGAATCACCTTCTCTCTCGAATACCATCATTTTACTCTTTTCTACATTTACACTCAAGGCACGACGCTCACAGACATCAGCAAATTTAGTCCACATCGGAGAAAAACTTCAATTTTTGTTATAAAAAAAGGCTACCTGATGGTTGTTACTCTACCCTTTCACCAAATTTTATTTAAATCAGACAAAATATATTTTGAATAATTCTCTCTCTCTCTCTCTCTCACACACACACACACACCCACCCACACACACAAACACATAGAAACACACACACACACACACACACACACACACACACACACACACACACACACACACACACACACACACACACACACGTGCGCGTTGAACAAAATATATCACCAGCTCTCGCTTTGCGAGTGCGGGTGTAAAAAGAATAAGTTGTTGCACGCATACAGAGATTAGATGAAAAAAAAATCCTTAGTAAAAATTAACGCCCTTTAGAATCTTTTCCGTTTTTTCTTCGAGTGGTTTTTGCGGGGAGTTTGGAGGAACATAATTATGAATTATTAATGTTTGTCAAAGATAAAATGAGAACTAAATCTTAACACTAAGGAAGAACAATGAAGAAGAGGTTGTAACCGAGGGGAATTGGAAGTCTTCCACAGGTCGTTTCCCAAGGCGTAAAATGTTTTTCACATTCATGATACAGTACTTCAGACTATTTTATTCAGCACATAAGAGGTTGGTCAAACGGATGGCATTAGATATAGGCTTCATTAACTCCTTCGTTAACTGGAGACTCTCCTAAACTGAATAACACCATATGATAACGGAAAGTATTAAAACTAAATTACCTTGCAAGGGTTATCAATGGTCAGGGTATAGTAGGCGTTGGAGGGGAGGGGGTGGGGCGATTGACTCGTGGGGAAAAGAGAAGTGGATGATGATTAGTTGAGGAAGTATAAGTAACGAAAGGGATGCGAATCAAATTTTAGGCGAGATGAAGAGAGAGGACAATAAGGATCGATGGGAAGGACGTGAAAACGGAAAAATAAAAGTAATTTACAGCCCCACCAGACACACACTCAGCCCATTGTCTCACTCGATCAACTTCCAAGACGGCCACGACCAACGCAGAAACTTTGGCTATTTGATTCTCATTGTGAGGTGGTTAGGTTCCAAGAAGACAAAGAAGAAAGCCAATCACGAAAAAGTAAGAAGAAAAGTTAGATAAATGAGAGAGAGAGAGAGAGAGAGAGAGAGAGAGAGAGGTAAGTTAAGTTTAAGGGGGGAAGCTGATTACGTTCCAGCAATATGTAGCCTATGCACGGAAGATACCAATCAACAAAGTATAGGAGTAAGAACCGTAGATAATTAAGATTGAGTGTGATGGAGAGATAACAAGGACTCTAATGTGAAAACAAGTGCTGATTACAAGAACACACACGGCCATAATTCTGTTTTTATATTGGTGATTCCGTAACAACTCTACCTTACCGACTGTATCTGGACATTATACCATACACTCTCATAGTCTCGTCAACATTGCTTGTATATTATTGTTACCGCAGGATAATGTTTTGCTGAAGGTGAGACATGGAACCCTGGAAGGTTTACTTGAGTCGCCAGCAATCCCCTCAAGTTTGCGTTATATGTATTTTTTTTTTTTTTACTCCAGGCGATTTTATTCAGCGGAGACTGAATCACAACAAAGAGACTCTTAGTAATTTTCTTGTATTTAACTGATTCTAACGGTGTGGATAGTAAAGATATGATAAGCGTGGTTCTTTGAAAGTTATTTAAGAGTCAGGTGATGGTTGTTAAGAGAGTAGTTAGTTTAAGTATGTTGTGTTAGAGACTGGAGATAGTCTTGAACTGGTGAGGGACTTTAAGTACACGCACTGTAGTTGAAGCAGATAGAAAGAAAGGCAACTGTGTAGAGGAAATGGAAAGTAAGGTGACACAGAGACGAAAAACAGCTGCTTCTATAAACAACTTCATACTAAGTAGAGACTTTAATGTAAATATTACAAGAGGGTTTTAGTGTCCACATCAACGTATAGGTGTCAGACCTTAGAGTGCTTTGAGAATGAAAAGTCTGTAGCAAGGACAGCGGAAATGAGTTAAAGAGGTCTGTGCGTGTGAAGAGCATAAAATGAAAAAGAAAAGAAAAGAAAAGAAATGATGTGATTCGTGACAGCTGTGGAGTGAAGTATACTGGCAGTATGGTTCAAGACAGCGCCATTTCAACAGTAAGGTCATATGAATAGAGTGGATGTAAATAGGGTGGTGAAAAGGATTTGGTGACCTTGATACTCAAATGACTACTCTCAAAATGGAATGACATAGTTCTTTTAGTTCTCAACCTTTCCTCCAACTTTTGTTAAAAAAAAAAAAAAAAGTTTGAGGGGACATTGCCGACTTATCTTGGCCCATGACTTTACTCTGTAACCAACACCTGTGACTGATTGTTTTCAGAACCTATTTTTTTTTTTTTTTCCCTATACATGAACCCTTCCACAAAGTTTGGTCTAAATCAGATAGAAACTTTTAGCCGATTTTGTCGTGTGATCTTGACGTTTGACTATTATTCTTAAAGATGAGATGTCAACTCAATCGGTAGAGAGGTGGCTTGCAGTCCAAACGGACCGGGGTTCAAATCCTGCTGGGGCAGGGTACAGTTTAAGGATTTGAATTTCATAAAAAATCAGACTTTACTGATCTATCAGAAGACCCGCCGACATGTCGTAAAAATATCCCCGCTAATACCAATACACCAGTCCTGTATGAGACAGCCCTAGCATGTATTCAGTATGGACGGTGGGTGTTAGCGCCGAAGTGGTGACATGTAGAGGTGTGCGGTACGTAGGAGGGCTACTGGGCCTTGAAAGCAGGCTGTGGAGCCTATGCCCAGAGTCGGACACATAAAAAAAAAAACTCAGGTATTTCTCAACCCATCAACCAAGTTTAATTCGTATAAGATAAAATCTCCTATTGCTATTTGTTCACACTCAGACGAATCAGACATTGACCTTGTGTGACCTCGACCATTCTTTGATTGTTCTCAAATTGAATCCCTCCATTCTAAATTTACCCTCAATCCCTCCATTGATTTTAGTCTAAATATGATATACAATTTGTTTGAGTTGACTTTGTTAGGTCAAATTGTGACCTAGGTTTATGATCTATACCTTTTGATATAATGTAAAAAAATATATATGTATAGGTTACTCATTAGCTGACCCACAATCCGTCCACCAACGTTCCTTAAGATGGGATGAAAAATTTTTTTTTTAGTTTCTTTGTTAGTGTACAGACACACACACACACACACACACACACACACACACACACACACACACACACACACACACACACACACACTTGCTTAAAGCTGTCTTAGTACAGAAGACAGTGGCTACTAAACTTACTAAGATGGTATGTTTCTCAGTCTTTGGTGCCAACGTGTGTGACTGTGGAGACCAAATGAGGATCCACATGCTTTGTCACACAGTTGGCATGTCAACTTGTCAAGTCCGGGTTTGCTGGGAAAACTACTATGGTTGTGCCTCCGCTGTTACATTCTTCTCTGGCCTGGTTCTAAGCATCTTCGAGATGAATGGTTCCTTCGCTGCAGAGGGCTGTTAGAAGCATTGATTTCAAGATCTTTTGGTATGATGTTGCATTTCTTCACGGTTGTCATTATATGATCATTATATTTCTTCTTCTGTCACCCTGAGTTGCGACGTGCTGCAGGGAGTCGTCCATACAAAACCTGGCAGGGAAAGCGATGCTCAGGCAAGTGCAACACGTGTCCGACCCATCTAAGTGGTTTTTCAGCCAGCATGGTTTCTGTGTTGATTGACTTTGCCCACTAGAGCATTTGTGAGTGAAGGAATTCATCCACTCACGTGAATCCTTTGATGTGCTGTAAGCATTAGATGTGAAAACACTCAAACTGTGTGATGTGATGCTGGTATGTAGTCAAGGATTCAGTATCACAAAAATGGGTGGATAGGCATACAGCTGTACAGTATATAATGATACCTTCGTCTCGATTATCATGTTGGTGAAATCAAAGACTCTGGATCTGAGATACTCAAAGGAGGCTGAGGCATGGTTGATTCGGGCAAGAACTTCTGCATCAATGTTGTGTTTATCTGTAAGCACACTTCCAGTGTGAATAAAATTCTCCACCTGTTTTAAATTTTTGTCATTTATCGGAAAATCAAGAGGCTCTGCTGTATTGTTTCTCTGATAAATTATTTATGTTTTTTCGACATTTATTCGGAATCCTATTGTATGGCATATGTTGGAAACGATGATGAGACTACACTGTAGGACTTACAGGGTAGGTACAAGGACAGCACAGTCATCAGCATATTTCAGCTCTGGGAAATTTGTTATTTAAGTTTTTGATTGTGTCTGAAGACGTCTGAGAAAAAATAAGTTACCATTCAGTGAGAACTGGATTTTTATTCCTTCATCAGTGTTCATTTGATGATTTAAAAGAGTGACTGCAGTGCGACAGATACAGAAAATGACAGGAGCCTGGCCACATCCTTGCTGTACACCCACATCCACACTGAAGGGTTCGGATTTGCTCACACCTATGGACACATGAGCATTTATGTTGTCATGCAGGCTCTTTAGGATGGTAAAAAAATTGTTTGGAACTCCAAATTTTCCAAGGGCATTCCATATAACTTCTCTGTTGACAGTGTCAAATGCTTTTGCATGACCGATGAATGCAATATACAAGTCACGGTTCTGCTCATGGCATCCTTCTAGAACCTTTCTGGTACGTTGTCATAAAAGTATGTCACAGCTTTACGAGACACCCCCCACATGAGGTATGTCGCAGTCCACGAGTTAAGGCGTCTGGCTATTGAGGTAGACTTTTTTTTTTTTTTTTTTTTTGATGTCCCCAGTTACATCTCGTTAAAAGAAACTCCTAATCATGAAAGTGTCTGTGAATACCGTATCTCACCCACTTAGTTCGAAAAGTCTACCCTGAAATGGAAAAAATCACCTGGAGATTGCAAGAATGAAATATCGTATGTGTCACTGTACTGTAGCTAAGGATGGCGTTTCACTGGAGAACTCATGCACCACTATTGGCTTCATGGTCCTGATTCCTCGAGTGTACAGGACACATTACACTTGTTGTTTTGCTGGGCACTGCCACACACACTTTTAAAATGACTTGTTTTATACCCTTCCATCAAGTGTCCACAGCCAACATTTCGTTCGTTTAAAGATTTCCTGCATATATAGTGCAGGCCGGGCCACACATTAGCCCGGTCAGTGGCGTATGGGCTGGTTAAAAAATAGAAAGGGGGGAGGACAGGACCTGGGGATTGCCCAGCACTCACATCCCGTCTCCCGGCTGGCTTCACAACCAACACCTTGCCACTTCTATCAACACACTGCAACCATCACCACATTACTACCACCACAGCACCACCACCATCACCATACCACTACCATGCATCACCACATCACTACCATTGCCACACCACTATAATTACCACATCATTAGCATCACCACACCACAACACAACCACTTATTTCTATTCCAACACTGCAACCATCACCAAACCACACCATATCACAACCACCACCATATCATTACCACCAACACATCACCACCATCACCACATCACTACCAGGACCGCACCACTAGCGTCGCCACACCACACCACAACCACATCATTTCCATTACCCCACAGCGAACATCACTACACCACACCAGAACCACCACCAAAATGATACCATCATCACAGCAAAGCACTACTGTAATCACACCACTACTATCACCACACCACTGCTGTCACTACACCACTACTATCACCACACCACTACTATCACCACACCACTACTATCACCACATCACTTCTATCACCACACCACTACCAGCGCCACACCACACCACAACCATCACTACATCACTACCATCACCACACCACTATCCCCACACCACTTGTACCATCACACCGTTACCATAACCACACAAATAGCATCACCATACCACACCACACAACACCATAATCACCATCACATCACTATCATCACCACACGCTACTGTAATCACACCACTACTATCATCACACCACTGTCGCCACAACACTATCACTACCACACCACTACAATCACCACACCATTACTGTCACCATACCACTAGTCATCACACCACTACCATCACTACACAACTACTAGCATGACACCTCTAACATCACCACAATAGTCTTCACACCACAACCACCACTCCATTACCATCAACATACCATCGCCACAAGTCTTCCATGACCACACAGCCATCACCACACCATTAGCACCACCACGCCACTAACATCACCACATCACTCTTAAGCACATCACTTCTCCCTCATAATTCTTTCATCTCATTGCCTACAGCAGTCCTCACCACCACCAAGACTGCCCATGAAAAATATCACTACTCATCACAACCAACCGTCACCATAACTATCCACCACAATATCAACACCATCATCACCTCCCACCACAAACCACACCACCAAAATCACATCCTTCCGCTACCTCACCACCATCATCAGTGCCCACCACTAGCAAACCACCACCATCAATGCTCACAACAACGACACCAACATCATCACTGCCCACCACTACCACACCACCATCATTACAACCCGCCACAACCACACCATTATCACCACTGGACAACACAACCGCACCACCATCATTACTAACAACCATAACCACATCACTACCATCATTACTGACCACCACAATCACACCACCACCATTGCTACCAACCACAACTACACCTCCACCATCATTACCCACCACAAACACATCACAACCGTTAATACCCACCAGAAATACACCAACATCATCACTACCCGCCACAACATCACCACCATCATCACTGCCCACCACAACATCACCACCATCATCACTGCCCACCAAAGCCACACCATCACCATTATTGCCCACCCCAACAACACCACCATCATTACCGCCTACTACAATCACATAACCACTTCCACTTCCCTCCAAAACCATACCACCACTATTACTGCCCACCACGACAGCACCACCACCATTACGGCTAGTCGCAGCTACATCTCCACCATTATTACCCATCACTACCCACCCCAAGTACATCACCACTATTGCCACTCACCACAATATCACCATCATCATCATCACTGCCTACCACAACCACGCCACCACCGCCATTACTGCTCACCACGACCAGACACCATCATCACTCTCCTCCACAACCACACTATCATTGTTACTGCCTACCAAAATCACCAAACCTTTACTTCCCACCATAACCTCACCACCTCAGTTACTGCCTGCCACAACCACACCACTACCATTACTGTCCACCACAACCACATCACTATCTTACTGCCCAACACAACCACACCATTACCATTACTGCACACCACGACCGCACCACTCCCATTGCCACCAACTACAATATAAAAACACCACCACCAACATTACTGTCCACCACAACCACACCAGCATCATCACTGCCTACCACAAATGCACCACCATCATTACCGGCAACCACAACTACCCCTCCATCATTACCTACCGCAACCTCATCACCACCTTTACTACCCACACTAAGCACGTCACCACCACCACTACCCACCAGAACCACACTACCCTCATCATTGCCCAATACATCCTCATCACCTTTATCGCTGTCCATCACAACCATGCCACTTATATCACTGTCTACCACTATGACAACACCATCATATCATCCTCATTACTGTCAACCACTGTACGACACCCCTGCCTCACACCCCAAACCGTTAATCCTTCGTCACCAGTTTTACCACCCCCGCCCCCATACATACATACATACATACATACATACATATATATATATATATATATATATATATATATATATATATATATATATATATATATATATATATATATATATATAAAATTACACATTATTTCAAAATATACTTTGCTTCCCTATAAAGTACCTCACTGAAGCTTGAAATTTTTGTGCATTTTATTACCGATGATCGAGTAATGAGATAACGAATGCAAATACCGATTATCTCAGATAGGAATAATGCAGAGTGAAAGGTAATTACTTGATCAGGTAGGGGGAAATGATCTAAATTATTGTACCATTATTATTAGAGAACATATAGCTGACCGTTCTAATAAATGGTCTTAATATGAATACGGTACATCTTTATTATTTGTGACATATAATTGTACTTGTCCTTATGCTGTGCTGAACGGCTGTTTTTAATAGATAATGAGAATGCAACTGAGGTAGAATTTTATTGTGATCATTTTTCGCATGCTGAAGATTAACCATACATACATATACATAATTATATATACATACATACACACACACACACACACACACACACACACACACATATATATATATATATATATATATATATATATATAAATATAACACACACACACACACACACACACACACACACACACACACACTACCAGGGGTACCCGGCGTTGCCCGGGCCAACAAGGCCAAAACTTTAATCCTATTTGTTCTAGTTCAATCTTTCTTTCTACTCCAGAAAGTCCATGTATCTCTTATGCTTTTGAAGAGGTATTATAAAAGGTCCAGGAAGTTTCTACTTCAGCTTTCGCAGACTAACGCACAGTATTTGTGCACACTTGTTTACTATTGCCAGTGACCTCAAATTACCTCTGACCGGTGACCGCAAATGACCTCAGAGACCTCACATAGCCTATGTCCGAACTGGAGGTCATGTGAGTCTCCATGCCCAAAATTGGGCTGCTGGGTCCAATTGTTCGAGAGTGTATTTCCGTTGTGCTCAAATGACCTCCAACTTGTGACCTTAAGAGACCTCGGAGGCCAACCTCATATTGACAGTGTCCGAACTGGAGGTCATGTGAGTCTCCGTGTCAAAAATTGGGCTGCAAGGGTACCCGGCGTTGCCAGGGCCAAAAAAGCGAACACTAGCAGTGACCTCAAATGTCCCAGATATGAATTTTGACCCTCCCTAAAACCATCTTTGGATCACCCTGATTCAGAATATATATGGGTCTGGGGGTCTCTGGCCCTTGGTTTGGGCGTGACTGAAGGACAAACAAACAAACAAACATCAGCCGTTTGAGTATCCACTGCAGGACCGGCCTATCCCGACGGAAGTGGGGACGATACAGCCTATGTATCTCTACCAAGTGGCTTAGGCTGTATGGTAGAGATTGTATGTAGGGTGGGAAGTGCTTGTAAGTGTAACTGTTGTGTTGGAATGGCTTTGGATGTGTGTGTAGTCTGTGAACCAAGTGTAATCGGCCCGCGCAAGCCGACTGGGTGCAAGCATACTTTATAGTACGCGGCACTGGTTCAACCACAGCACCCCTTATGTCCACCAAGCAGTACATGGTCAGAAAAACGCTCCCAAAGTTTACTACCCTGGCGGGGCGCGAACCCTCGTTCTTTAGAATACGAAAATGCACAGTTTACCACTCTACCATAGAGGCTCCGCTCTTATATATATATATATATATATATATATATATATATATATATATATATATGTGGGGGGGGGTGGCGGTGGTAGAGGAGGGACGTGTGGTGGTAGCTCCGGCTTTTTGTCATTTTTTCTGTGGATATTCGCCCTCTGTTGACATCTGACCAGCCTAGTGAGTGACTTAGGTGTGCAGTGATTGCTGAGACAAAGACAGGGAGGTAGTGGCTAATATATATCTGGATGATAATTATAGATTTGATATATTAAACAGCCCCTCGACCCCGTCCCCTAGCTTTTGCTCATGCGCAGAAACAAGTGAGCATGTGTCAACACCTGACTGTTCTTGGTTCGTCAGCTGGCTCAGCTGTGGTAGAGTCTCGTAGCCATGGCAACCAAACCATTTACTGAGCTGCGGAAGTTACAGCGTCACCAGCTTGTGAAAATCAACAAAGATGACTTAAAAGGTAGCATATGATCATCTAATGATGAGGGAGAGCTCGCAAAAGATATACGTGAGGCTTGGAGAGGTCATGGATGAAATACAGAGGCTGAAAGATATGATTATGTCTCCTGACAGTCAGATTAGTAAGAACTACATTGAACTCAAGTCTATGGTGGGTATGCAGGCGGAAATTATTTCGAAGCAGCAACAATTCTTGGAAGTGCTGGATCGGAGGGAGCGTGAGGCCAGCATCGTGATCCTGGGCATGCCTGATGAACATGAGGCTTTCTATCAGATCAACATAAATTCGCAAGATCTGATCAAAGATTGGCATTGATAGCGTAGCTGGTACACTTCGTCGGCTTGGAGGCAACGCATGATCCGGTGAGACTAGGACATTTCAACGCTGCCCCATCTTGTTCATGCTGTTAAACAAGAGTCAACGTACCTGTATCCTGGACAACACTAATCATCTGAAAAGTTCCGGAGATAATTACAGTATATTAGAATATACGTAAAGAAAGATGTCCACCCGTGTCAGGAGGGAGTGGCGTCGGCTGAGGGATGCTGAGGCAACGGAGAAAGCGCTCCCGGAAAATGCCGGGTGCAGCATTCGTCTTGACACGCGAGAACGAAAGCTATACAAGGATGACATAGTTACCGATAGTTGGAACCCGCAGTTTTTATATATCCACCACAGCATATGAGCAACTTGAGAATAATATCGTGGAATATTAATGGTGCATGTTCGAAATTGGAAAAGCCTAATGTACAACATTACTACATGATTATGATGTGATTTGCATTACTGAAGTTAAGATTCCCTTACCCATGTCATTCCCTGGATGCGAAACGCTCAGAAGTAAGGTAGCTGGCTATGCTGACCGCGGAGGGACGGTGGTATGTGATAGGAATTGTCTTTCTCATTTGGTGCATGGTATTGACACAAACACAGGATGCCAAATGTGGATGCAATTTCACAATATACAAGTACTGTTTGGTCTCTGTTATATTCCGCCAAATGATTCACAGTATTATTCCCGAAACTCTTTTGTGTCAATTCAGGAAAAGCTAAACTCTAGGTATATGAATAATGGAGTTATTATAATTGGCAACATGAGTGTGAGGTTTGGTAAGAGTGTGAGAGAGATTTCCGATGAAATCAATGCCCCTAATGACAATGCTGAATTATTGTCGACCATATGTGTTGACAATATGCATACTCTGCTTGTGATTAATAATCTCAAGTGTCGTCATAAACATTTTTCAGGGAATAAAACGTATCGGAGGCGTGACGCATGGGTCTCTGAGTTGAACATATGTGTCTCGTCTCTGGCGTTGATCGGCCATTCAAGTGATTTCACTTTGTTACAGCGAGGTGAACTCCCTTCTGGTCATGTCCCAATCCCGCAACTGTTACCAGCACAGGTGATGATTTAGATGGGGTACTGGCCAGAGCGACTATGCTGGGGGATCACGCCACTCTCCATGGTAGTGCTGGGAAGACGAGACTGGTTAGGAGACCATTGTTGTTTAACAAGATTGATAAGGGAATGTTTTTATACAAAGTCTCACAATCTAGTCCTGTTTTTGAAAACTTGGATGCTGATGATCTTGAAAGAAATATAACAAGTGACTTATATGACTGTGTCAAGAGCAGTGTGTGTGCAAATGAACAGGAAAAGGAGCAGAATGCTGTAAATATAGGAAGATGGGAGAGGCTGTTACTTAATTCGGACGACGCCAAGGTGTGGAGAGCTATTAACTGGAAGGGTGAGTATAGTGCTGATAAACACATGATACTTCGAGTCACAGTGAATAGGAATTTAGGGCACATTTTGAGGGTGTCCTGAATCCCACAGACGTGGCTGGTGGGGGCGAGGGTGTTGTGAACACATGTGTCTATATTCCTGTCTTAGATGATCCTATCTCACCTACGCAGGTATATCAGCAAGTGAGGATGATGAAACCTGATAAAGAGTGTGGACCAGGCGGACTCCCACCTGGTGTGTTTTCACTCCTGCCAGCACAGTGGATATTATCTATAACGACCCTATTTAATATTTTCGCATCATGTGTGTACCCACAGTCCTGGGCAAGGGCTAAAGTGGTCACGATTTTTAAGAAGGGCGATAGATCAAACACCAATAATTATCGAGGGATCAGTGTCATTAATTGCATTTCTAAACTATATGACATGGTGCTGTGACAGAGATTGAAGCAGTGGTTTCGACCATTTAGAGAGCAAGCAGGGGCACAGAGAGGCAGAGGTTGTGTGGAGCACATCGTTGCCTTACGTCTTCTCACTGATACAGCTAGATGTAAAAAGATAAAGTTGTTTGTGACTTCCGCTGACTTTATGAAAGAGTACGATTTAGTCCCTAGGAAAAAGTTATTCACGGTATTAAAGAGACTGGGATGTGGGATGTTGATGCTGGCAGCGTTAATGGCAATGTATCGTGTAACCGAAAGTATATTAGGTGGTGTCGTCATCACAGCCACACTGGGGGTTAGGCAAGGTTCACCAACTTTGTGTTTCTTGTTCATAATTTTTGTGAATGAGTTATTCAGAGTGATGAAAGAAAACTGTGAAAGGGAAAGATTTTTAAAATGGTTGCACATTTTGGTACTAATGGACGATACTGTGCTATTATCAACAAGTAGGCAAAATATGATAAATAAGATACAGTTATTGCAACAATTTTGTAGATATTATGGCATGATTGTAAACAATAGTAAAACCTAATTCTTTGTTATAAATGGTGGTGATGGGGACGCTGAACCTATTTGCCTGAACGAACTTGAGGTTGAACACTTTACAAGTTATGTTTACTTAGGTTCACCGTTCACCAGCGACAGTTCTGTAGCATTGACCGTCAGACTACATGTTAAGAATAAGATGTGTCACCTGTTAAAGTTTGTATCGTTTATTAAAAGGAATAATGATGTGCCATTTATTGTGAAGCGACGGGTATTTGATGCGGCATTGTTGTCCCTCATGTACGGGTGTGAGTCGTGGGTTGGGGCTGATATCAAGCCAGGCATCAAACTGAACAACCGGGCATTAAAACAACTGTTAGGAGTAAGAAGGACCACATCGAATATGGTGTGCTACGCTGAAGTAGTACGCCCGTCGCTACCAGATTTGGTCAGATACTATCAACATAAATTCTTCAACAAGATGTGGTCCGAAAGGTCCACTATGCACGACGATCCTTTGTCACTGGCTATTAAAATTTCTATGGATAATAATACCTGTACAGGCAAACTAGTGACAGACTTTATCAGAAACAAAATTCCGAATAAGGTTTCATTCATCAGGAATGTTCACGACGCGATTGCCAGCTCAAACTCATCAAGGTGTCTAATATACAAAAAGATGAATCGAAGT
The DNA here is from genome assembly GCF_032717465.1 of Coenobita brevimanus. Classification (NCBI taxonomy): domain Eukaryota; kingdom Metazoa; phylum Arthropoda; class Malacostraca; order Decapoda; family Coenobitidae; genus Coenobita; species Coenobita brevimanus. Next base: position 21,994,137 of record NC_137008.1, on the reverse strand, counting down.
TACTCTGTACACGACATTTACAAAACAAAACACCTAATCAATGAGTTCCACCGAATATCATTCACACAATTCCGTGTATCTGGACACAACCTGGCGATGGAGACGGGCCGATGGAATAGGTGGGGACATGGACGCCTTCCACTTGAGGAACAATTGTGTGTTTCTGCCCTAGTACAAACAGAGAGGCACGTGGATGAAGTCTGCCCATTAACAGCAGATATAAGACACAACTATAATATTAACAGTCTAAATGATTTGTTCACTGATACTCTTCCCCATGACAAGTTGTAAGAAAATTTAATTTATGATGTACTGGAGCTGTTCAAACCGAATTTTCGCTCGTTTGTTGTTCATTTGGTTTATATTTGATTCGTAGTATAAGGTGTAATATTTTGTGGACTATATATTTTTTTATTATTATTTTGAAAGAATGTTTTGTAAATATTTTACTGGTTGAATGTTTCATTATAAATGTAGCTGTGGTCAATAAATTATCTATGTGTGTGTGTGTGTGTGTGTGTGTGTGTGTGTGTGTGTGTGATTAAAATATGAAATGTAGTGCCGGTTGACATGCAAGTATAATCCACATTTTTATATACAGACTGTCGTACAGCCAAACATATAAATCATTTCCTCACTTTAGAAAACAAGACCAAACCCTTTGACAAACCTCGCATTTTCATAAAAACCATACATCAAACAGAAAAACATGTTTCCAGTGACAACACCACATATATATCATCAGTAAACGTAAATACACAACATAACACGAATCCTAGTAAATCTGCACATACCATCATTTTCACCAGGCTCACTACGATACAGCCATCCCCCATCCGGATTCAAAACATTCTCCATCATGTTCATAGTTGGTGGTCTCAGTGCAAAAAAACTCTCATGACTAAACATACAGGCACAGGACAAAACAGTGCCCTCATTCAGAAACAATAGTAATACCTAAACTTCCCGCATGACCGCCAAACTCCAACATGACCCCACCCAGACGCAATGAAACAGCTTCCTCTTCCGCCCTCACTGTACTGTATGTACAGTCACGTTCTGAAATCCTGTCCTGAGAGGAAACCTTGTAAACCCCGGAACAGTGAATTTGAGCCACCAGTCATGAAGTCTCAGTTCTGGCAACAGTTGGTGGTCCGCGGTGTGAGCTGTAAGGAGGAAGGGTAGTGATGGTGGTGGGGGGTAGGTGGTGGTGGGGAGTTGTTATTACCGAGTTAGCAGTCCAGCATAAATATTAGACATATTTCTTATGGATGTAAAACCAATACCAACATGTCACACGACTTGGGTGGTTACGTGCCATATGTGCAGTTATGTCACGCATATTCAGTTTACTAATTCCAGTTGAAAATGGTGGTCAGTTACATTGTGACACAAACTACCCCTCACTCCGGCCACCCTCCCTCTCCCACCGTGAATCGACTGATACGTAATATGGGGGCGCATTTCATTTGGGCAAATACGCCCTTCAGTTGGGTGAAAAAAACACATCATTTGGGCGACCGTTACCTCTTCATCTGGGCGATAAATTAAGCTTCAATTTGATGTACTCGTTAATCCACGTGGGCGAAAACCTTAAGTCTTAAGTTCCTGCAATCATGTTTATCATGACAAGCCACTTGACGAAAATCAAGCCACATTTCATCACCTACACATAAGGAGTATGTATTAAGCATAGTAAATTGTTAAAAAAAAATTATTGTCTCATTAAAAGATGTTAAAAAAAATAGTCTTTCATTTCGCCCACAATGAGACGCGCCTCCTGGAACACTTCCTCGTCAGACCACTGAGGTGTTGAGTTGCTGCAGCTCCCTTGCGATGCGGTTGTGCTCCCGTAGCCACATTGTATGGATGGTGATGAGGCCTGGCTGCTCGGGGTTGATGGGCAGCATGTTGCCACGAGAAGTCGGCAGGAGACCGTTTCGGCCACGTCTCACAGCTCGCTGCTCCTCAATAGTTGAACCGTACACAGTTGGGCCGTCGATCCAATGTGTCAACTGGTTCAGCTGTTACAAGGAGAACATAGCATAAATGGTGATTCATATGCAAGAGACGTTTCAACTCTTTATGACAAAATAATTGTCTTTCATTAAAAGATATGTTAAAAATTATTGTCTTTCATTAAAAGATGTGTCATGTACCCTTAATTTGCACTTACTCTGTTTACATGTTTGTTATGGCTGAAAAATTGTAACCAACTAAGCGAATGAACTGAGAGCGAGAAATTTCTTTCGTCTCATACTTGTTGAACTGTTCAATTAGAAAATTTATCTTCTCTTTATCTTTTCTTCGCATAGGTGCTATTACATTAAGTCCTCTGATCTTGATATAGGTGACACTTTGTAGCTTCTTTATAACATATAGGAAGATAAAGATAGAGGGATGGGGAGAGTAGAACTGTCCGTTGAAGTGCGAGTGAAATGACTCTACTGCATTGTTGGTTCTTCTTCTTACGGGAGACGGTGTAGCAGCCCACAACAATGGCGGAAACTTAGCCTCCTCCGAAACATAATTATCAACTATGTAATCAGCATATTGGGTGCACCGTCTGTCGTCTGGAATATCACACATTTCATCCTCAACAAAGCAGTCTGATACTTCATTTGAAGATAAAAAGAGAAGCCCAAAAAATTTAGTCAGCCATTTTCCAATAACACCACCTTTATTTTTATATTCTGCTGTTGGTCCATTTTTCTGAATATTTCGCCACCATGCTTGGCCAAGGTGAAACTGGCAACATTGTAATTCTGTTCTAGGGAATACAGTTTTGATAACATTTATCATTGCCTGTTCAAAGTCCGTATGAACTGACCTAGAATTCAAGGTCAAGTTTCTGTCTGTGCATATTTCTATAGTTCTGTGCCACAAGTCACCATAGCACTCCTCTGTTTTATTGGGTAGTAGTGCGTAGACCAGTGGTATGTAGTTACCATTCTTCCAACCATGAATCGTATAAAGTTGATAAAAGAATTCAGGACAACATTTAAAAGTTCCATCCAAAAAAATATCTTGTATTTCATTGCAAAGATATTCTAGGTTTGTGTTGGTGGAAAATATGGCCATACCTTTCTCCTCATCATTTACAAGTAAAAAGTTTTCCTCCCTGTTTGTTTTCACTTCATTTTCTGCAAGATACACAAACACATCATGACGACACTTAGGTAGGACCGGAAACTGTTTCCTTCGTTCTCTGTACAGTGCAAGGGAAAAGTTTCTCAAGTCTTTTGGTTCAAGTTGACTATCACTAAAATTGACAAGTTCTTTTCTAATCACATTTGAAGGCCTTGCGCTTATGTCAGAATCTGCATACCTTTTAACTTGCACTCTCAGCTGTTGTACTTGCATTTTCTTACTGTCACTTTCATGGTTATGCTCAGTCATAGCTTTTATTATTGTTTTTCCAATGTCATCGGTCCTAATTCGAGCTTTACATCTGGTTTTGTTGCTTGTACACCTGCATGCAATATCATCATTTTTCAATATCACATCAACTCCATACAAGAATCCGTCAAATATTAAACTTTTTTTTTTTTCTGTTGGTTTCTGAGATGGTGCTTTCCATGGTCGTTTCTGAGATGGTGCTTTCCATGGTCCTGGTAACGAGGTAACGAGGAGTGAAGGCTCTTTCCGCACTCCTCTCGCCATTGAGTGTGAGAACCGAATAGCTGCGCGAGTGCGCGGCCACCTACGTAGCCTCCGTGATTCAGAACTAATCCGAAACGTACTTCACCTCCATACGTAACGAAGCACTTATGCCGTTCTTGTCTTAATTTGATTTCACCCAAATGATGATTACTATTTCACGGAGTTGCTGATTTGTTGTCGCCCAAATGATAAAACAAACAGTCGCCCAAATGATAGAGTAACAAATCGAATATTTCGCCCAAATGAAATGCGCCCGTAATATGGGTGGAATAGAAAACATTTCCCCTAGACAAGTTATATATGCATGACAAATGGAAGTATAAAGGAATACATGAGGGTGAGAAACCAGGTTGTTATAGCACGTCATTTGAAAAAAAATAATATTAAAACATTGCATGGCAACAGTTTAGCTGGAGAGAGAGAGAGAGAGTCCAGTCGCTAGTGTGTTTTTAGTGCGATAGGGAATAAATGATGTTTCCTGCTGTGAGTCTTGTCTCTTTATTCTGTCTTGAATCATGTTTAATCGTCTGTTTTTGTAATACGGTGTTATCCATTTGCAACCTGACGTTGTGATAGCATCGCATGGAAGTGTTAACAAACGGCTGTTTTGACTAGGATCCACAGAAACGTGATATCTGTCTTTTAATTAGTAAATGCGACAGTGTTTATAGCGGTCAGACAGTTATTCCCCTGAATCATTACATCAACTTATGACAGGTGTCACGAAGCATTTCCTCCTTCACCATTAACTATGATACGACAACAGGACTTATTATCTGTAAACTATTTAACCCAAACGTAATACATGAATGAGTTTGATGTAAGAGGCGCCATGTGTGGAAGTGGTGGGAGACCATAAGCTTGGCGGTGCCGTGTAGCAGGGCTGAGCCTGGCCGTATGTGCAATTGCAGCAATATTCTGTCTGTGCACTGTGATGATATTCACAGTGGATGGTGATCATATGCAATAATACAAGACATTTTCCCCACTAATTGTCAGCCAGTCGACATGTCACTTTTCTATTCTAAAACCACTATACGTTCTAATCAACTGGCTAACCACATCTACTCCCCTACGGTACCGTCCCTCGCCTCGCGGCTGACAATATTCAGGATTTTAAAAATCCCGGGTATTCTCTTTTATCTCGCGAATTCCCGGGATAAAGTAAAACACTTGGTGACAGATTAACTACCGGAAGGTGGTTCTTTAAATATTTTTTATACTAGATTTGGTCATCTTATATAATTTTTATTTATGATGTAATGATAAAAGTATGTATAATTGTGTTCATATTTATGTAACACTTTACATTATTTAATGATCTGTAGTTTCCCATCGACATCATCCTGCAAACATAATTAATTAGAACTATGGAAGAATTTAACTCACAGAAACGGAATTGCACATTGGAATGTTTTGTATGCCTTAAATCATGATGACCGATAATGACAGAGCACTGTATATTGGCTTCACGTGTTTTGTCATTAGTATCATTTTTAAATAGTGGAGACAGTGAAAAAGAATAAACAATGCATATTGTAGTGTGCTCGACCATCACACATGGTAACTTTGTGTAAACAAGTCCTAACAGTGGGGCTCCGTCGTTAGTTTACAACTTTCCTCCCCGTTGCTGCCTTTCCAAAACCGACTTTATCTTTACCCTCTGCCCACTACGTTATACAAGACATCACGTTATCATACATTGTCACAGGACACTACAGTAGATGAAGGAGGAGGCTACGAGAAAGACGTAGTGGGTGCGGATGTTTTGGAGAACCAGTTATATAGGTACTGTTACACAGTGATTATTAGAAAGTATCCTATAGAGGTTAGACAACTGTGGTAGTGTGAGAGAAAGAGGGAGAGAGGTATGGAGAGGGTCACTCAGCCACTCACATAGGTCCAGTCGTATACAGTAGATGTCAGTCACCCATCATTACCTGATACTGTTCAAAAGTTAATTCTTGTGCACTTTACAGTCGCATAAGCAGTATAAAGAAAAATAAGATACTGACATAGAATTTCGTAGTGCCACCATCTCGAACTGGTTTTGCAAAGTGTTTATTTATGTTGTTATCATTAACCCGCCCCATCCCGACGTTTTTGGACCTTTTTTTTGGGGGGGCTCAAACATCCGCTTTTGGTGAGAAACATTGAAAATTCATAGAGAAATCGCTCACCTGAGGTTTAAAATACCGGATTTAGGTGCGAGTACTTCCTTACCTGACTGGGTTTTCTAACAGGCTGGCACCAAAGAAAAAGAGTTCTATGGGAGGGTAACTATTTTATCCACTCATAAACAGTATTTATTTATTTACTTGGTACGAATTTATATGTAGTACAAGAGTATATTGGTTTTCAAACAGTAATATAGGCATTATAAGCATTGTTTCACTCACTAACTCATCACCATTCATGACCTTTTTTTTTCCCACATTACCTGATCATCATTTCTGACTATTTCTTCCTCTAAACTTTGCCCTCCACATTGTCATCGATTGAGGAATCACTCTGGCCCTGAATGTCTTTATTGGCCAGGTCACTGGTAACAGGTGAATTGTCAAGACAATGGCGTGCAGAGGGGGGGGAGAGGTTATGCGGTGTAAGGCATTGTTCCTGCTTGGCATCTTGTAGAGGAATAGAGGAAGGTGTCCCGTGTATACGTGCCAAAAATCACTCGCGAAATCACTCCCGAAAATTGAAAATAGTGCAAATTAGGGACCTTGCAATGTTGCCGCGTTAATTCATGTCGCCAGGACGGCACGGGTTAAAGAGAAAAAAGTATAATATTCATGGCTCAGGCCTGTGAAATATGAGACCACATGGCATAAGAAAGAATTATTAAGAAATAATTTTATGTTTATAGTGCTAATTAGTTCACGGAAGATATGCGTGTCGTCAGGTGCTAACGTTATACTAGCCTACAATCCCCCTTCCCCAATAACATTAACGTCAGCCTGTCTCGCGCCACAGATCCGACCGTCGCACTATCACCCTTAATTACCAGAATGAACAGCATCTGGTGTTCCCAGGCAGTCACCCATCCAAGTACTAACCAAGCAACGTTGGGTCTGGTTAGTACTTGGATGGGTGACCGCCTGGGAACACCAGATGCTGTTGGCATCCCTACATGTCAAGTGGGGTTGGTGGAGGATTAGTGCCCCTCCCTGTAAAACAATTAACTCTAAGCCATTGGCCACCCCGTCTGGGATACATGGCGTCTGGCAATGAATGAATGAATGAAACTGATTCAAAATCCAATTAATGTTCTCATAATGTGCTGGAGTTTCTATATATTCTATCAGTGGGAGTTTACACCCTTTCCTTTAAGAGTGGCTCGAGTACACTTAGAAAAAAACGTTTTTTTTAAAGGAAATTTTCATTTTTTTTCAACGGTTAATATGCTATAAACGTAAATGCGCTATTTTATCTGTTTTTCTATGGATAATGGACGTTATTTGTAAAATACAGATAATCCTCCGTATTTTTAACGGGCAGTGTTGAGACACGTCCGTAATTTTACCGTTCATCTCCCGTTATTTTACGGTCATTAACTGTGAAATATTTTTACTGCTTTTCTCCATAGGTGGTATTCATATATTTATTTTGTTAAATATTCAGTCGATCATTATTTCGTTCTTTATGAAATATCGGGATTGTATCACTTTGTATGCTAGACAAGAAGAGATATATATGAAACAAGTATAAATGATATTATAGCATAATATTTATTGCAACATTAATCTCATTGAGAGGAAGTATTTGGCAACGTACAGTTGGACAAGTTGCTAGTTCATCCCGTCATGAGGATTCTTACATTATCGTTTCTCCTGTAATTCTGAGCAAGCTGTATCATGAAAAGGAGTTAATATGAAGGAAATATGACATGAATGGTGAGTAATATCCAGAATCTTTCTATTTTTGTGCATGCTTATAAATTATAAAGCCAACGATGTATTGTGGATTTCAGTGATTGTTGTTTACACACTTTTCCCGCCAAGTATCTGCTGTGCATAACCAGCTAAGCAGAGTATTTTATATATCTTCCCCAAGCCCACACAACCCATAACTCAAGAAGCAACCAAGGTCACATATTCTAAGTATGTAGTGGATCTATTTTCTCTGTCTTATAGGAGATTTATGGGACTGTCACCTTAAAAAACCAGAGTAAGCTATCAAGTTCTTTAAGCTCCCATCACTGTTATGCATTTGTGTCTTGACATTACACCAGCCGCGACGGTCACGGTAGGCCTAATGTTATTAGGAGTTTAGAGCAGTAAGGCACCCAAAGTATTTAACCTGCACAGCAATTTACTTTAGTTTAGCCAGAAGTGTTGAGAGAAGTGCTTCAACTTGAACCCGCCCCACCCCGACCACTTTTCCACCACTGACTCCCCCCAGTCCCGTCCATTTTTGGAAAAAATTTTTTTTGGCTCAAACCTCCGCTTTTGGTGAGAAACATCGAAAATTCATAGAGAAATTGCTCACCTGAGGTTTAAAATACTCGATCCAGGTAGGAGTACCTCCTTACCTTACAGGGTTTTCTATCAGGCTGGCTGCAAAGAAAACGAGTTCTGTGGGAGGATAACTATTCCACACCACTCATGAACGGTATTTATTTATTTATTTGGTACGAATATATATGTAGTATGAGAGTATATTGGTTTTCAAATGGTAATATAGGCATTATAAGCATTGTTTCACTCACTAACTCATAACCATACCTGACCTTTTTTTGCCACATTACCTGATCATCATTTCTGACTGTTTCTTCCTCTAATGTTTGTCCTCCACATTGTCATCGATTGGGGAATCACTCTGGCCCTGAATTTCATACCGTGGCATGACATGACTTTACTGGCCAGGTCACTGATAACAGGTGAATTGCTGAGAAAAGGGCATGCAGGGGGGGGTGGAGGTCATCCTGGGTAAGGCATTGTCCCTGCCTGGCATCTTGTAGAGGAAGGTGTCCCATGTATACGTGCCAAAAATCACTTGCAAAAATTGAAAATTGTGCAAATTAGGGACCTTGCAATTGATTTGCGTTTATGTATGTCGACAGGATCGGCAGTGACAAAACGTGTGGACGTTAATTCACGTCGATGGGACGCCGCTGGTTAAGGATCCAAGCCAATGTACCGTACAGTTATTGTGTTTCAGGCATAGTACAGTTGTCTTTCTTCTTATTTTATGGCTCTGGCAATGCAGCCTTAGTTCTCTAACGTGTTAGTAAGGTTATTTTTGGGTGACTATGCTTATTTAGAGGATTACTTTTATATAAGTATATAGGTAGGGCCTTACTGAGCTTAAACTTATAATTATTTTTGGTATAGGTCCAGAAGTCCATGGCTACAACCCTGCAGGTTGACAATAGAGTATGTATTTTGTTTAAGTTAGGTTTAGTTATGTTAGGTTAAGTTAGATTAGGTTAGGTTAGGTTGGGTTGTGTTATCTCCTGGACCTTTACCTTATTTTTTAGCTTAAAGAATTTTACCATAACCATTCATTATGGATTCAGAATTTAGTTGCCCTCTTTGCAGCCATGTGTCAAAATCTATGAATATGTATATGAATCATTGTATGTTACATTCAGGTGAATATAAGGTGGCCTTTAAGTGCCCAGTTAAAAACTGTTTAAGAAAGTTCCACTCTTACATAGGGCTGAAGTCACATGTACACAGGAACCATCTGCGTAAATGTCATGATGTTCGTAAATTATCAAGTATGAAAGAAAAGGAACTAAAATGTGAAGTGTCATTATGTGAACAAATCTGCAGAGGTTATCAATAATTACTAACACATTTAAGGAAACATATTCAGGAAGGAGTAACAGTAAAATGCCCCCTTGAAAATTGTTCCAGATCATTTAAAATAAAGTCATCCTTTTCTTCCCACATAAGTAGGTATCACAGATATGTTAATAGAGATACCAGTACTGGTGATGGTGTCTCTGCTGATATATCAGATGCTGGGTGTAGTTCTTAAACAGAGAACTCTAATGAGGACAATGTAATTCTTGATTCGAGTAGTGACTTTTATGAAACTGGTACCCAGAAAAATATGTCTGATGAAGAAAAAGCATTATATGAAAGGAAGATGGCTCTTTTATATATAAAATTGCAGGCAAAGCATTTGTTACCTGTTACTGTCATCCAAACTATAACAGAAGAATTTCAAAGCATGCATAACATTTCAATGTCCTATTCTTTGGAAAAGCTAAAGACTTTCTTAATAGCCTTGAATATGGAAGATGAGAAAATCATTGAAGTAATTAACTGCATAAAGAATTCGGACTTATTTTCAGAGTGTAGCAATGGCCTACTGCAGTCAGATTATTGCCGCAATCAATACTTTAGGGAACATTTTAGACATGTTAAACCTGTGTCAATCTTTTTAGGAAGAAATAAGCTTAACAAGGAATGTATATTTCAGTACATTCCTATTAAAGAAACCCTTGCATCTCTTCTTAACCCGTCACGTCCCGAGGTTTTCCGCACCTCCGACATCCCCCAATCCCGAGGTATTTTCGAAAAATATGTTTTTGGCTAAAACCTCCGCTTTTGGTGAGAAACATCGAAAACTCATAGAGAAATTGCTCACCTGAGGTTTAAAATACTCGATCCAGGTAGGAGTTCCTCCTTACCTGACTGGGTTTTCTAACATGATGGCACCAAAGAAAACGAGTTCTATGGGAGGGTAAGTATTTCACACAACTCATAAACAGTATTTATTTATTTACTTGGTACGAATTTATATGTAGTATGAGAGTATATTGGTTTTCAAGCAGTAATATGGGCATTATAAGCTAATGCTATGTAAACTTTGTCCTCCACATTGTCATTGATTGGGGAATCACTCTGGCCCTGAATATATTTACTTGCCAAGTCACTGGTAACAGGTGAATTGCCGAGACAATGGCGTGAGGGGGGGAAGGGGGAGGTTATGCGGTGTAAGGCATTGTCCCTGCTTGGCATCTTGTAGAGGAATAGAGGAAGGTGTCCCGTGTATATGTACGAAAAATCACGCACGAAAATTGAAAATTGTGCAAATTAGGGACCTTGCAATTGCACGACGTACCGGTACGTCGCCGGGACTGGCAAATGCAAATCGTTGCAACGTTCCCATATGTCGATGGGACGGGGCGGGTTAAAGATGATTCAGTTTGGACAGAACTTAAAATTACAGAGGAGTCAAGACAAAGCAAAATCAGTACTACTGATGAATCTAGAGTGCATTGCTTCAGGGATATAACAGATGGACTAGCATGTAAGAACAATGTGCTTTTTAAAGAGAATTCTAATGCATTTAGAATAATACTATATCAGGATGCTTTTGAAGTATGCAATCCACTTGGTTCTAGTAAAAAAAAATAACATAAAGTTATAGGTGTGTACATGACACTTGGTAATTTTAGACCTCATCACTGCTCGGTTGTGGACAACACTTTATTAGTAATGCCCTGCAAGGAAAGTTATTTAAAAGAATTTGGACACAGCAAAATTTTTGAAAAGTTGGTAGATGATCTAAAAGATTTGGAAGGTAATGGCATCCTGGAACGGAGTGAAATTTTTAAGGGCTCAGTCTGTTTTATTACTGGGGATAATTTGGGTTCACATGGTATAGGTGGTTATTTAGAGAGCTTCAGTACAGGGGAATACTTTTGGAGGTACTGTACAATTACTAATACTGATTTTCAGTGTGATCCTTTGAAAGTAAGCTCAAAAAGAAATTCAGAAAATTACAATGCTGCCCTTTCAATCCTTTCACAGGATAATTCATTAAAAAGTGTCAGTGGGATAAAATTTGATTCCATATTTAATTCTCTCAAATATTTCCATGTTGCTGATGCAGGCCTACCACCATGTTTAGCTCATGATATTTTTGAGGGCTTTGGAGCATATAGCATCGTAGAGCATCCTGCTAATTTATCCATCCTGATTTGGGTTTCCTCTATAGAACTGGTATTGCTGCCACAGATATACTGGTACTAGTACAGTATCATGATATTGAACGGAGTTGTCCGTGTTAGCTAGTAGCTAGTAGGATAAGAGTTGAAACACAGGTTGGTTTCACACACAGTGATACAAGTATATATCTTAAATTAAATTTGAGGATACTGTAAGCATTTTATAAATAATCAGTCAGCAAATCACTAATCCCTTGCTCTCCTATGAAAGATTCCTAACTATGCAAGATACACTGCTGTGATGATATAGTTACTGGTATAGTATACAGAAATATGGGTGTTAACTGAAAGTTAAGAAGTAAGATGTACTGTAGTATAGAACGATTGACTGCTGCTTAACTGCATGGCAATTTTTCACTTTCAGTACATACATATATATCCTGGCATTTGTTTATGTGCATCTCACCTGTTTTGGGCATCTTAATTTTTACACAAGCTCTTTGCTATGTCTTTTTTCCCTTATCATAATACTAGTAATTGGTTTAAATCAGACAGAAGAGGATTATAGCCATTGAATAATGAAAGGCCAATGCATGCTTTACAATGAGAGCTAAAACTTCAGTAGCTAACTTTGATTCATTATGATTCTTACTAGAAAGTGGTAGCAATTTAATTAATCATATTTCCTTGGATTTCAGCAATGGAAGCAATTTACGAAATTATTAGGGGAGTTCTGCCAGACCAAGCACCGACACTACTGACAGAGGTCATAGAACATTTCCATAATGAAGTTAGTGTTAATTCTCCAAATGACTTGTTATACCTCGAGTGTGATGATTTAACCATACTCAAACCAATACAGAGGCGGAGGTTACTGAATTCTTTGAAAAAAAGTTAGTAAATTTTAAGTACTGTACTGTAACAAAAGTAAGACTGTGTGCATTGGGAAACCATTTGTATTTATTAACTGCACAGTACAAGAAAATAAACATAACATTGTCTTTGAATAGTTCATAATATTGCTAAATTTTGCCATTATTGTATCTTATAAATATTTGAGAATAGGGTAGACTATTTTGTACAGTATGTATGTGTTTATGTAATTCCTTCTTGCTGTGTGCAGAAAGAGTGCCAAATAATTTTGAGAGCCTGTTCCTGTGCCCTTTATGCACGTCAAAATGAAGCAAGGTAGATCACAAGACCTATTTATATTTTTTATTGGGAAGACCAAAGGAGTACCATAAGTAAACTGCATTCAAGACCAGAGCACCGATGGGTACCTCAGGTCCTGGGAGATGCCAGGAGTGCCATAGACATAGATATGCTGACCAGGTTACCTTACCCCAAGAACAGATCCACACACCAATGGGTACCTCAAGTTGAATATAGACCTCATATATTCTTTAGGCTATCACGAACATCTCAGGAGGATCATAGGCATAATATGTACGCTGCCTGTGTGAGCTCAAGACCCAAGACCCACTGGTTTAGAATTACTTAACAACATTAGTTATTTTATTCACTGGTTACAATATGGAACTTTTTTTTTTCAGAAAAGACTGAGTGTCAGACATCTGTTACTGTTTCAAATGAAGGTGAAACACAGGTGCTTCACATAGCAGCTGCATCAACATCAAAAAGAAATGTTATGACAAATGTCAGCCCTACGTGGGCTGAAGACTATGAAGTGCCATGGACAAAACTTCCACAGAGGGATTTAATGGTATATCTTGAAAAGAGTATGCGAACCACACCAAAAGCTTGAAGAGAAATGATTCGTCTTGTAGCTGCAGATATTTCACACATAACATTAAAACCGGGAAAAAAAAAACTCTCATGTGTGGCCCAAAAGATAGTGAAAAAATACCCCAAAAGTTTCCAAGATGAGATTGAAGGAAGTGTGGTAGGAACGGGGTTTGCAGTCTTATGAAACAGTTGCTTGTCTGCTTTGAGAACATTAATAGGAAATCTGATCCAGCCTCACTTACACAGAAAAGAGATGATAATGCCAGTGAAAGTGAAGAAAAAAAATATCAAGTAACAAAAAAAGCAAAATTACATGATTCATATGGTTGTATGAACTATCTGCCAGATACCTACCCAGCTGGAGAGTCTGAAGAAACACAATTAGAAAATAAAAATCTGCTAAAGGAAAAGTACCTCAGCAGTGCAACTGATGAAGTGTCAGATTTAATTAAAGGAACTTATAAGCTGCAGAGGCAGGACATACTAAGAAGTGATAAAAGTATGATATGTCTACGTAATGAGTGGCCTTTCCTGTTTGAAAAAGTTGGTATGTTCACCCATTTTGAAGAACTGACCGGGATCGACATTCAGCACAAAACAGAATCTAATTTGTCTAAGAATGGGGAACAGATTCTTAAGTGGATGAAGGAAGAGCGAAATAGAAATATTAGACAGATATACGAAGACCTCCTCAAAGCAAAAATTATACTAAAAAACAGGACCCCAGAAGTTCCAGCCATAATATCTTCTGTGATAGCTCACTTCAAAGATAATGAGAAGTCTGTGTACAAAGTAGTGGAGGTATGTTTTTAAATTGAGTTTAAGGTCTTTTCTGCTTAGATAAATTCAAGAAATAAATAGTAAGGAATATATATATATATATATATATATATATATATATATATATATATATATATATATATATATATATATATATATATATATATATATATATATATACCATACTTAGGTAATTTTTAGGTTATAAATCAAAAATAATCTATTCACTATGGCTACATATCTCTGGTGCTGTTAAGTTAATAAATTTCAAATTTTAAGTAGCTACCTATGACTATTATTTTTTTTTATACTTGCCATCAAAGGAGATTATTGTCTTAGAGTCCCTTACTAAATATTCTCCTATAATATTATTATGGTCAAAGTCATTTATACTGGTTAAACAGACATACCCGTCCATAATGGAAGTGCATCATCCATCTGTGTAAAAATGTAATAATAAATGTAATAGTAATGCATTAATAATAAGGATAAATTGGGGGAATATGTAGTAAGGCATTCTCTGGCAAAAAAATAATGTGTGTGTTATACTATGCTACACATAGAAATTAATATTCTTACTCAACAGGAATTTATAATTTCAACTATTATAGTATCTAATTGTTTCTGTTATAGGTGACTACTGTACTTTGCAAGTGTCCGTCTGTCTGTTTCTGTTCTGAACTTCATGTGACTTTGTAGCTGTGAGTTGTCCACTTTTTGTATAGTTCTGTATTTTATTTCTAACCACTAAGTATTTGTTACTGTATATGTAGATGTATAGATGTCAGTAAGTTTTGAGTAGTATGGTATAGTTATGTATGTTGAAATAATTTACTTTATCTGGTATTGCCAGGCCACAGTGGCAGAATCAGATTTGGAGAGGTAGCTGCAGAAGATTCCATGCTTGATCGCTGTTGGTAAGGGATATACAGAATTTTGTATGTATTGTGGGAAATATTTCCCCCCAGAGCAGTCGCGCTCTCTATATTTATCATAGTTATCCCATGTTAAAGGCAGAGGAAAAATAGAGACCATTGTTAATTGTTCAAGCGGTTTTAATAACCCAGAAATGACGTTCTCTTTAATAATTCTTGTTATTGATAAATTAAATGCTACTGCATTTAACCCCCGTGGACAACTATACATTGTAAATACATGTAATTATGTGGTATTTTCCACTGACCTAAACTGCGTCTGCGCGTTAGGTGACGTGGCAAGCAGGGAAAGATTCTCCTGTTAAGGCAGATGTGGAATTAAGATATTTACATAGTTAAAGGGAATATTTGGTCTAACTTTAGTTTAAGTAAAACTAAGATTAATTTGTTAGATTTGCCCTGTACATATCATGATGTAATATAACTGTATTTAGTACTGTAATTAAATAAGAGTTGGCAACCCACAATTCGATGAAGAGTTGGGGCTAGCCGCGTTCACTGACTCTTCTCCTAGCTCTCGTGGAGTTAGCACGGTTGTATATACACACCATAAGGACGCTTGCTTGCGCAAGCAATTTCACCAAGCAGCCTCATCGTCATCGGTTAATGACCACTCCCTCTTCACCAGCTAAGTAACCTTTACGAATTGGCCAACTCAAGGGAGGATTAGCTATGAGATAGAAGAGAAATAGTTATTGTAGGTGAGTTAAGTTTAAGTTACGTTTCGCCTAACTCTGTGAGACTTGTTTGATTTACTTAGACAACTTTAGGGAGGAGTAACGACCTACGAGTTGTTTACCAGAAAATTGTTGCATAGCGGTGTCCCGGCAGGGATACCGACTTGGATACATTAAACATTTTTCACATTTTGGTGCCCAGAAACAGGGCCCCGATTTGTTTAACAGAACTAGTAAACATTTTCACATTTTGGTGCCCCGACCGAGTGAGGAAAACCGATGTGTGCCGAATCGCTGAATGTTTAAAGTTGCTTTTGTGGGACACAGTTTACTACCACGTTCGGTTGAAGTGGAAGACGTGGACGTACGTGTCTATAGAGCTCCGGGAGGAAAGGCAAGGTTTTTCTCTGAAGATGAAAGGTTGAATGCCGTACTAGACTGGGAGCATGACCGTACGGTCCTGTTCCTTGGAGGAAATGATATCCACAAGGACGTGGAGGTCAATGAAGTGGTGGAGAATATTTTAGCAGTGGTAGGAGCCATAGAGGGCTCTTGTAAATCCTCAGTAGCCATAACCCTCCTCGAGCCAAGGAACCTGCCATATGGCTCTCCAGTTTGTTATGGAACATATAAATTAATTAGCAGAGCTGTAAACCGAAAGTTGCAACGGGCCAGGAAGGGAAGGGATTTCATACATTTTAATGCCAAGCCCTTCCAAGCAATGTTGAAAGCTGATGGTATACATTGGAACCGTCATGGTAGGGAAGCGGTTCTGCAGAAATTTATAAATTATGTAGAACATAAGAAAGGAGAGTTCTATGCTGTACAAGCTATGGGTGGGCCTATGGAGTATTGAGGTAATTAATCCTGAGCTCGGGGAATATGGGTGTTTTGGCAATTGAGTGTGGGGATGAAATAAAACCCTAGAGGTTTAATAACCCTGGGGGATAGGTTGAAATTATAGACCTAATCCCTACACTCCTCAAAATTAAATGAATAATTAGCCGAGTGTAATGAATATTACGAAATTGGGAGATGGGATAATTTGCACAATGAGGACTTAATCCCTACCCTCTTCAAAATTTAAAATAATCAAATCATTATTAAGTTGAGGTAAAATTGTGGTTGGAATTCATAATCAAATTATCAAATTGGAACTCCGTCAACATGTCTGTTTCTTTATTGCAAAGATCTTCTAGTAGTAAGGCAGGATGGGTAACTAGAGCCATAAATGATTGTAACCAGTCGTTGGACCAAATACCTCTGTCCAAGGAGAGAATAAATAGTCTCCTAAATATCCTGAAAGATCGATGGAATAAGTACGAAGAGAGTTACTTAACTTTAGAAGCGGCTATAGTAAAGGCTAAGAATAAGGAACTCTTAGAGTCAGAAACTACGAAGTTTGAAAACCAATTAGAAGAATACTTAACTGTAGTAAAGACACTAGAGTCAGAATTAGCTGACACTGCCGCGGAAACACAAGTTGTGGCACAGCAGAGTAGAGCTGTGTTACCACATATAACGCTTCCGGAATTTGAGGGGGAGCAGAACTGGAAATCCTTCTGGGACCAGTTCAAATATTTGGTACACGATAGAACAGATCTCCCTAAAGTCACCAAACTTACGTATTTGTTAGGACAGGTCAAAGGAACACCATATCAACCGATAAAAGAATTACCAGTAGAAGAAAATAATTATGAGGTGGCTTTGACCATCCTTAAACAAAATTACGAAGACAGGGAACAAGTTATAAATCAATTATTAAGGGCTCTAATAGAATTACCCACGCCTAGGCACGATTTTGATTCCTTGCAAAAATTTAGAATTGCAATAAGTTGTAAATTAAGGGCCTTAGGTACTTACGAAGATATTAAGACATCAGATTGGGTGCTTTCAAGAATTGTGTCCTTAAAGCTACCACCGAAAACCAAGGATGCTTTGTATGGTAGGTACCAGAAGGATAATTTCTCCTGTGAAGAGATTGAGGAAGGCTTGATGCAACTCTGTAAACATTTGCAAGGAACATTAAACACTACTGAGGTTAAACAGAAGACTGAAGTAAAGAAAAAACCCATTAACCAACTGATTGGGAAAGTTAAGTCAGAGAAGACTAGGTATGTGCCTAAAGAAGAGATAGGTACTTTCCTTAGCTCCAAAAAGGCCGAGGATAAAGTATTAAAGATAAGGAATAGACATGCTGAGGCTATTAAGGAAATAAAACCTTCCATGGTAAAAGACAAGAAAGTTTGTGTCTTTTGTGGTGAGCAACATTCCAGTGTATTTTGTCAACACTACCCTGATTATGCTTCTAGAGTAGGGAAGCTTCACGAACTTGGGTGTTGGATAATCTGTATGAACTCCGAACATACTGCTGCGGACTGTAAGACTAAATTAAATCTTTGCTTTAAATGCAAAAAAGATCATCATCATAGCGCTTTATGCCCTAGGATGAAAATTGAGGTTCCTAAACCTGCAAGCGTCAATATGACAATTGCAAAAGGGAATGCTCCATTAGTTATGCCAGCTGCAGTACCAATAGCAGATGTGAAGGTATTGTTTGAGAATAGAAACCAATTGGTATGTACCCTGTTTGATACAGGTGCTCAGAAAACCTTCATTTCTGCAGACATTGTGGAGAAATTAAAGTTACCAGTTATCGGCAAGGTAAATCTAGCCATTACAGGATTCTTGACAACTAGGAAGGCTCAGTCTTTTGATTTAGTTAGACCTATAATACAATTAGGCAGATATAAATGCCGTATAACAGCAGCTGTGCTTGATACTATGGAGACAAGTATATACATAAAGGGATTGAAGGAAACCTCTGATCATCTACAAGGCTCAGGGATAAGGTTGGCTAAACGGAATGTGGAAACAGATACTGTGGGTCCCATAAAAATGATAATTGGTTCTGATTATTGTGGAAGATTCCTTCATAGGACTTTCAAAAGGAATAAGGTACAGTTGTTCAAGAGTCCAGGAGGTAACCTTATTATGGGTCAGTTGCCTTTTCCAAAACAAGTTAAAGGAGAGGCTAAACTAGTAGACTCGGTCTTTGTTACCCCCACACAGTCATTGATGGTGGCTAGAATAGGTGCAGAATTAGAACCTACTCAGATAAATGACTTGTTGGATGAAAATATTGAACCTGTACACAAACTGTGGGACCTAGACAGTGTAGGAATACACTCTGAGGAACCAACCCCTGAAGATAAAATAACATTGGACTTGTATAATCAGTCTGTGGAATTTAAGGATGGACAGTATTGGGTAGGATTACCATGGAAACTAAACCATTCAGAGTTACCAACAAATTACCAAGCAGCTAAAGCTCAGTTAAATTCTCTTCTAAGAAAGTTGAGAGATAAACCAGAACATCTGATCCTATATGATAATATTATAAAGGATCAATTGAAGAATAAATTTATAGAAGAGGTAGAATACCCTGTTAACCACAAAGAAGGACACTACTTACCACATCATGCTGTAAGCAAGGATTTAGTAACTACTCCCATAAGGATAGTATTCAACTGTAGTAGTAAAGCGTCCAAGGGATCAGCTAGCTTGAATGATTGTCTATACTCTGGACCTACACTAACAGAGAAGTTAGGGAATGTGTTACTAAGATTTAGAGAGAAACCTTACGCTTACACAGCAGACATTAGTAATGCTTTTCTCAGAATAGGACTGAGAGATGAGGATAGGAAATTTACAAAATTCCTCTGGCCTCATGATCCTCAAAATGAGGATAGTCCATTGAAAACTTAACTGTTTCCGATCGGTGCTCTTTGGCTCTTGTGCTAGTCCTTTCCTACTTTGCAACACTTTAAAGCATCATTTTGAAAATGCCAAATGTCCAGAAATAGGGCAGGCTTTTTATATGGATAATTTGCAAGGTGTTGCTGATACAGAGTCGGAAACTTTGAAGGCTTATGAAGTAGCCAATTCCGAATGTGGGAATACAAATTTGCCGTTACAGAGCTGGAATACAAATTCACCGCTTTTGAGGAATAAAATACAAGAGGACTATCCAGATTCTGACATTCCCAAAATTCAAAATGTGTTAGGTCTTAACTGGGATACAACAGCTGATGTAATAAGTTTGAAACCAATTAAGTTCTCTGATGTCACTCTCACCAAGAGGTCCTTGTTAAGTCAGGTTTCCAAGTTATTTGACCCATTA
This sequence comes from Coenobita brevimanus, assembly GCF_032717465.1. Taxonomy (NCBI): domain Eukaryota; kingdom Metazoa; phylum Arthropoda; class Malacostraca; order Decapoda; family Coenobitidae; genus Coenobita; species Coenobita brevimanus. The sequence goes on along the minus strand of NC_137008.1, from coordinate 21,974,247 downwards.
GGATTTGTCAGTCCTATAGTTATTAGGGGCAAATGTTTAGTACAGGAGGCTTGGCGAGAAAAGTTAGACTGGGACTCTGAATTTGGTGAGACATATGTGGAACAATGGGAACAGATTAGAAAGGAGTTTGAAACTACATCAAGCATATGTATTCCCAGGAAAATAAACAGTAATGAGAAGTCGCACTTACACATATTTTGTGATGCTTCTCAGAGGGCCTATGGAGCAGTAGCTTATTGCGCAACAGGAGAGGATAGTAAGATTATAATGTCCAAAGCCAGAGTTGCGCCAATTAAAGAAAGAACCCTACCTCAAATGGAATTGGCTTCCATAGAAGTAGGAACTAAATTGGCCAGGTATATAACCACTACTCTTGATACTCAGTTTGAGGATATTTACATATGGACTGACAGTGAGATTTGTCTTTACTGGATAGGGAAGGAAGACAGTAAAATTCCTTTCGTCCATAATAGAGTGAAGACTATTAAAGAGCTGTCTTCCAAATTTAATTTCATGCTTGTGTCCTCCAAACAAAATCCAGCTGATCTGCTCTCGAGAGGTTCGACCGTAAGGAGACTGATCAAAGATAACTTGTGGTTTAAAGGTCCTAAATGGTTACTCACTAAGGATTGGCTTGAACAGAAACAGTACAGCATTGCTGAGATTAGTGTAGTGAACTTGGATCCTATAGTACCTGAGCTAGAAGAAATTGACATCTGCCGATTGTCGTCAATAAGACAACTTCTAAATACTACTAAATTGGTTGTTGAATTTTTGAATAAGAAGGTGGGGTTTCAGAAATTAGATCCCCTAGAATACTGGCTGAAAAGAGTACAAAGAAATTCTTACGGGGAAATATATAAACTTTTGGGCCAAGACACTGGAAAAGGGAATAAGCTGATGAAGAATTTAGGCTTGTTCTTAGACGGAAAAGGTCTGGTAAGATATCGAGACCGATTGGTAAAGGCTGACTTGCCCATCCAAACCAAACATCCCATTTTATTACCTAAGAGTGGATGCTTTGTACAACTTATTATAAAGGAAGCCCATGATTCCACTCTCCATGGAGGTGTACCGCAGACCTTAGTCCAAATTCGGGAAAGGTACTGGATTTCTAAGGGTAGACAGGTTATTTAAAAATATCTCAAAAACTGCATCATTTGTAGGAGGTATGAGCAGCGACCTTATATCTACCCAGGACCACCAGCCCTACCGAAGGATAGGGTGAATATAAGTCGGCCCTTCCATATAACAGGAGTGGACTACACAGGGGCTATAACTGTTATGGGTGAGGAAACTCTCCATAAAGTTTACATTTGTTTAATTACTTGTGCCTACACAAGGGCAGTCCATCTAGAATTAGCGGAAGACTTAAGCTCAGAGACATTCCTCAATGTCTTTCGCAGATTTACCGCTAGAAGATCTTGTCTTGGCAAATTAATAAGCGACAACGGAACTAATTTCGTTGGAGCAACACCCTTACTGTTGAACATAATGAACGACCCAAATGTTAAGTCGGCACTGGGAATCCGAAATTGTATTTGGCAGTTCACAGCTCCAAGAGCTCCATGGCAAAATGGATTTACTGAAAGAATGATTGGTATTGTCAAGAACTGCCTGAGGAAAACATTACAGAGAACTAAGATCATGAGAGAAGATTTAAGAACAGTAATAACTGAAATTGAAGCCAGGATTAATAATAGACCTCTGACTTATCAAGATGACACTAGCGACTCGCTAGAGGCCTTAACACCGGCTCACATGTTATATGGCAGGAAGCTCCATCCGATGCCTTGTGTGGATATCCAGGAAGAAGTTGATGATCCTAACATAGAAAATAATGATTTAGGACAACACCTTCGGGAGGGATATCAACGTCTGAAAAGGGTGCTGGATACTTGGAATAGACATTGGAGCGAAGAGTATCTTTTGAGCCTACGCGAGAGGTTTTATGGAGCTCAAGCTGCCAGCAACAAATCAGTTATTAACATAGGAGATGTGGTCTTAGTGAAGACTGAACAGCCAAGATCCCAGTGACCATTAGCTAAAGTGATCTCCACACACCCAGATTCTGAAGGGGTGCTGAGACTCGTAAAAATAAAATGCATGTAATTATGTGGTATTTTCCACTGACCTAAACTGCGTCTACGCGTTAGGTGTCGTGGCAAGCAGGGAAGGATTCTCCTGTTAAGGCAGATGTGGAATTAAAGATATTTAACCCGCCCTGTCCCGACCACTTTTTGACCACTGGTACACCCCAATCCCGACCATTTTTTGACCCTTTTTTTTTTTTTTTTTGCTAAAACTTTCGCTTTTGGTGAGAAACATCGAAAATTCATAGAGAAATCGCTCACCTGAGGTTTAAAATACTCATTACAGGTAGGAGAGCCTCCTTACCTTAATGGGTTTTCTATCAGGCTGGCACCAAAGAAAACGAGTTCTATGGGAGGATAACTATTTCACACCACTCATAAACGGTATTTATTTATTTACTGTTACGAATTTATATGTAGTACAAGAGTATATTGGTTTTCAAGCAGTAATATAGGCATTATAAGCATTGTTTCACTCACTAATACCTGACCTTTTTTTGCCACATTACCTGATCATCATTTCTAACTGTTTCTTCCTCTAATGCTATGTAAAGTTTGTCCTCCACATTGTCATTGATTGGGGAATCACTCTGGCCCTGAATTTCGTACCGTGGCATGACATGGCAATACTGGCCAGGTCACTGATAACAGGTGAATTGCTGAGAAAAGGGCATGCAGGGGGGGGGAGGAGGTCATGCTGGGTAAGGCATTGTCTCTGCCTGGCATCTTGTTGAGGAAGGTGTCCCGTGTATACGTACCAAAAATGACTCGCGAAGATTGAAAATTGTGGAAATTATGAACCTTGCAATTGCAGGACATTGAAGTACGTCCTCGGGATTAGCTGTGACAAAACGTGAGGACGTGGAAGTACGTCCTCGGGACGGCGCGGGTTAAATTGTTAAAGGGAATATTTGGTCTAACTTTAGTTTAAGTAAAACTAAGATTAATTTGTTAGATTTGCCCTGTACATATCATGATGTAATATAACTGTATTTAGTACTGTAATTAAATAAGAGTTGGCAACCCACAATTCGATGAAGAGTTGGGGCTAGCCGCGTTCACTGACTCTTCTCCTAGCTCTCGTGGAGTTAGCACGGTTGTATATACACACCATAAGGACGCTTGCTTGCGCAAGCAACTTCACCAAGCAGCCTCATCGTCATCGGTTAACGATCACTCCCTCTTCACTAGCTAAGTAACCTTTACGAATTGGCCAATTCAAGGGGGGATTAGCTATGAGATAGAAGAGAAATAGTTATTGTAGGTGAGTTAAGTTTAAGTTACGTTTCGCCTAACTCTATGAGACTTGTTTGATTTACTTAGACAACTTTAGGGAAGAGTAACGACCTACGAGTTGTTTACCAGGAAATTGTTGCATAGCGGTGTCCCGGCAGGGATACCGACTTGGATACATTAAACATTTTTCACATTTTGGTGCCCAGAAAGAGGGCCCCGATTTGTTTAACAGAACTAGTAAACATTTTTCACATGTGTGTATGTAACTTGAGGAATTCAAGTGATTGTCCAATATGACCATTAACCTACAGACACTAGCAATAATTATTGATCACTTAGGACAGGAATGTGAGATTAATGCTGGTTGTGTTGTGTGAACTATCATTAGAAACTCTAAGGTTTGCCACGTATTGCTTACTTGTGTTAGTTGATTAGCACTGGTATGTAATATGGATGGATGCACAACCATATAGTGAAGCTAAAGCCTCATTGCCAAGCAGAATTGGAGGCCAACAGAGAGTGATTGTATTGCAAGTGTGGGTGTGGTATTAGCACTTTATCATTACAAAATGTGCAGCATATCCAGTGGGATAAACATTGATATCTGCCTTCTGGAAAAGTAACTTTAAATTTATGATTGAAAGTGACTACTCTGAAAGTATGAAATGAATCTCTGAACCTTTTACTCTTCACTCTGAGATGATGAAAAATATCATTGGTCCTTACCCAGAATAAAATACTAAACTGGTAGATAATGAATGTCTTTGGATTAATACTTAAAGCATTGAGATACATTTTAAGCATCAAATACAGTACATAGCTTAACAGGATTGCTCTGACAACTATTGTTAATTTCAGGTGATTCATTATTGATGGCTGAAAGACATTTGCTGGCCATTGATGGCATTATCACCAACAACCATATAGCCAACTTTACATTTGGTTTAGCAATGCTGTTTTCTTCATATTATGTCTTCAATATACGCTACCCTCGTGATGCAGATGCCACACTGGAGTTCATCCAGAGGTTTGTATTAAAGTGATTACTGGTATATAAAGGTAGAAATGTTAACACCCATATACATTATTGACACAGCACAAGTTACAGGTAGGATGTTGAGATAAAATTTTGCCTTGGATGCTTTCCAGTTTCATGCACCTTAAGCAGTCTATACATATATATTTTAATGTACTTATTTAAGAATGATAGTTGCTTGTACTAAAGAATGAAAAGAAAAAGCAATACAGTACAGTATAACTATCTGTAGAGGTGAGCAGTGTTCTAAAGTGGTATGAATTACGAACATGTATAAAGGATAGAGAATCAGTCTGCAAGGTTGATGTTTCAGAAGTCTGGAAAAGGGTAAGGCTAAGAAAAAGATGCAAGTATGGTGTGAAAGAAACTTTGTAGAAAAGAGGCATTGACATCCGGTGTTGTGAGGTATGCAAGGGATAGAAGTGTTAGTGACAGGGTTTCCTTTTACACATGTTGATAGTGGGGCCAAACCAAATGTAGTGGCAGCCAGCTCACCATAAGACATAGACGACGTGTGTGTGTTTGTATGTATTTACCTATTTGTATTTACCTATTTGTAGTATACAGGAATTGAGCAATGCTCGTGTTGTCCTGTCTCCATATCCACATTTATCAAGTCTACCTTTACACACATGAATGTTTTTCTCATGCACCACCTCTTTGTCTAAGTCGTTCCAAATATTTAAGTATTTACTTAATATAAACAATTGTGATATACACGGAATGTACTATGCTCGTGGGATTCCGTCGCTGTTTCTCAATAAGTCGAATTTAACTTTAAACTCGTTTAAGTTTTTAGACTGGACGATCTCTTTGTCCTGGCATTCCATAAGTCTATACTTCTGTAAGGAAAGTAATATTTCTTGATATCCTTCGAGCAGCTTGACTTTTTCAATTTCATTCCATGTCCTCTTGTTGCTCTCTTATCCCATACAAACAGATCCTCTTTGTCAATTTTATCTACTCCCACCATGGTCCTGAACACCGCAGTCATGTCTCCCCGCTTTCTCCTTTCCTCTAACGAAGGCAAATCCAGTTTTTCCAGCCTCTCTCTGTATGACAGGTCTGTCAGACTGGGGACCATCTTGGTTGCTGTTCTTTGTATTCTCTCAATCGTGTTTATATCTTTCTTTTTGTATGGGGACCACACTACCGCTGCATATTCTAACCTGGGGCGGATCATGGCCACTATCAATTTTTTCATCATTTCCTCATCCATATAATGAAATGCTACTCTTATGTTAGTCAAGAGCTTATAAGTCTCTCCAACTATCTTGTTAATGTGCTTTTCTGGTGACAAACTATCTTGGACCAGCACTCCCAAATCTTTCTCTTCTCTCCTTTTTGTGATTAATTCATTACCCAAAAAATAATTCAGTGATGGTCTCTTGGTACTTTTACCCATTTCCAATATTTTACATTTCTTTACATTAAATTTCATTTCCCATGTCCGGCTCCAATTGTGTATCCTATCCAAATCCTCCTGCAGTATTTTACAATCCTCCTCAGCCTCTATCTTCCTCAAGATCTTTACATCATCAGCAAACAGACTTGCATAACTGTTCACTCCATCTACCATATCATTTACGTAAATCAGGAACATTACTGGCGCCAACACTGAGCCTTGAGGGACTCCACTTGTTACTTCCCTCCATCCAGACATCTTTTCCTTTATTACTGTCCTCATTTGTCTGTCTCTCAAAAAGTCTCTCATCCATTCCAGAAGTTTCCCCTTTAGTCCTCCAATATATTCTTGTTTCCACATTAGTCTCTTATGAGGTACCTTGTCAAAGGCCTTCTCTAAGTCTAAGTACACACAGTCCACCCAACCATCTCTCTCCTGTACCACATCAATCGCTCTTGAGTAAAAGCTCAACAAGTTTGAAACACATGACCTTCCACTTCTGAATCCAAACTGACATTCAGCCAAAATATTCATCTCTTCCAGATATTTTATCCATCTGACTTTCAGGATTCTCTCACACAATTTTGCGACCATGCTGGTTAGAGACAATGGTCTATAATTCAGGGGTTCTTCCCTGTTTCCTCCCATGTAAATTGGTACCACATTTGCCCTCTTCCATTCTTTTGGCACTTTCCCCTCTTCCAGTGAGCATACAATTAAGCTGTGTGTGTGTGTGTGTGTGTGTGTGTTGTGTGTGTGTGTGTGTGTTATCTCTTTCATATGGTTGTCAATGCTTTCATTTGCTGCAGCAGATACATAGAATAAAAATATATTGTGTGTATAACCAAATGTTGCATTGCAGATGTTTGGTTGGAATCAACCCTGACAGGGGAAACAAGACGGAGAAAACACGTCGAATGCACTACACTCCAGTACATTCTTAAGTTGTTGGTCTAATTAATACTTTAGCAGACTCTCAGTGGAGGTATACTGTACATGTACTGTAGCAGGCTAAACGTTTTGCCCATGCCACTATTTCTGTGGCCTCGAGATATATTTTTCTTTGTATGTTTAACATATAACTTTAATATATAACCTAAAAGATCTGTTGTCACTAGGAAACATTCACTGAAGCATTCACTGATTATGAAAACAAAAGGATTTTTATACAAAGGAATTAATACCCTTGCACCTGAAAGGAGTATGCAGTGTAGTACTGTAATAACAAATTACTTTTCTGCTTTTTTTATTGAATTTGTATCTTATGGGCACTAGAATCGTCCTTATTATGAACTAGTTAAGTACGGTACAGTTTTACATCTATTTTCTTATACTGTGCACACAGTCATACTTCAGATACTTAACCCGCCCCATCCCGACCACTTTTTGACCACTGGTACCCCCCAATCCCGACCATTTTTCAACCCTTTTTTTTTTTTGCTAAAACTTTCGCTTTTGGTGAGAAACATCGAAAATTCATAGAGAAATCGCTCACCTGAGGTTTAAAATACTCATTACAGGTAGGAGAGCCTCCTTACCTTACTGGGTTTTCTATCAGGCTGGCACCAAAGAAAACGAGTTCTATGGGAGGATAACTATTTCACACCACTCATAAACGGTATTTATTTATTTACTGTTACGAATTTATATGTAGTACAAGAGTATATTGGTTTTCAAGCAGTAATATAGGCATTATAAGCATTGTTTCACTCACTAATACCTGACCTTTTTTGCCACATTACCTGATCATCATTTCTAACTGTTTCTTCCTCTAATGCTATGTAAAGTTTGTCCTCCACATTGTCATTGATTGGGGAATCACTCTGGCCCTGAATTTCGTACCGTGGCATGACATGGCTATACTGGCCAGGTCACTGATAACAGGTGAATTGCTGAGAAAAGGGCATGCAGGGGGGGGGAGGAGGTCATGCTGGGTAAGGCATTGTCTCTGCCTGGCATCTTGTTGAGGAAGGTGTCCCGTGTATACGTACCAAAAATGACTTGCGAAAATTGAAAATTGTGGAAATTATGAACCTTGCAATTGCGGGACGTTGAAGTACGTCCTCGGGATTAGCTGTAACAAAACGTGAGGACGTGGAAGTACGTCCTCGGGACGGCGCAGGTTAAAAGTTGCTTACCTTTTTTCTTCATTCATTGTTTTCTTTTGCAAAATCAATTTAATTTGTATAATGTTTTCAATCCAGTCAATGAAAAACATTAATTATAGGATTATTTAGTAACATTTTTTTTTTTTTCAATTTATTCCCAAATAACAAAGGAAGGAATGATATTGTGTTGTATGTTAAGTTCAATATGTAATGTAGGAATGATTTGTGTCGCTGTATGCCTGGAGAGGAAAAGTGTACTTGATGTCGTTTTACAATGAGTACTATATATTTTTATACTGATTTAATTTTTTATGATGCTGAACATTAAATTCATATGCATATATTGTATAATAGGTAATGAGATCTTAGGGGCTTTTTCACTACAAGTACTGCTGATATTTGTTACTGAACTTAAGTAGATCATCTATTTAACAGCAACGTATTTACCAACTGTCATTTAACAAACACCCAGTAAATCATTTCATCTGTATGGCAATGATTAACAAAAACTTGGGAAAACATTTGGTCTCCTTAAGTGTGGAGCTGCATGTGAAATGAAGTGGTGGATACAAATATCTATTAGAATTAAATTGAAAACTCACTGAATTTGCACTAGATATGTACTCTGTTTAATACTTTTTGTGGATTATTAAATTGTATATGTTGGTTGCTTATCACTAGCCATTTGATCTTAAATATGATTTGGTCATAGGTAATATTTATGCATTAATTTGTATATTATGGATTTCATTCATTAAAACTAATATTAGGCTATGTTTGTCTTTAATATTTATAGTCAGTCTTCACAAGATGAATGACATTAGGTAAGGGGGTCACAGTATGAGTTTATCAACATACTTTAGGTATTTTGTATGTAAAAATGAATTTTTTAATGAATTATAGAAATTAACCACACAACTTTTGTATTAATTGAACTGGGAAGTAAATTAGGGATAGTGGAGGAAGAGTACTATGGTACCCACTTAACCCATGTGTGTCCTAAAAGGGGCTGGGAATCCCCTTCCCTGGTATTTATTTCCCATGAAGAAGTTGGAATCCATAAGGATCATTTTCCTAGTCCCTTGACATATAACTTTTATTATATCATACAACACTGACATAAAAAGTCAGCTGCACATGTGATTGTAAGAGTTATGTCAGCTGACTAGGAATACATCCCAAAGATTTGGAGTGACCTACCATCGTTTTAAACGGGGACAATTAGTTAAACTAAATACAGTACTCTATACTTTTCACGGGAAATTATACTTAAAACAATTTATGGACATTAGCAAATTATACGGAAAATTTAATGTAAAGAATTTTATGCACATCCGTAATTTATTCGGACGATTTCAAGTAAAATAGTTTACGGAAACCTGTTATAATTACTGACATTTTTTTGTGAAGCACGTTTACGGATACATGTTACTTTAACGGATAAATGTTGGCAACCACTGCTGCCAGTGAAAGCTCCGTAGTTTTGATGGGAAATTTTTTAACTACGTGATAGTTTTTGAATCATTATATTGCTGGTATGTAAATTATTTAATGTGTCGTTTATTTTTCATGTCACAGATTTGTGTGCAGCTCCATTACAGGATTTACTAAGTATCTGGCTAAACTGTATACTGAAAGCTTGAGCCAGAGAGCACACATATTATCAATGTATGACAACGAATACAGCTTTAGTTGCTAACCACTCTCGCTGAACACTAACGTTTATACGAGTATTTTGTCATACATGGTGGGTACCTTAATAACGTTATTAATATGTACTGAAACAATAAAATTGCATGTTTTTTAGGCTATATCTGTGTTCAAAGTGCCTGTGAATAACCTGCAAGGTGTGTTAGAGAGGAATACATAGAATAAGGTACATGTGCAGTTTGTTTGATAATGCTATGACCACTGCATACCCACGCCCGCAAGTGTAGCGGTGCAGTGATAATAATGATCATATTAACCTGCCCCGTCCTGTCGACGTATGGGTATGTTGCAACATTTTGCATTTGCCAGTCCCGGCGACGTACTGGTACGTTGTGCAATTGCAAGGTCCCTAATTTGCACAATTTTCAATTTTTGCGCGTGATCTTTCGTACGTATACACGGGACACCTTCCTCTATTCCTCTACAAGATGCCAAGCAGTGACAATGCCTTACACCGCATAACCTCCCCCCTCCCCCCCTCATGCCATTGTCTCGGCAATTCACCTGTTACCAGTGACCTGGCCAGTAAAGATATTCAGGGCCAGAGTGATTCCCCAATCGATGACAATGTGGAGGACAAAGTTTACATAGCGTTAGAAGAGGAAACAGTCAGAAATAATGATCAGGTAATGTGGCAAAAGAAGGTCAGGTATGGTGATGAGTTAGTGAGTGAAACAATGCTTATAATGCCTATATTACTGTTTGAAAACCAATATACTCTCGTACTACATATAAATTCGTACCAAGTAAATAAATAAATACCGTTTATGAGTTGTGTGAAATAGTTACCCTCCCCTAGAACTCGTTTTCTTCGGTGCCAGCCTGATAGAAAACCCAGTCAGGTAAGGAGGTACTCCTACCTGGATTGAGTATTTTAAACCTCAGGTGAGCGATTTCTCTATGAATTTTCGATGTTTCTCACCAAAAGCAGAGGTTTTAGCCAAAAAAAAAAAATTTCAAAAATACCTCGGGATTGGGGGGTGTCAGAGGTGCGAAATAGCACAGGACGTGATGGGTTAATTATCCGTTCGTCACTCATTTACAGCCACATAAAGTCGTGCGGAGGAGGGTACTGGCAACATGAAAAGCGCCCCCTAGGGTGAAACATGGACCATGCGTTGCCACAGTTACTGTTATACCATGCCTTAACATTATACCATGCCTAAAGTGACCAGATTTACTGGAGCTAAAAGCGGGATGTTGTCACGTGTGTGTGTGGGTATATATATATATATATATATATATATATATATATATATATACCCACACACACGCACACAGCTACACCTCACTCTGAGGCTGCTAATCAAACACTAACGTCTTAGACAAACTCCGAACATACTGCATGGTACGGTGAATAGCCGATCAAAGATGTCAGTTAGTGAGTATAACAGATTCCGTATTAATAATTCGGAATTTCATTTGGTTTGGATTACGCATAATTTTACTAATTCATCAAAGTTTCAAAAAAGAAGGTCATCTTATATCTAATGTAATAATATTTTTCTGAAAGCGGGACACATAAGATAATTTGCTAAAAAAGCAGGACGTTTTAGTCACAGATAAATAAGCGGGACAGACGTAAAAAAAAGCGGGACTGTCCCGCCTAAAAGCGGGACTCTGGTCTCCTTACCATGCCATAACATTTGGTTGTGTGGTTTCTGTCTCTCACCAATTTCACTCATTAATACTGGTGGTCCTGACACCCAGATACGGCCCTGGGCCTCAGTATGTTGAATACGTTCATTATGAGGCCCTGGTCTACAACTTTGCCCTTACGTGCCCATATCCTATTGGTCTTCATTTTCCCAGTGATTGTTAACGAAAATATTAGTAGGGCCTTAACGTCCATAAATGGCCAACAGCATATAACACCACACACATTTACTATGAGATTTTACTTTGCAACTTTGTTATGCCGACGTCGTATCTGCAGTACTTGACCAATGTCTGGCAAGTTTAACGACTGGTAGGGCCATTACCCCCACATACACCTATGCGGTCAAATCAGAGTGAAACTATGCTTTACAACATATTCTGAGTTACCTTAAGTGTTTCTAACTTCCCTTATGTAATGTTTTATTACCATGTATATGTAGGGGTGGGATCAGACCTCCCCCTTAGGAATGAAGAGAGGAGAAATATAGATACTGCTGGACAGTTTTACAACACTGCGAAAGTCATGTGCTACATATCCCACTAATGCACACACACACACACACACACACACACACAGAGGCAAAGGCTGGCGGAAAATATTGACAAGTTCTTCATTATGATTAGTAGTATTCGTAATAGTAGTAATAGTTGTAGTAGTAGAAGCCGTAGAAACATCAATATAATCATGATCATAATGATCATCACGATTATTTTTATTATTATTATTTGGTGTAACAGAATTGGGGGCTATCCGTATGCATTCTGATGCAGATAGTTATTACTGCAGGTGCCATTAGTATGTAACAGCCAGAGAGAACCTGTAAATAGCGTCAGGCAATGCATATAGTAGATGCATAGTATGACATCTGCTGTGGTAGACATATTGTTGGGGATAATGATGTGACACGTTTGTAAAAATACCTGTTGTAACTACAATGACAAGGACACGGAGGAGAGGAAGTAATGTGTATAGAGGACAAACAACAGGGCAGGAGGTGCAGCACAAGGCGTAGGAGGGGAAAGAATACATATTATAACATGACTGAAAAGGCTGTACTATAAATATACAAACACTGGGAAAATGCTAACCAGCCTACCCTACCGTAATGACCCAATTGTGTATACGCTGGTTTCGGGTATTACATAAATCGTGCTACACAACGCATAAAAGGTGCTGCTAATTGTAACCCATATCTGCATGGCACAGCAAACATCTATCCACGCGTATGGAATTATATGGTGTTCCTGTGTGTTGGATGTGAATCTTATTGGTTTATATTGATTTAGCTGTAGTGTGACGATGCTGCAGTTTCTATCTACTTATACCTTTATCTCAGTATGCGTGTATAGACATACCTGAAATGGTAATTAATGACACATTACATCTGAATAAATGTTTCGTTTTTCGAAATAGTTTACATGCTCATTGGATGACTCCGAGTGGTCAGTGTGCAAGAAAAGTATAAGAACCAGTGATCTTTAAGGTATACGGAGGGAGTGTCTAAAACGATACATATTATCATGTCCGTTTGTATGGGGATGGATGATGAAAATCTTTACACTTTTTACGAAGCCGTACGGCTATAGGTGACCTTAGGTCTCAAGATAGTCTAATAAAAGAAATGAGAGCCATTAACTGCATATTCACTGTAAGAAACCAAAACAGAAGACGCATCGATGGGTTATGCTACACAAAATCTTTATTAAAGGGAATATAACGGAAAATATGTTGGTGTGTTAATTGTAGTGCAAAATAAACTAAACTTATAAGTAACAGTGGCATATATCTGTCAAATCTGTCTACTAGTCTATATCTATCTCTCTGTGTGTGAGAATGGATTAACGTAAGATATAAAAGGAGCCGTCTATTGTGTGCCACTAGGCATATTGCAGTTTGGTTACTTATTGCTGATGGTAATATATTAGCAAATCGGTGTAATATATTTCACATAATCCATAACTCGCATGCCAACCTGTAAGATTGCTTGAACCTGTTGTTCTGTAGTAACTCTGGGCCGTCCACTCCTGGGTCGGATGCGAAGTGACACGTCTTCCTACCAGCGGGTAACCCAGCGCTTCACAGTTAGCGGATTCACATCCAGTTCATGTGCTGTTTGGTGTGGCAACTAGCCTCCTTCCCAAATACCAATAATTCTGCCCCTGGTTGTGATGACATCGGGGGCATTTGCACGACCTGTTGCCATATCTGAAGCAGTATTTATACCTGTGCTTACCACCCATATACTCGTACAGTAAAATGGTTGTTCAGTTCGTAATAAACAAAAATTATAAAGAAAATTAAAAATCAGTATTCTAAACATACAACTCTGTAGCCACTGTGTTTGTCAGGTATGAAGTTACATTGACCTATTTAATAACAGAAACCACCGACAGCTATTAACACTCAGGCCTCTACACGTTTTTCTCAGCCTGAATATTTAGTTTTATTACAGTCATGTGTAAAATAATACACATCATACTCAGTACTGACAGCAAACTTTGAGTGTAAAATTTTTCGAAAGTTATAGATATATATATGAGGCATGATGCCACGGAAAAATGTGGTGCCGCCTCCCCTCGCCGTCACCCATGAGACACATCGACATTTAAGACATGGGAAATAGTTAACACTAAAGCACTGGAAGGGAGGGCTATGTGAATGATGAGAAGACAGCTGGGAGAAGAAAGGGTAGGTGATGGTAGATGGCTTGAGGTCAGAGTCAGGTTCCATTTGCTGTTACCTAATAAACAATGGCGTATTTTAAATTGTGTCAAATGTGTTTTCATTGTTCATTCGTGAGTCATTTTCTCCAGTACACCCGTGCTTACCTACACCCATCATGCACTTAACTATTTGCCTTCACCAGTATGCCTCCACACCCCACTTCGAGGGCGGGACTCATGTTCCCTCCATAGGGCCGTTCCCTTCCACACACCAGACTTCCACTAGCGTGTTGACGACCATGTTAGGCCAAGCGGAATGACTGTATGAACATGTATAGATTTAGATAAAAATGCCATTTCCACACACATGGTAACCTTACAGTTCAAGATGAGAACAACGATAGCAGTGATACATCTGTTGACAAACACGACCCTGGCAGTGCTTTGCTTATCTTATCAGATTTGACCTGCAGGAAAATTGGATGTTTTATCGCAGAGCTATGAAACGTGACTAATAGGTTAAACTATATCTATCCCATCGTGAAGGTGCGATATACGATATACCTGTACCTACTGTGAACGAAATATAACTGTATTCGCCTTCGCATATACAGCCTATCGTTCCTTAATGGCACTAGATGTGTATGTCTGTGTGTGAACCACACTCTGCCTAGTGAATCCAGTTACATATAAGGCACTGGGCCTTACGCACACTATTTAGGAAAACCAGCTTCCGTAGGGAATACTCTGGTATGCCTCGCACTAGAGCTATCTGTTGTATTACCAGTGATAATTCTCCCATTGTTTGGGACGCAGCAGTCACTCCTGTCCACTTACACCAACAGGAAGTGCCCATAACCCCCTCCCCATCACCACACCCGATTTGCACCAACAAAAACTCCCTGACATCCCTTCCCCAACGCACATCAGCGTTAAACATGGGCCACGGGCACAAACGCACCGGAAAAAAAAAAAAAAAAAACAAAATCACACTGGCCAAAAACTCACTACAAAGACAAAATCGTAGGACAATAACGTACCAGACAACACACACCACCTAAAAAAAAAATGTACCGGAAAAATTAAAACCAAACTGAAAAAGGACTAAAACTCAGTGGGAAAATTTTTAAAATGTCAAAAATATATGAATCTGATATAACTTACTCATCTTTTGAGTTTACGTTATTCCAGTGAAGCCTGCCAGCAAATTATATAGTGGCATGTTAACCTCAAACTCGCTTTTTTTAACTTGTCAGATTTAAAACGTCAGAAAAGATAGAATGAATTACTACAGTAAACCAACATACGGATATTTATCACATTAGGAAGGGTCATGTAAGAGACTTACTGTGTGAGGTTATTTATTTTCTTACTAGTGTGTTGTGTCATGTGAGTTCTTGTCCCTTTTAACATTTAGGTGGTCAGGTTATGTTTAGTAAGTTTATGTCTAACCCCTCGTAACACACACACACACCGGGTGCAGTGGCGTGGGTTACCTGCCATTTTCTAACCTTACTATAAGGTGATCAAACAAATAACCAGGCCATGAATATGTCAGGCCGGATTACCAAACGAGTACTATCAGATGGTTAACAGTATCTGATATAGTAATAATTATCACACTATATGTCACTGGGAGGCATGTGTTGTAAGCTGTAAATAGTTCGTTCTATAACCCAGCGAGTAATTACTGCAGTGGATCGGTTACCCAGATAGATACACTACATTTATTTTGATGGATGAATTAATCATTTCAGTCACAAATGTCTTTCGAAGACGAAATTATGTTTTTCCAATGGTTTTTGATGATTGGCGGGGAAGTATTACTAAATCTGCGATGGAAATTAAGGTCAGAAACATTCAAGTAACATCAAAAACCATCCGAAAAACATAATTTTGTCTTCGAAAGTCTAACCAATCCAACTTTGGGGGGCCAAAGTAGGCAAATGAAACTGACCAAACGAAACATACCCTAACCTAATCCATAACCACTCCGTGGACGCCCCATCTAAGCCACTGAACCGAGGATCTGTGTGTCAGCTAACTCGTGACACGCCACAAAAATATCAGACCGATTATGCTTATTGTCACTAATTTTTTCTCGCGATGTTTTCGATGAATCAGTCATTTGCGGAAGAAAGCCAGAGATATTGAGTATCACAAAACTGTCTAAAGTATTGACTCCTCATGTAAAAATACCACATTTCTGTTTCTGACCAAAACTATTGAAAAATAAAAGTTAACAAGCAATCTGTGGTGTAGATATTCATAAACATGGCATTGTCTTCACATGGGGGTCATGCTAGCTGGTATGTCTTTTGTTCGCACGTTTATATAATTGTATATTATCGATTGAGTGATAGTGCAGGCTATGAGCACAAAGTCACCATATATTAAACAATCTGTAACTATATTAGCAATGGCTCTGCTCACACCGTCATCCCTTACACAGTGGTGATCTAGGGCATTATGATATTGTATACAAAGGGACTAAGTTAAAGTCATGGTGACGCGATGAGTGATGCAACCACAATAGTCCACGACACTCCTTACCTGTTTGTCCTGAATGCTGTGTCTGACGGCTGGTGTAACTTATCCTAACCATGTAGTGTGTGTCACGAATTCGCGCGATTCTGTATCTAAACAAACTCGTGACATTGATCTTTGGTGGGAAACAGCGAATTCTAGTGAATTCCCAATATGTATCGCTCATTTCAACCGTCCACGTCCTCGCTCGATTGGGACTGTCTTCAGAACATTTTTAACTGTTTCATAAGTGATCGTCCTTGCGCCCGACATTGGCGCTTTCACTCAGTGAATTGTTGTGAGCATGTATCGCTCACAATCTTTCCGTTAGCCGTTAGCAAGTGCGGCCATCCCTTGTCTCTCTCTCAATTTAAATTCATTCAGGATTAAGATGTCGAAAAGTGTGCAGGTTCGTCCAGGCCCAGTGTGGAGCAGTGCCACTGTTGTCCAGCGAGTTCCTGAATCTCCACTTAGACAGTGATTTGGTGTAGAGGTTTAGCGTAAAGCAGCGTTCGTCCTACCAACGCCCAGTTCCGCTCAGCCCCCTTTACTGACAGTATTTCTTTTCGTTTTTCCTAGGCTTAAGAGTTTAGCTTTTGAGTGAGTGAGTGAGTGTGTTCTTATTTTTGAATTCATTTGAGACTCATGTAACGTAAAATTTCTGTCATTGTAATTAATAAATTCACAGTTCTTTTCTCTTGAGCTCAATGTAATGTAAACTCGTGTTTTATTTCTCCACATTAAGCTTATTTTAGCTATAGCTCCTAGTTTGCATAAATGCTTTGCATTATTCATAACTGGTACTTAGGCCAGTCCTTTTGTATTAAGTTTAAAATTCGTTGTGCAACCAGGAGTTAATGCACCAGCAAGAACCTGTTTATCATTAATAGCATTAGATATTGATTGTCAGGGGTGGAGTCACTTTCACCAGAGGCTAACAATATCAGTAAACAGCACGTGTGAGTAATTTGTCTCTGCTGTGTACTGTTGAGAAAGTTTATAAATTCTCATCCTTAGAGAATCGGCGAAGTAAGCCGGAATAAAGTAATCATTGCTTGATTTTCACAAGCCAATTCCTTGTCCCTGTTCTCAAGCAACATTTAAAGTATTCCTTAATATTGTAAAGCTACAAAAACCCCATGACAGTGTGCCTTGCCATATTTATATAAGCGAGTCGTGAAATACGATGCTCTTCCTCTGTATAATATGCTTGTGTTTGGTAAGCGCCAATGTTTGCAACCCCAAATGTCGTCGTAGTCCGTGGGTAGGTGGCGCATACGCGCCAATACACTACGTATTTTTTTCCATCTGCCCGTTTCCTAGCTTTTAGCATGGTCCCAAACAAAAATTACGATGGGACAAATAATGCATCAGATATGTTGCGCAGGTGATTTTTATTATTCTCATCTTTTTTTTTATGCGAGAAAGAAGGAACCAAAGGCCATGAGCCCGCAGTAACAGTTCCCTCCAAGAGAAAAACAAAATACAATATAGAGCCAAATTCAAGATCCAATCATTTTGAGATGCCTGGACACACTGTGTTTGAAAGACTGGAGATCATAGGTAGCAGGAAATACAGACAGAGGGAGACAGTTCCAGAGCTGACCTGTTGCATAAATGAAAGACTGGGAGTAACGTTTAACTCTTGCATTAGAGAATAGGACAGAAAAAGGATGAGAGTTTGCTGCCAGACGGGTGCTATGCGCCCGTCGTACAGGTGGAGGAATGCAAGCAGACAGTTCAGAGGAGCAGTGACCATTAAAGTAGCGATAGAAAAGAGATAAAGATGCAACAGTGCAGTGAAGAGACAGAGGTTGAAGGGAGTCAGTAAGAGGAGGAGAGTTAATGAGACGAAAAGCCTTTGACTCCACCCTATTGAGAAGAGCTGTATGTGGGGAGCCTCCCCACACATGAGAGTTGTACTCCACACAGGGGCGGATAAAACCCCTGTATAGAGTCAACAATTGCGCAGGGGTAAAGAAAGAGCGGAGTCGGCTAAGCACACCCAATCTCTTGGAAGCAGATTTTACAAGACATATAATATGATCTTTCCAAGATAAGTACCGAGTAAATGAAACCCCAAGCATGTTCAAGGATGATGCAGGATTAAGCTGAATATTATTAAACATTAGTGGGTATACCTGTGGAAGATTTTGTCGGGTTGATAGGTGTATGAACTGAGTCTTAGATGCATTAAAGACAACCATATTATTTTTACCCCAGTCAGAGATACGAGCCAAGTCAGACATTAGGTGTGCCACAGCCTCATCCCTTGTTTGTTGAAGTAACTGTTGAGATGGGCGTTGCGGGAACCGATTGGATAGGTGAAGGGTGGAGTACATCAGCGTATGAGTGGATAGGGTTAGAAGTACAGCTTAGAAGATCATTGATGAATAAAAGGAAGAGAGTTGGTGATAGGACAGAGCCCTGAGGAACACCACTGTTGATAGATCTAGGAGAAGAACGATGGCCGTCTACAACAGCGGCTATAGAACGACCAGAAGGGAAGCTAGCGATGAAGGCACAGATAGAAGGATAGAAACTGTAGGAGGGCAGTTTGGAAATTAAAGATTTATGCCAGACTCGATCGAAAGCCTTTGAGATGTCAAGTGCAATGGCAAAGCTTTCACCAAAGTCCCAAAAGGAGGATGACCAGGAGTCTGAAAGGTAGGTGAGAAGATCGCCAGTGGAGCGTCCCTGACGGAACCCATACTGACGATCGGATAGAAGGTTGTGATAGGAAAGATGCCTTAAAATTTTTCTATTAAGAATTGACTCGAAAACTTTTGAAATACAGGACGTTAAAGCAATTGGACGATAGTTGGAGGGTTGGGAGTGGTCACCCTTCTTTGGGACTGGCTGAATGAGAGCAAACTTCCAGCAAGAAGGAAAGGTACAAGTTGACAGACAAAGACGAAAGAGTTTGCCTGGGCAGGGTGTAAGCACAGAAGCACAGTTCTTGAGAACAACAGGAGGGACCCCATCAGGCCCATATGCCTTGTTAGTACTGAGGCCAGTGATGGCAGAAAATACATCAACTGAAGAAATTTTAATGTCAGCCACGAGGAAGTCAGAGGGGGGAAGTGATGGAGGAACAGCACCGGAATCGTCTAAGGTAGATTTGGAGGAGAAAGTCTGTGCGAAGAGATCTGCTTTATCAGTAGAAGAAATAGCTACAGAACCATCAGAGCAGAAAAGAGGAGGGAAGGATGATGAGGAAAAGTTGTTAGAAAGATTTTTGGCAAGATACCAGAAGGAGCGGGAAGAATTCGAGTTGGAGAGTTGAGAGCATTCAGTATGGATGAAATTATTTTTAGTAGAGCGAAGAACAGACTTAGCACGATTCCGGGTAGAAACGTAAAGATGATGTGATTCAGGGGTGGGTTGGCTCCGGTACCTTTTGTAGGCCCTCTCCTTGTTGCGGACAGCAATAGGACAAGCGTGATTAAACCAAGCCTTTCTTGCGTTAGTCAAAGGATATGAGAAAGGAATGTATGCTTCCATGCCCGAGAGAATAACCTCCGTTATGCGCAAGGCACACTCAGATGACTCACGGCCATGGAAGCAATAATCATTCCAGGGAACATCAAAGAAGTACTGCCTGAGGGCCTCCCAGTCCGCGGCTCCAAAATGCCACAGACGACGTTTCCCTGGAGGGTCCACAGGCCGTACCGGAGTGATAGGACACTGGATACAGGTCTCTCTCTCTCTCTCTCTCTCTCTCTCTCTCCCTCCAGCTAAACTGTTGCCATGCGATGTTTGAATATTATTTTTTTCAAATTACGTTTGAAAAGGAAGGAGTGTGTATAGTTGTGAGTAAAAGATGGAAGAAGAGCATAAGACAGTATGGATCAGTTGGGTCAAGGATTGTGTGGGTAAAGTTGAAAGTTGGAATACAAATGTGGGCGATTGTGTGTGTGTATGCGCCAACGCAAGATCGTGCTAGAAGAGTGAGAGAAGAGTTCTGGACAAATGTGGAAGTGTGCATGGAAAAGTTTGGAAGGAATGAGAGAGTGTTTTTGATTGGTGATATGAATGGTAAAGTTGGTAATGTGAAGGTGGATGGAATAGTTGGTGAGTGGGGTGTGCCTGCCGAGATAGATGAGAATGGGAGTGCGTTAGTGGACATTTGTGCTGGGAGGAGGTTGGTGATAGCCAATACCCTCTTCAGGCATAAAATCATCCACAGGTATACATGGCGAGTGATGAGAAGGGTGGGTGGTGAACTGAATGAAAGGAAGGCAATGATTGATTATGTGTGTGTGGATGAAAGGATGCGAAGATGTGTAAAGGATGCAAGAGTGTATAGAGGTTGGGGGAGTGGACTTTCTGACCACTACTTGGTGGTGGCCAGAATTAGGATGCAAGTGAGATGGAGGAATAGAAGAAGGGAAAGACGAGAGGAAGGAGTAGTTGCAAGGAGAGTGGAAAGGTTACAAGAGGATGAGAAAAAGGCAGAGTATAAGAGAGAAGTGAAGGAACGATTGGGCAAATATGAATTGGAGCAGATGGGAGACGTGGAAGGTGTGTGTAAGATATTTACAGAAGAAATATTGTGCAGCATGTGATGTGGTGTGTGGAAGGAAGAGAAGGCGGAGGGGGGTGCAAGGAACAGTGTGGTGGACTGAAGAGGTGAAACAGGCTGTGGCACAAAAGAAGAAAGCATACAATGAATGGGTGAGAAATAGGGGCGTGGAAGAAGTTGAGAGGCGGAAGAGAGAGTTATATGTGGAAAGGAAGAGAGAGGTGAAAAGATTAGTAAGAGAGAGTAAGAAGAGAGTGGATGAGGAATTTGGAAGGAATTTGAGTGTAAAGTGGAGGGACTGTAAGAAAATGTTCTGGAGAGAAGTGAAAAGAGTAAGACAGGGTGGAAGTGAAGTTAGCAGGGGAGTGAAAGATAAAAATGGTAGATTACTAGTGGAGAAGGGAGAAAAAGTGAGCAGATGGAGAGAATACTTTAAGGAATTGTTGAACATAGAGGATGGAAGTAATGCGAGTATAAGTGGCTGGGGAATGGCTGGGAGAAGGAGGGAGGTGAGAAGACAGGAAGAAATCAGTAGGATAGAAGTTGTGGAAGCAATGAAGAAAGTTAAATCGGGGAAAGCCCCAGGAATTGATGGAGTGTGTGGTGAAATGCTGAAGCATGGGGGAGAGATTGTAGTAGAATGGATGTGGAAGATGTGCAGATTGGCCTGGGAGGAAGGTAGAGTCCCGGAGGATTGGAAGTCAGGTATAATTATTCCCTTGTACAAAGGAAAAGGGGAAAAAGAAGTGTGTGGTAATCATAGGAGCATTTGTCTTCTTAGTATAATAGGAAAAGTGTATGGTAGGATACTTATAGACAGAGTTAGAGAAAGAACAGAGAAATTAGTTGGAGAACAGGAAGGCTTTAGGAAGGGAAGAGGTTGTGTAGATCAGATATTCATTCTTAGATCTTTAGTGGAAAAGTTTCTAGAGAAGGGAAAGAAGTTGTATGCGGCTTTCATGGATTTGGAGAAAGCATATGACAGGGTGGATAGACAAGGATTGTGGAAAGTGTTAAGAATATATGGAGTAGATGGGAAGTTGTTGAATGCTGTGAAGAGTATGTATGATGGTGCGAAGGCTGCAGTGCGTGTGGATGGTGAACTAAGTGAATTTTTCTCTTTGAAAGTTGGTTTGAAACAGAGATGTGTCATGTCTCCATGGTTGTTCAATCTGTACATGGATGGGGTAATAAAAGAGGTACAAGGTAGGGTAGTGGATGTTGGAGTGGCCCTGGTGAGAGAGGATAGTGTTTGGAAACTCCCTGTACTGTTGTTTGCAGATGATACCTTGTTGTTGAGTGAAGACGAAGGGGAGCTGCAAGGCTTGGTGGATGAGTTTGAGAGAGTGTGTAAGAAACGGAACCTAAAGGTGAATGTAGGGAAGAGTAAAGTGATGGTCTTTGAGAGAGGTGAAGTTAGTGAATGTACAGCGAGGTTAGATGGTGAGGAATTGGAAAATGTGAGTACGTTTAAGTATTTGGGTAGTGTGATGAGTAAGGATGGAGGTTTGGAGGGTGAAGTGCTTGAAAGGGTACAGCAGGGAAGAAAGGTTGCTGGTTCCTTGAAAGCAGTGATAAGAAACAGGGAAGTGAGCATGGAAGTGAAAAAGTTACTACATGACAGTATTGGGATACCAACTCTAACGTACGGAAGTGAAGCTTGGACATTGTTGGAAGGACACAAGTCAAGAGTGAGAGCAGTGGAAATGAGTTATTTAAGAGGAGCCTGTGGAGTCACGTGGAGAGACAGGCTGACGAATGAGGATATAAAGGAGCGTTGTGGTGTGGATGTGGATGTGATAGGAAGCGTTATGAGGAACACACTGAGGTGGTTTGGCCATGTGGAGAGGATGGAGGGTGCAAGACTGACGAAGAGAGTGTATGTGAGTGAGGTGGAGGGGGGAAGAGGGAGGGGGAGGCCGAGGATGAGATGGAGGGATGGGGTGGAGAGGTATATGAGAGAGGGGGGTGTGAGTTGGGAGCAGGGCAGTGAAATGGCGGGGGACAGGGCGACTTGGAGGCGATTTGTTTGTGGCCACCCCAAACGGGATTGAGGTGTCTGGCAATAGATAGATAGACGTTCTATAACAACCTGGTTCCTCACCCTCATGTATTCCTTTATACTTCCATTTGTTATGCATATATAACTTGTCTAGGGGAAGTGTTTTCTCTTCCAACCATATTACGTATTAGTCGATTCATGGTGGGAGAGGGAAGGTGGCCTGGCTGAGGGGTAGTTTGTGTCATAATGTAACTGACCACCATTTTCAACTGGAATTAGGAAACTGAATATGCGTGACATAACTGCACATATGGCACGTAACCACCCAAGTCGTGTGACATGTTGGTGTTGGTTTTACATCCATAAGAAATATGTCTAACAATTACACTACACTGCTAACTCGATGATAACAACTCCTCACGACCGCCTACCCCCCACCACCATCACTACCCTTCCTCTTTTCAGCTCACACCACGGACCACCAACTGTTGCCAGAACTAGGACTTCATGAACAGTGGCTCAGATTCACTGCTCTGGGGTTTACAAGGATCGCTGTCAGGACAGGACTTTAGAACGTGACTGTACAACCAGCCTTTGCCAACAAGACCATCTAGAAAGTAGTCGACAACATCTCATACGACCACCACCTACTATTAATATCACATGCAATCAAAGCAAACCCAGACAAAAATAACGAAACCTTCACAGACTGCTGCAAGGTTAACTTTTTTCTTTATGCAAAGAAGTAGGAGCCTAAGGCCAGGAGCCTGGAAATTATTCTCTCCATGAAAAAACAAGAACAAGATAACAGAGAGCCAAGTTCAAGATCCATGGATTTCGAGATGCCTGGACACGCTGCGTTTCAAAGATTGGAGATCATAGCCAGTAGGAAATACAGACAGAGGAATGCAGTTCCAGAGTTGACCAATTGCATTCATGAAGGACTGGGAATAAAGGATAATTATTGCATTAGAGAAACGGAAGAAAAGGGACGAGTTTGTTGCTAGACGGGTACTGTGCACCCGCCTTAATGATGGAGGGATGCAAGAAGACAGTTCAGAGGAGCAGTAACAATTAAAGTAGTGACAGAAATGAGATAAAGATGTAACAGTGCGGAGAGGAGACAGAGGTTGAAGGAAGCCACTAAGAAGAGGAGAGTTGATAAGACGAAAGGCCTGTGACTCCACCTTGTTGAAAAGAGATGTATGTGGGGAGCCTCACCAAGCTCTACACAGGGACGAATAAAATCCGTGTATAAAGTCAACAACTGTGTTGGGGGTAAAGAAGACACGGAGTCAGCTTAGCACACCCAATCTTTTGGAAGCAAAATTATACAGGGGAGGTGATATGTTCTTTCCAAGACAAATCCCGAGAGAATAAAACCCAAGTATGTGGTCTCGTTGTATAAAGGCAAGGGTGATAAGTTTGAATGTACTAGCTTTAGGGGTATAAGTCTGTTGAGTGTTGTAGGTAAGGTGTATGGTAGAGTGTTAATTATGAGAGTTAGAGAGGGTACAGAGGGAGTGATTGGTGATGAGCAGAGTGGCTTTAGGAGAGGGAGGGGATGCGTGGATCAGGTGTTTGCTGTGAGACAAGTGTGTGAAAAGTATTTAGCGAAAGATAAGGATGTGTTTTGAGCATTTATGGATTTAGAGAAAGCGTATGATAGAATTGATAGGGAGGCTTTGTGGACTGTTTTAAGATTGTATGGACTTGATGATAGGTTACTAAAAGGGGTGAAAAGTTTTTATGTAAATAGTAGAGCGTGTGTAAGAGTGGGAAATGCTGTGAGTGATTGGTTTCCAGTGAGAGTGGGGCTGCGACAGGGATGTATGATGTCGCCATGGTTGTTTAATATTTACATGGACGGTGTTGTAAGGGAGGTGAATGCAAGAGTTTTAGGTGGAGGTCTGAGTCTGGTGAATGTTGATGGTGGAGAGTGAAATCTGAAGCAGCTGCTGTTTGAAGATGATATTGCACTGGTGCCTGATTCAGAGGAGAGATTGAGACAGTTGGTAGAGGAGTTTGGAAGGGTGTGTGAAAGGAGGAAATTGAAAGTAAATGAGAACAAGAGTAAAGTGATGAAGTGTACGAGGTTGGTAGATGGTAGGGGGATGAATATAGTTTTGAATGGCAAGTTGCTTGAGGAGGTAGAGTTTTAAATATCTAGGCTCACATGTTGCTGTGGATGGAAGAATAGATGCAGAAGTGAAGTTTAGAATAAATGAAGTAGGAAAGGTGCTGGGAGGAATGAAAAAAGTGTTTAGATGTCGTTCGCTTAGAATGGATGTAAAGAGAAGAGTGTATGAGGGTGTTGTGGTACCTACTGCATTATATGGGGCTGAAACATGGAATATGGACGTAGCAGAGAGGAAAAGTTTTAATGTCATGGAAATGAGGTGTCTGAGGAGTATGTGTGGAGTGACGCGAATGGATCGAGTGCGAAATGATGAAGTGCGAAGGAGAACTGGAGTTGTTCGGGAGATGGCTGGTAGAGTTGAGCAGAGGGTGTTGCGATGGTTTGGGCATATGGAGAGAATGGATAATGAGTGATTGATGAAAAAGATAACTAGATCTCATGTGAGAGGTGTAAGGCTGAGAGGAAAACCACGAATAGGATGGATGGACAGTGTGAAGAGAGCGCTGGATGCGAGAGGGATGTCTGTTGAGCAAGGAAGAGTGGCTGTGCATGACAGAAATAAATGGAGAGAAATTGTGAATGAATAAGTGATGATGCAGCCCTGGGGGGATATTCTCCTGCATTTGGTCTGATAAGCTTTCAGGTCAGGTGCGGGTAAGAGGATGGGTCTGTTATGATGTGGCAGGGGTAAACCAGCTCTGCTGTCGGGCCCTGCTGCAGATGTCACTGATTGCATTGCGCAGTTGACCCTTGTGCGGTGTGGTGCGGTGAGGATCTGTCCGTTCTCCCCTTTGGGTCTAAGATGCGAATGAATGTGTTTGAATGGATGAGTAAATGGGGAGTGTGTCGTCCTGTCTCGGCTACCTCCCTTTCCTTGGGGGAAGCAGCCTAGTTATATAGACAGATAGATGTTTAAAGTGGACGCAATTTACACAAACAGTGAAGAAGAATTACAAACATTCAGCCTGCATTTTTTTTTCAAACACTGATACCGCAGTTACTACATAGAATATAATAACTACAAAAGCCAGATAGCCCATAACTCTAATTGTTGCATATAAAACTTCAACCCAATTTCTTCCCATCAAAGAAAGACATTTAACCAGGAAAGACACATGAACAAATTCTACTGACACAGGAGAACTGGGATCCGTGACGTAGCAACAGGTGATGAAACACGAAAGACAACTGGAAAACCTCTGTAAACACCCTAGATCATTGAAAAAAAAAAAAAAAAAAAGCCAGCAAATTTTGAACAACAGTAACAAACCTCCAAATTTTCACAAACTCACCATTTCTTAACCCCTTAACCGCGGGGCGTCACTTTCGTGACACTTGGGAGCAAGGGATCATACCGCGGGGCGTCACTTTTGTGATTCTGTGATACTTTGAATTCACCCGGGCTTTCAAGTGGTGGCTTGTATCATCTATCAGTACTGCCAATGTCCAACACTAGTCAGCACTCCTAATCTCATCTGTACTCCCATCCGTTGTTGACAGTTTAGCCATTTCTCCTCGTTCTTGACTCCCCTCCCTATCCCCCCCCTCCATTACCCTATCCTCTCGCCTGCCCGGCCGTGCTACGCTAAGTAAATCTTTCCTGGAATTTTCCACTGATTTCATCCATTGAAATAAGCCCTATGCCCTATTCTTATACCAAATGATATATACAAGAAAGAAATAAGGTAAGTGAGAGTGCCATACACCTGGAATTGGCTAATTATCACCTGACAACACCTCATGTGCACTCATTCGCTAATTTTCGCTGTTTATTTCCCCTTGAAATATGCTGTATAATCTATTTTCGTAATAAATATACATATAAGGAGGGAAGGGAGAAGCCTAAGTGATATTTACATTCACCTGGAACTACCTAATTTATTATGTATTGTCGAGACTTCCTGCCAATCATTTCACTGCTATATATTAGCTGCTGTCAAGAGGCTAATATTGGCAGTAATGCTTTTCCCTAGGTAGGCCACCACCCCGGCCCACCCTTATCAGTTCACTCTCATCTTCCAATGTTAAGGTACGTCTGTTTCCTCCTGCTTACTTCAGCCACTTTTCACCCCCATGCAAAGGGCCCTGTGACCTTTACCCCCTACTAAACCTCGTGTGAAAAGAGGTAAAGGGCTGACAATTGATAAAAGAGTGACTACGATCTTTCTATTGAGTAAAACAGTGCAAGTGGAATTGTAAATAATGTGTAAACAGCAAGTGAAAGTAATGAATGTAAATATACGTGAACAGTGGAAAATAGTTTTATAAGTTACTTCAAGTGACAGTGCATAACAGTGTAAATAAAATAGAAATGTAAATAACGTAAATAAAATAGAGAACGTAAATAGAAATGTAAATGAGTAGTATTAAATAGAATACGAGTATATATACTAGGAGTAATGAAAGTGAAAGTTTCAGTCTAGCATGTATGAATACTGTGAGTTATGAGAGTGAAGGTGAAAGTGACATTCACTCTCAATGCTAGTATACAGGATGAGAAAGTGAATGCTACGTGTTTTACTGAAAGAAATTGAATCCCTACAGTGACAATAAACTAATACTACTGAAGGAAACTTATGGATAAAGACTGTAGATATATATAAGTGTTATATAGTAATAGAAATATAAACTGTGAGTGTTTTTATGAATAATAGACAACACTCGTGGCGAACGATCGGAAGTGGGATGGTCATACGCGCTCGTAATTTTCATTGCTTTCACAGTGGTTTTTATTTGGAGTATGGATCCCAAACTACTTGATCATCATAGAGTAGTGTTTATAGTGCTAATATCTTGCAGTGGTAATCATATTACGGGTTGTCGGGAAGTGTAAAGTGGAGACTTCGTTACCCAACTTCAGAGGTCTCCACAAGTCCTACGGTAATCGACGAAGGCTCAACAAACATCCCAGGAGAAAGCTGAAGGTATGTGCCATATGCATATGTAATTTTAATATTCTAGGACTAATAACTGATTTTTGGCAAATATTTTTTGAGAGTCTGTAGGAGCCCGAATAACCCCGCGGGAGACGCAAAACCTTGGGAAACATGCCCGCGGTGTAAGGGTTAAACCATCATACCTTACTGGACAGCTATTAAACCATGGCCAGGATGAATGAATATGCAAATATCCCAGTTAAATATTATGCATCAACAAGTCACATTAACACCAGCCCTCAAGACGGAGTCATCACGTTAACAATATATATATATATATATATATATATATATATATATATATATATATATATATATATGTATATATATATATATATATATATATATATAAGAAACATGCAAACGATCCTTCCACTCAACTTCCAAGTTCAGAATCGATCCGAGACACACACAAATGCAAATAACGGAACCAGACTAACTTAGAATGTCCAGTCGAAATATCTCAGCCTCTTAGTGATGGGCATCCTCACTAAATTCTTCATTTCCTAGATTGTCGAAGTCTCAGGCACCAAGAAGTAAGCAATAACTGCCTCAATTATCAGGCCAGGAAAGCCAGCCAATATTATACCATCCTATAGACCAACATCGTTATGGATAATTATGTAAGGACTGATTTTAGAGAATAATACCGCTTCATTCCTCTAGTGCTATCCCGCCATGAAGTCCAATCTAAGCACTCAGCCACCACACACCTTTGCACTCACCTTCATCAAGAATCACACCACCGGTAACAGCCATAAACAATATCAAAATAAATCAAGATAAGGAAAATATCAGACAAAAACATGGAAGACAACAACAGGAGATGGCGGGCCAGGTTACTTTCAGACATACGGGCCCAATTGCTCTACAAAAACCAGTGTTCCAAATTTAGAATACTATCCACTGATGTCCAACAGGGCTTCGTCTCTTCAACTTCAGTGTTCAATGTTTTAATACAAGACCCACCTACTCCACCTCCTTCAATAGAAGTGTTGTCCTGTGCCGATGCCTAGCGATAGTTTTAAAAACATTTCAACCCAAAAAGCATCCGTGAGTATTAATACTCACTATAACAACGGTATAATGAATCTACAATGACAGCCTCACCAACAGTTTCAACCATCCTCCTTACTCCAGAAACAATATAAGTTTCAAACACACCCACAAGGTATCCTATGTAATCAACTACTCCTTCACCAAAGAAATCTCAACATTCTACCACTTGCTGATGACACCCACAAGAACTTTTCTCTCAGCGTAAAAGCAGCTTCAGTGCAAAGGCATCTCGTAAATGCAGCGCCCTAAAAACGCTCACAGGATCTGTCTTCAGACAGCAGAAGGAATCTCTGGGAACAGTGTACTAACACTTCATTTCAGTATTAGTGAATTACACTGTCCTGGGTTGAGACCTGTCTTAACTGCCAGCAATTTGGAAAAAAATGAAAAACACAACACAAAGCCTTGAGAATAACAGTGGGATGCACTAAACCCACAAATACGCCGAGAGATCACTTGTTGATGCATTCGTGTTCCTAAGTAGGACAGTGTCTGAAAGGTTGATATCTGTTAATAGGTTATGAAGGATAATATTTGACTGGAGGTTTTGGATGGCTGAAAAGAATATTATTATTAATTACAATCTTCAGAGAAATTGACAATCTCGAAAGAAAGTAGCAAAGCAACGGTAAAGAATCACAAATTATTAGTATTATGTATAATGTATTCACTAACAGTGAATAAAGTCTGACGATCCTCACCATGGCATGGGTGAAAGTGATGTGAGAGATGAAGCTCCTCCAACCGAGAAGAGCGAACGAGTTGGTTGGAGAAAGCTGGATGACAAAGGTCGTGACGTGGAACGATGTGAGAAGTGACACACCAGCTGATTGTGACATATGGAGGTTTGAATGTGATTAAGTGTCCTTGGGCGAGTGGCTTAAGCGCAAGATAAGTTGTAAATATGGCCCTCAGCAACTGGTCACGGCGTGAGGTTCCCACTGTGACCAGGACAGGGCAAAGGGTGATGACAATTCGCCTCACTAGGAAAGTGCAGGACACATACACACCAGCTCCTCGCGGAAATGGGCAGGAGGCAATGGCAATTGCAACAGTAGGCAGCAGAAGGCTCTGGATTAACAACAGGACAAGGCAGGTCACACACACAGTGAGCCCAGAACATGCACTGCAAGACGTGCAGGGCACTGGCAGGGTAAAGATGGCTAACTGGGGTCAGAGAATAGAGTAGACCATGGCAGTGCATACAGGACAGGATGGGGCTCACCGGCAATAAGATGGGTTTTTACGGAGAAGATGTGCAGTAGATGCTAAATATGTTTCTACCCACAATGCTGCCACTATTTATGTTGCTGGTTTATTGTCAAGTTTGGTTCAAAATGTCCACTGTGTATTAACATTTTTATTGTAGACTACCTTAACAGAGATGCGCCCTTTCTGAGGTCTAGTGTTGAACTAATTGGGAGCTGGCGCGCTCCTATCTCCACTAGCTCCAAAGACATGAATGAAGCAACACTCTGGTGCTGGTGCCACATAGCCCAGCATGCATTCTATCACGTAGATCTCAAATGGCTACACATGGCTATACAAGGCTATACATTATACATCATGTGCCCATCATCCACTCACTCTACATTGAGTGACAGGCCAAATGGTTTCCTGTACCCAGGAAACCATTTACTATGCTGGATGGTAACCATATAAACGGGGTTTCTGACAGGGTTAAGTGTCTCCCAGATTCCCCTATCCAAAATCACTTAATCATGGCAGTCGTTTCAGAGAGCCTCGGAGGGCCTAATAACTGCCCAGGGCCCCAACCAAATGGACAGATTCACGTGGCCATGTGGAATGTGAGAGGTGTGAATGAGGAGAGCAATAGCGTAGAAGGGGTGAATATGTTCAAGAGTGTGAGATATGCCATGATGGCATTGTGTGAAACGAAGATGAAAGGGTGTGTAGTGGAGGAGTGGGAGGGTGTGAAATGTGTAAGATTGGGCGTGAATGGGCGAGGAAGATGCAAGGAAGGAGTTGATTTGTTGATGAATGAGGTGTGGCAGGGTGGAATAACAGACTACAGAATGTGTCAGCTCGAGGTGTATGTATGTGAAGTTCAAATCTGAGAAGGTGAAAGTGGCAGTAATTGTACCATACGCACCGTGTGAGGACAGGAGTGAGAAAGAGAGGAAGACAGGTTTTGGGATGAGCTGCGTGAAGTAGTGGGAGAAATGCCCAGGAGCTATAAAGTGACTGTAATGGGGGATATGAATGTAAGAGTAGGCACTGGTCCTGAGGATGATAATATAGGTTGTTATGGAGTACCATGAGAAAATGATAAAGGGAAGAGACTAAAGGATATGTGTCAGGAGAGGAGGTTGTGCATTTGTAACTCGTATTTCAAATATAGAGATGCACATAAATATACATGGAGTAAAAGGAACGGGGATCTTGTTGAAAGAAGCCTGATTGATTACATGCTCGTAGAGAGGTCGATGATGGGAATGGTTGCTGATACAAGGGCCGTGAGACGACGATGGAGAGGTCTGTCAGATCATATGATTGTGGTATGCAAGATCAAGCTGAGAGGAGTGAGATGGATCAGGAGAGAGAGGAGCAGTCAGGGAGAAATACGGAAAGTTGAGAAGCTGAGGATCAAAGAAATGGCAGATGATTACAGGACCAAAGTAGAGGAGGAGTTAGATTTACTGAATTGGAATGAAATGGATCTGGACAGCCTGTGAAATGCATATAGGGATTGCTTAGTTAGGAATGCTAGAGCAGTGTGCGGTGAGGCAAGAGTAGCAACAAAGAAGAAAGACACGGTATGGTGAGATGATGAGGTAAAGAAAGTGGTGGAGGAAAAGAGGATGAAGTGGCTAAAGTGGTTACAGAACAGGGGTTCATATGAAATAAGAACTGAATATGTTGAGAGCAAGAAGCACGTAAAGAGACTAGTGAAGAGGAAAAAGAAGGAGGTACATGAGGATCTTCGAAGAAAAATGAATGCAAGCTACTCTGAAAATAGAAAGTTATTCTGGAAAGAGATGTGGAAATGTATAAGTGAAAGCAGAAAGAAATGTGATGGTGTGAAGGATGTAGGTGGTAGATTATTAACCCATGGAGATGAAGTAAGGACCAGATGGAAAGAATATTTTGAAAGCTTGATGAATGGGAATAAAGAGAGCAGAACGGCTGTGAACATGATTGGTTTTGGGGGTGTGCAGAGAAGGAATGCAGTACCAGGAGACGTGACACTCGCACAGATGAAGAGTGCTGTGAAGCGGCTGAAAAATGGGAAAGCAGCTGGGGTTGATGAGGTGTATGCAGAAATGCTTAAGTGTAGTGGAGAGAGTGGAATGAATTGCTTGTTGGAGATATGTAAGAATGCATGGGTGAGTGAAGCTGTGCCTGCAGAGTGGAAGAAGGCTGTGACTGAACCCTTGTACAAAAATAAAGGTGAGCGAAATGACTGCAAGAATGATCATGGCATAAGTTTACTGAGTGTGGTAGGGAAGGTATATGGAAGAATTATTATAGAGAAAGTAAGCGAGATATCAGAAGTCCTTGTGAGTGATGAACAGGGAGGCTTTAGGAGTGGCAAAGGATGTGTGGACCAAATATTTGAAGTGAGACAGATAGTAGAGAAGGCTTGTGAGCAGGACAATTCATGGATCTGGAAAAAGCATAAGACAAAGTAGACAGAGAAGGATTGTGGAAAGTTTTGCGCATGTACGGTGTAGATGGTAAGCTGCTAGGCGCCGTCAAGAGTTTTTATGATGGAAGTGAAGCATATCTAAGGGTTAATGGGCATCTAAGTGAATGGTTCACGATCGGTGTGGGCGTGCGACAAGGTTGCATGATGTCCCCATGGTTGTTCAATATATATATGGATGGGGTGATGAAAGAAGTAAAAACACGAGTAATGGAGAGAGATGATGGCGTTGGTAATGAATGGTGATGGATGGAATATCTCAAATTTGTTGTTTGCTGATGATGCAGTACTGCTTGCAAGTACCGGACAAGAACTTGGTAGGCTAGTGCAGGGTTTTGCTGATGTTTGTAAGCGTCGTGCCTTGAGGGTAAATGTAGAAAAGAGTAAAGTGATGGTTATTGAGAGAGAAGGTGACTCTCAGTG
The DNA here is from genome assembly GCF_032717465.1 of Coenobita brevimanus. NCBI lineage: Eukaryota > Metazoa > Arthropoda > Malacostraca > Decapoda > Coenobitidae > Coenobita > Coenobita brevimanus. The sequence goes on along the minus strand of NC_137008.1, from coordinate 21,941,058 downwards.
TGATGTAACAGTGAATGGCGAGAGACTGGAAATGGTGAGAGAGTTCAAATACCTGGGTACAGTGATAGAAAAGAGAGGAAAATGTGCAAAAGAAGTAGAAAGTACAGTGACACAAGGAAGAAAAGTAGCTGGTGCAATGAAGAAACAGAGGCTTGAGTGTTGCAACTGCTCGAGGCTTACATGAAGGAGTGTTAGTGCCAACTTTAACATATGGATGAGAGACTATGGTGTGGCATGAAAATGAAAAGTCAAGAGTAAGAGCAATGGAGATGGGACTGCTGAGGAATGTATGTGGAGTACAGAGGGGAGATAGGATACGAAATGATGTGATTCGTGAAAGATGTGGAGTGAGGAAGTCGGTGGATACCAGAATCGAAGAGAGTGCATTGAGATGGTATGGTCATGTGGAGAGAATGGATAACAATAGAGTGGTGAAAAAAGGTATATCTGAGAGAATTCGAAGAAGGGAGGAGGCGAGGTAGGCCAAGGAGAAGGTGGAGAGATTTGGTGGATGAATATGTGAGGAACAGAGGTTTGGAAGTCGGTGAGGCTAGGGAACTGACAGGAGATCGAGCTTGCTTGAAGAATCTTGTGAGAAGAAGTGCATAATCATGGATTTTGGCACCTCTTTTTAGCAAGGCAGCGTCTGGATTGACTCCATCGGATATGATTATGTGAAGCTACAGATCGTGGTGAATGTTTTTGGCGCATCCGATAGAGCCAGGATTCCGGGGGCTTGAATGATGAGTGAATGGAAGCGTGGCCCATTGGATTGGGCAAATCTGGGCTGTCTGGAGGTTTGGATGATGATGATGATGATGATTAATACACTAACATTTTTATAAGAATGAGCAAGGTGAAATAATAATATAATGTCTAGTTTATAAGAAACCATCAGATCATCTGTAACACTCGAATCAACCACTTTACTGTTGGGCCTCTCAAGAGAAGATCAGCTGGGCTTTGATTGGAGGGTACATGCATAAATTATAAATCTGGAATAGTTCATTTATAGTCTTCACTCTATTGCGGGTGAAAGAATTTTACTGTCTCCTTTTCCTGTCCAGTAATGACAAATCTCACTGTCAGTCCATATATGAATTTCCTGAAACTGAGTGTCAACCAGGCTAATTTAGTTCCTACTTCTATGGAAGCCAATTCCATTTGAGGAAGGTTTCTTCTTTTAACTGGTGCAACTCTGGCTTTGGACACAATAATTTCACTATAATCTCCTGTTGCACAGTAGGCTACTGCCCCACATGCCTTTGAGAAGCATCACAAAATACGTGCAAGTGTGACTGCTCGTTACTGTTTATGTGCCTGGGAATATATATGCTTGATAGTTTTTCATATTCCATTCTAATCTGTTCCCATTGTTGAATATACATCTCACCTAATTCAGTGCCTCGGTCCAACTTTTCTCGCCAAGCCTCCTGTACTAGACATCTGTCCCTAATAACTAAGGGGCTGACCAATCCTAATGGGTCAAATAACATGGAGACATGATTTAACAAGGACCTCTTGGTGACTGTTACGTCAGCCCTTGAATGCCATTTAAGGCCCAACAAATTCTGAATTTTGAAAGTCAGTATTAGGATAGTCCTCTTGTATTCTATTCCTTAAAAGAGGCGAATTTATATTCCTGCCCTGTAATGGCAAATTTGCCTTCCCACATTTGGAAATGGCTACCTCATAATTCTTCAGTGCTTCCGTCTCTGCATCCGAGCACATTGTAATTATCCTAATAGAAGGCCTGCCCTATTTCTGGGCATTTGGCATTCTCAGAATGATGCTTCAAAGTGTTACATAGTAGGAAAGGACTAGCACAAGAGCGAAAAATCACCGGTCGGAAACAGTAAGTTTTCAAAGGATTATCCTTATTCTGAGGGTCTTGAGGCAAGATGAATTTTGTAAATTACTTATCTTCTTCTCTCAATCAGATTCTGAGAACAGCCTTGCTAATGTCTGCTGTATATGCATAAGGTATCTTTCTAACACATAATAATAGTTTCTCCAACTTCTCTATTAGTGTAGGTCTACAGTATAGGCAGTCATTCAAGCTTGCTCCTCCTTTGGACACTACCACTACAGTTCAAAAGATCTTTATGTGAGTTGTTACTGATTCCTTGCTTACAGCATGCTGCAGCAAATAGTGTCCATGTTTATGATTAGCAGGAACTTCCACCTCTTCTATAAATGTATTCTTCATTTGATTCTTTATAATGTTATCATGTACTGTCAGATGGTCTAAATTGTCTCTCAACTTTCTTAAAAGGGAATTTAACCGCTCCTTAGCTGCCTGGTAATTTGCTGGTAACTCCAAATGGTTTAGCTTCCATGGTAATCCAACCCAGTACTGTCCATCTTTTAATTCCAAAGACTGATCATTGAAGTACATACAGGTAGCTGTTTTTTTCTTCAAGGTTTGGTTCATCAGGATGCATTCCCACACTATCCAAGACCCACAGTTTGTGTACAGGTTTAATTTTCTCATTCAGTAAGTCACTTGAGTAGGTTCTAGTTCTGCACCTATTCTGGCTACCATCAATGATTGTGGGGGAGGTAACATTTTTTAAAGAGACAATGAATGGAGGAAGGAAAACAAATGAAAAAAAAAAGTTCATGTGCCTAAAGGCAACCTCCAGTCATAAAATATTTATAACAACTGGATTTAAATAAAAGTGGATTAAATACTTGTGGGAAACAACTCCCAGGAGGTGTATTCCAGAGAGTAGTAGTTCTGGGGATAAACGAATTTTGATAAGCAGAGGTTCTGCATTGCAGGGGGAGAGTGTGAGTTCATGGGCGCTCACAGCTGCCCGAGTATTTCAGAAGAAAATGTGAAGGGGAGGCACAACGGAAGCAAGTTAGTCAGAGCGCTTACTGTAAAAATATCGGTAAAATAATGCTAAGGAAGCAACATCTCTACTTACTGATAATGGAGCAAAGTTCTGTGTAATGGCAGGATTATTGATTAATCTAATGGTTTTATTTTGAATTTTGTCCAACTACATCAGTCCAACCGTTCCACATCCACTCCACAGTGGAGAATAGTATTCGATCTGAGAATGCACATGACTTTGCATATTGTGGACAATTGCTCGTCAGTGAAGAACTCACGAACTCTGTACAGGAGTCCCAATTTTTAAGAAGCATTTTTAGGATGGGATTTAACATAAGCTGTCCAGCTTAGGCTAGTGTTTAGTGTGACACCTAGGATATCAACTGTAATGGATATGGGAATATTGACATCATTCAAAATTATGTGGGAGTCTGAGGGAATCTTTCTGTTGGAGAAATTAATGTACAGTATTTAGTTTTCTGAGCATCGAATGTGACCAGAATTGTCTGTCCCCATTGATTGATTTTAGAAAGGTCCTGGTGCAGAGAAATTGCTGTGTTTATTCGGGAATTTATAGTACCAGACTGTGCAAAGGAAGTAGTAAATGTGAAGTGTCGAGTCATCAGCATAAGAGTGTATTAGATTGTGAGTTACAGATAGGAGGTCATTTATATGAATGAGAAAGAGGGTTGGGGCCAAAACTGATCCTTGAGGTTTGCCAGCTTTTATGGAGTGAAATTGGGAATAAAGTCCATATACCATGACCCTTATTTTTCTATTATGAAGTTAAGATGAAATTATAGGAAACAGTGATCCAAGGCCATAGTGTGACATCTTAAACATTATGGCCCAGTGCCATACTGTGTCAAATGCTTCTGAAATACTAAGTGCTATTATGTGTGTTTCACCATGTTGGTCTATTGTTTTGTTAATCTGATAGGTAAGACGGCAAAGAATGTTGACAGTTGAACATTCTTGTCTACATCCATACTGCCGATCATTGATTAATTTATTGATTTTTAGGTGCTTGATGATGTGTTTGTTTGTTAATGACTCAAAAACTTTACCGAGAATGGAAGTTATAGCGATTGGTCTATAGTTTGATGGATCAGAGTGGCCCTCCTTTTAGGAAGAAGATCGATATTTGCTTCTTTCCAAGAAGCTGGAAACTTGAGGTACAGCAGCATAAGCGGAAAAATTTAGCCAATGCAGAAGCCAACAGTGTGGAGCAATTTTTAAGTACTACTGAAGGAACTTCATCTGGACCAGTAGCTTTGTCTACTGCGAGATTCCGTAATATAGCTTGTACGTATTTTGTGTGAATTTTAAACAAGGCTTTTGAGGGGTATCAAAATCAAGTACAGGAATATTGTGATTTTCTGTATTTAGGGTTGAGTTTGTTGAAAATGCATCAACAAGAAGGTTGGCTTTTCCACGTGGGTCACTTATTAGATTTCCATTGGGGGACTGTAACGGTGGAATGGAAGAGGTGGTAGTGAAGTTAAATTTGAATGAATTAAGGGTAGACCAGAATATTTAGTTATCATTTGGGTTGTTTAGCAGTTTGTTAGCTTGTCTATGAAGAAAGTTTGATTTAGAAAGATTGATAATAGCCTTGTTTTGGCATGGTTTCTGATATTTCTTTAATAGTTAAAGGCTTCTTTAGTTTTGGTCCTTGTTTAAGAGTTATAGGCTATTGTTTTTTTGTTCTATTACTCTAGCATAGTTGTGGTCAAACCATTTAGGTGAATTACATCTTTTGCTGTAACTATGATGGGGAATGAATGTTTCCATGCCGACTTTACTGAAATCCTGTATGTGGCCCAATGTGGAATTTGCATCTTGAGAGAAAAAAGAAGTCCAAGGAACATCCATGAAAAAAATTTGGAGACCCTCCCAGTCTCCCCTGTCGTTGTGCCATTTAGTCACCACGACAGGTTCAGAGCAGGAGGGTGTTGTAGGTGCTGCCCTGGTGGCTTGTATCAGACAATGATCGAAGGATCTGAGGGGGGCTTCACTTTGACATTATAATTATCTGTATTAGTTGTTAGAAACAAGTCCAATAGATGGGAATTTTGATCGGGATTGTCTGGTGCATGGATAGGTTGACTAACTGGGTGAGATTAAATGAGTCTGCAAATAGCTCACATTCAAGACCAGAGTCATCAGTTCTGGCTGAGTAAGTGAGCCACTGATTAAAATATATCACCCAGGATAGTAATTTCTGATACTAAATGTTGAGGATACTTACTTGTAGAGACAGTCAAATAACCTCGGCTTTGGAGGGGCATTAGGGGAACAATAAACACAACAGAAATACTTGATTATACCAAAAGAACATAATATGTAAACGAAATAGTCGAAATAAGGACAATTAAATTTAGTAATATCCTTCAGGGCAATTTCTGATTTAGCAAGGCAACAAATGCTTCCTTTGCGTCTGAAAATTTTGAATCAAGACATAACCAGAAAACTTAAAACTAGCTAAATCAGAGGTGGTGCTTACTTGAGTCTCCATCAAAAATAGCAGATCTGGGGATTCAAACTGAAGGAAATTGTGAACAGAGTTGATGTTGGAGTGAAGTCCCCTAATACTGCAGAAGAAAATTTTACTGCACTTACGAGCAGTTCGGGGGTGACCGCAAACTGAAGGTGGCACAGTCTCTTGATGACGACCGGGAGGGCCCTGTGCAGACGACCCAGCCCTGCCAGTGGTGGTCATCCTACAAACAACCCCACTATTTCCCAGTATATCAGTAGACATGGTTCTTAGTGAGGGGGGAGGCAGCAGGGATGTGTTTTGAAATGTGTATGATATGTAAAGACAAGATCGGTGTTTTATGGAGAGAGGATAGCTTGTTTAAAGTAATACGATATAATGTGGATGTGTGTGTTGTGTAAGGAGGGCAGATTGATACCCTCTCATGTGTGAGGCAGAAAGATGTGTAACCAGCTACCAAGGCCTAGGAGAGAAAATGGAATCCAGGCTATTCCTTGAGTCTCCCGTTACCTTGGCGGTAGTACTTCCTTGGGCGGGGCTGCCTACAGATACCAATTTAGCCTCTCCTCTGGCTTGCTTCGGAAGAGGCCATTGACCCATAATAAGGATACCTCCTGAACTCTTGAACATCTATACTATATTCATCTTGAAATCCTATGTAGGAATTTTCCACTGTAGTCTGACCCAACAGTCATTTTTATGAGACCCACAACTTCTGATTTCACATTCTGTTTAGCCAACTTTATCCCTAGGCTCTGTACATGATTGGAGGTTGTCACGAGTCGGCTCGTGACATTAAATTTAGTGGGAAACCGCGAACTCTAGTAGAATCCCAGTGTTTATCGTTCAGTTAACCGCTCACCCGGTCGGGAGTGTTTTTAAGGCAATTTTTCAATGTCATAAATGATCGTCTTTGTGCAAGACATTGGCGCTTCCGCTGAGCGATTTGTTGTGGCCATGTTTCGCTCATTCTAGACGTTGGTAATGCGGCCACAATGCTCCCCTCTTTCCCACAATTTAGTCAGTCGAGGTTTGAGCGCCACGAAAGCAGGTTGGGCCAGAGCATGTAGTGCCGCCGTTCCTGAATTTCCACATAGTGTGATAGGCGAGAGACTCAGCGTGTGCAGTGTCCTTCCTCAGTAACGACACCCAGTCATCCGCTTAATCCACTCTTTGACTAGTATTTCTTTTTGTTTTTTCCTAGGCTTAAGAGTTTAGCTTTTGAGTGAGCGAGTGAGTGCGATCTCCTTACTTGAATTCACTTTGAAATGTATCGTAAATTTATATCTTTGTAATCAATAAATTTAACAGTTCTTTTTCTCGAGCTTAATGTAATGTAAACTCGTGTTTTATATTCCATATTAAGCTTATTCTAATTGCACCTTCTAGCTTGCATAAATGTTTTCCTTTTCATAACTGGTATTTAGGCCAGTCCTTTCGTATTAAGCTTAAAATCCGTTGTGCCATGTGGGAGTTAATGCATCAGCAAGAATCTGTTATCATTAATAGCAAGTTATTGATTGTCAGGGGTGAAGTCACGTTCTCCAGAGGCTAACAGTACTAATGAACAGCATTTGTGAGGAATTAGTCTCTGCTGTGAGAAAGTTTATAAATTCTCGTTCTTAGAGAATCGGCAAAGCAAGCTAGCATAAAGTAATCACTGCTTGATTTTTAGCAAGACAATTCATTGTCCCTGCTCTTCAGTATTATTAATAATTATCCTTTAATATTGTATAACATTTTATAAACCCCGTGACAATTGGCGACCTCATTCCAGGATATTAACTCCTAGCTCTAAAGCTATTCACGAGATAATACTCACTCGTTCATACTTAGGTATTTATCATTAAAGTCTATAGGCACTACCTTACTGGTGATTATTGATTCATTTTTATTAATTTACATAATAGTTTTCACAGTTAGTTGTTTGTTTAATTTTCTTTCTTTACCAGTTTAATTAGATAAAACTCGTCACCACTTACCTGTGCCTATATTCTTTATTCTCGATTATTGACATCTTTCTCTAAAAAAATCGCAGTCAGTACTGAGTCGCTAGTCATTTAGATTGAGCTAGCATCATGGCAGCCAACGTCGGCCTTACTGACCCAGAAAAAAATTCAAAACTACGTCCTCTCACGGTTTAATTACGAACAACAACGTGAGAAAGATGCTCGTGAAGAACGCGAAGGAGAACGTGAACACGAGCGAAAACAATGCAAGGAACATGAGGAAAACAACGCAAACTCGAGTTAGAACAAGAGCGAGAACACCGCGAATACGAGTGAGAACAACGTGAGAGAGAACGTCAACTCGAGTTCAACGAGAGAGAGAACGTGAATACGAGCGAGAACAAAGAGAACACGAACGTGCCGAGCGAGAAGCACGCGAAAAACATGAAACTGAAATGCTGAACCTCAAGCGAGATTCCTTGGCTTCAGATACATCTGGTGCAGCTGGCCCAAGTTCCACGAGCGTTCTCCCTGCACATGTTATGGCAACCCCACACATCAAGCTTTCCCCATACAAGTAAGGCGAGCGAATTGAGCCATACATAGCTTGTTTTGAAGACATGGCTCAACTTTACCAGCTGGATGATGCAGCTAAGCGGCTTCAGTTTCTTAGCCTGTTTGAGGGTCCTGCCCTCGATATTCTCCAGAGAATTCGTGGAGACAATCTCACGTATGAGATGATGAAGGCCGCACTCGTCAAAGCGTACGGTCTCACAGTTGACAATGCCAAGAGTCAGTTCATGAGGGCGCGTTTACAGGATAAAGAGACTGCCGTTCAGTTTCTTGACCGGCTTACTGCTTACTTAGATGAGCGGATGGAGAAAGATGAAACTCCTTCCACGCGTGAGGGGATAATTGACCTTATGCTGCACACGCAGCTAGAAAAGTCGTGGCCTACTGAACTTATGGCTCAACTTAAGATCTGCCAGGTCAGAGATGCCAGCCAAATGGTGAAGAAGGCTGACGCATTCCTTACTGCATATCGGTATCAAACTCGCAAGCAGCATACCTGGAACAGGAAACCTGATAAATCTGGGAAACCGTCTCAGACTGAACCCCAGCAACAAGGCCATTCTCAGAATAATGGCCAAGGTCCAAAACCGCAGAAGAACCAGGGGCAAAACACTCAGAAACCTAAGTGGAAGCGTTACAAAAAGTACCCTAACCAGCAGCAGTATCAGCCACGCAACTGACCGTCAGGACTGTCCTTTTCACCACCAGCTCAAATGAATAGGAGGCAGGAGGCGAACGCAGCCTTCATTCCTCAGTAGCAGCACGGTGGTCACGTCCCTACCAGTACAGGTACTCCCCCACAGTTCACTAGTCCTACAGCGACAGTAAACCCCCCTCCACAAATGGCCAATGTTCCATCTCTCCAGGCAGTGAGTACGACCACTCAAGTATGTAGTTCTCAAGGCACCATGTTTGCCGCATCATTTATTCAGCAGCCTAATCAGTGGCTAGCTGCTTCCTCCACAGGCCCTCCCACAGGTGACAGTGCCTTCCTTGTTCAGCCAGGGTTTGTGGGAGACATCCCTGTGAAGGTCCTGAGAGACAACGGGTCCTCAGGTTGCTCTGTCAAGCAGAGTCTAGTTCGGCCTGAGCAGTACACAGGTCGACAGATCCAAGCTAACCTTATTAATGGATCAGTGAGATTGTTCCCTGAGGCACGTATCCAGGTGGCATCTCCATTTTACACTGGTACGACACTCGCAGTTGTCATGCCAGAACCTTTATTTGACCTAATCATAGGCAATACTCCAGGTGCCAAGTATAGTTGCACCGAAGATGATGCTACTCAGACTTCGGCTGGAGTAACACGAGCCATGGCTGAGGCTCCAGACTGTCACCCCGGTGACCATTGAATCGCCACAAGATCTGATGTGTAGCCAAGTTGTTGTTCGAGAACAACATTCTGACCCAACACTTGCTGCCGTGCGAAAGAAACAAAAGGGTAGAGTGATTAAGTATTCACGGGGAGGTCAAGCCAAGTTCCTTCGCAAACAAGGACGGCTCTACCGTGAGTCACGAACACCCAAGGGCGAGGTTCAACTGCATTTTGTCGTTCCCGCTAAGTACCGCCAAGCAGTGTTAGAATGGGATCATTGTTCAGCCTCAGGAGGTCACATGAGCAAAAGGAAGACCCAGGGCCGTATCCGAGCTGACTTTTTCTGCCCAGGGATGGGACGAGACATAGATAGTTTTGTGTGTTCCTGCAATGTGTGTCCATGTAACACCAATCAGGGGTGTGTCCTTACTGCGCAGTGTGAACCCATAATCTCTGAAGCAGTTGAGAGACAGGGCAGTGGTAATGTGGGTGCAAACCTGATGTCTCAACTACTAACTAATGACTAACATGGGCAACTGTTGTATGCTGGGTTCCGTAAGATAGGCGTTCTCAGAGATTTGAGTAATCCAAGGACCAGCATGATTCCCAGTTAAAAGTGTAGACCTGACGTCTCACCTGTTGGCCCCACAGGACACAGTATGTCCAGGGCCTGTACATACCTATGTACCGTAGGTTAAGGGGGGAAGCTTGAGAACCCTGTAGAGACAGTCCAAGGCCGTGTATGAATTACCTTGTGGAACATCTCGAGCTGTGGGCCTCTCTGAGGATTCCCAGAGAATGCACAATATCCACACGAGTGTTCACACCCATGGTGGGTGTTAAAACGTGACCTGCCCGAGATTGCGTAGCGATTCTCAGCTTCCTGTTATTGGTCGTAAGTGTAGAGTTAGGTTAACAAACTGCCCGTTCTAAGAGAGTTGAGCAGTTCAAGAACTGGCATGTTTCCTGGTTAATAATGTTAGGTTAACTAGTAAACTGCCCATTCTAAGAGATTTGAGCAATTCAAGAATTGGCACGTTTACTAGTTAATAAGCGTTAACCAGTAAACTATAAGGGTTCTAAGCAATTTGTGAATTCAAGAATTACGTTTCCTGGTTAATAATGACATAAGTACTGATTGCTAGGCAGAGAGAGAGAGAAATAACAGTTTTGATGCTCCACCTTAATTCCTTTCACAGGTGCAGCTGGTGGGTGCAGTATTGCCGTGCAGATCAGCTGGTCGTCCGTCATATGCTGCCGCCCCTTCTCTTCTGCCTTGTCGTCATTATTTACTATAAATTTGCATTACATGATTTTACATGTAGATACAGTTACACCACATTTGTCACACCTACACCGTGTATTACATACATTACGCTACATAACAATTAGTTGTTAATGTAATTGTATCAAACTTTTCGGTCAGTTTGACCTGAGTACAGGATTTTTCACCGTCATCACGGAGTTTTTCCCTCAAGCTTGCTTCTATTAACGTAAATACGAGGTTTTTTCGCTCACTGGCGACTGTGACTTTCTCCTGTAGCAGGATAGCACACACACACCACAGTGTGAATCTTGTGTGATTGAGTAGGATTTATATGTATGTATATTGAATTTTTTTTTTCCTGAAAAAAAAAATTTCAACTTTTGATGCGGCGCAATGTCACAAGTCGGCTCGTGACATTAAATTTAGTGGCAAACCGCGAACTCTAGTAGAATCCCAATGTTTATCGTTCAGTTAACTGCTCACCCGGTCGGGAGTGTTTTTAAGGCAATTTTTCAATGTCATAAATGATCATCTTTGTGCAAGACATTGGCGCTTCCGCTGAGCGATTTGTTGTGGCCATGTTTCACTCATTCTAGACGTTGGTAATGCGGCCACAACGCTCCCCTCTTTCCCTCAATTTAGTTAGTTGAGGTTTGAGCGCCACGAAAGCAGGTTGAGCCAGAGCGTGTAGTGCCGCCGTTCCTGAATTTCCACATAGTGTGATAGGCGAGAGACTCAGCGTGTGCAGTGTCCTTCCTCAGTAACGACACCCAGTCATCCACTTTGACCAGTATTTCTTTTTGTTTTTTCCTAGGCTTAAGAGTTTAGCTTTTGAGTGAGCGAGTGAGTGCGATCTCCTTATTTGAATTCATTTTGAAATGTAACGTAAATTTATTTCTTTGTAATCAATAAATTTAACAGTTCTTTTTCTCGAGCTTAATGCAAACTCGTGTTTTATTTTCCATATTAAGCTTATTCTAGTTGCACCTCCTAGCTTGCATAAATGCTTTGCTATTCATAACTGGTATTTAGGCCAGTCCTTTCGTATTAAGCTTAAAATCCATTGTGCCATCTAGAAGTTAATGCATCAGCAAGAATCTGTTATCATTAATAGCAAGTTATTGATTGTTAGGGGTGAAGTCACTTTCTCCAGAGCTAACAGTACTAACGAACAGCATTTGTGAGGAATTAGTCTCTGCTGTGTACTGTTGAGAAAGTTTATAAATTCTCGTTCTTAGAGATTCGGCGAAGCAAGCGAGAATAAAGTAATCACTGCTTGATTTTTAGCAAGACAGTTCATTGTCCCTGCTCTTCAGTATTTTTCAAAAATATCCTTTAATATTGTATAATCTTTAAAAACCCCATGACAGAGGTTTCCTTTAGTCCTTTTATAAATATACTTGTTGCCACCTTATCCTGTACAGCTGCTGTTATACGGCATTTATACCCGCCAAGTTGTATTAAGTGTCTAAGTCAATGGACTGTGCTTCCTTCATAGTTAAAAATCCTGTCTTGGCTAGATTTACTTTGCCGATTATGTGTAACTTTCGTTTTTCTACAGTATCAGCAAATATTAAGGTTTTCTGTGCACCAGTATAAACAAAAGTACACACTGATAACTCCTAGTTTCCATCATTACCTTCACACCTGCAGTTGGAAATGCAGCTAGCACTGTTGCTCGACTATTTGATTTTGCAACAGTCATATTGACACTTGCGGGTTTGAGAACCTACCATCATCTTTGACCATCCTTGGACACAAAGATGATTTCCCTTTGTTGCATTTGAAACAAAGATTTAATAATCTTTTACACTCTGTGGGTTTGTGTTCTGTATTCCAAAAAGTAACACAACACACCAATTCATTTAGCCTCACTATCCTAGAGGCATAATATGGATAATTCTGACAAAATACAGTGGAATGTTCAATACACAATGCACAACCTTTCCTCTCCATCACCGTGGAAGTCTACCTCTTTATTATCATTTACTTGTCCATTCTTAGTCCTTGGTAATTTCAGATTTTATGGAGCTATTAAAAGTCTGATCAGCTGATCGGGTCAGGTGCACGGAAGGGGATGAGTCCATTCTGATGTGGCAGGATTAAACCAGCTCTGCTATCGAGGCATGCTGCGGATGTTGCTTGATTGCACTGTTCAGTTGACCCTCGTGCAATGTGATGCGGTGAGGAGCGGTCTCTTCTCCCCTTAGAGGCTAAGACACGAGTAAATGTGTGTACAAGGATGAGTGTTTCGTGCGTATGTCGTCCTGTTTGGGCTATCCCCTGTTAGAGGAGAAACAGCCCAGGTATATAGATAGATAGTGTTACTTATGGCTGATCTAATTGCTTATATTTTCATGCATCATTCAGAGCACTTATTATTCACTTGTGTTGTTAACATCATGCTTAGCACCTGTGTGAAGAGAGAAGAGTTTTATAAATATCAAACCATGTGAGAACAGCTGGCCTGGTTTCATGTTGTGTGTTGTCGCTTGTCAGAGTATTATCCCATGAGGTGAAATTTATCAGTAGGAGTTTCTATCACTGACTGATAAACAATTTTGAGCCTTTCTGATGTGTAAGCTAATGCACACATCCATTTCTGCTTTCCCTGGAGTCGTTGTTGCCATTAGAGCTATCTTTTCGTGTCTGCCTATGTTAGTTTCGACCTTGTTAGTAAGTTTCTGTTATGCCTCTCGTGCGTCTTTATTTTTTCTTTTCTTTTTTAACAGAACGGAGGAAGGAAAAACAAATGGGGAAAAAAAATAATCCATACACCAGATTACTGGTGTCCTGTGTTGATAAAATATCTGTAACAGTTAGACTTGAACAGTCGTAGGTTGAAATTTGGAGGAAAACAACTCTGGGGAAGCGAGTTCCAGAGAGATGCAGTTAAGGGAATGAAAGAATTCTGATAGGCAGAAGTTCTGCAATATGGTTGAGTGACATTCCAGTCATGAGCGCTACCAGATGCCCGTGTAGCACGAGGGAAGGCATGGAGAGGTGGCACCATGGACGCAACTTCGTCTGAGCATTTGCCAAAAAAATATCTGTAAAATAATGCAAGGGAGGCAACATTCCTTCTTACTTGCAGGGGAGGTAGTTTATATGTAATGGCAGGGTTGTTAATGATTCTAACAGCTTTATTCTGAATTTTGTCTAGTTGTCTTAATGCACCCTCTCCACAACCATTCCACAAGGGTGAGCAATATTCAAGCTGAAAGCACACATGACTCTTATAAATTATAGCTAACTGCTCATCGGCGAAGAAGTTACGGACTCTGTACAATAATCCAAGTTTCTTTGAGGCGGTTTTAGCAAGTGATCTGACATGAGAGGTCCAGCTGAGGGCACTGTTAAGTGAGACACCAAGAATTTCAATAGTTTTGGAGATGGGAATATTAGTAGCACTGAAGGTTATGTACGAATCTGGTAATATTTGTCTATCAGTAAACTGTATATAATTAGTTTTACTAGCATTAAAAGAGACAAGGTTGTTTTGTCCCCATTCACTGATTGTAGATAGATCTTGATTTATGGAGATGGCTGTACTGAGTTGAGAGGTAGAGATATTAGACTTTGTAAATGGATGTCTGAGTGTGAATGAATTATGTAGTGTTGAGTCATCTGCATATGAGTGAATGGGATTGTGAGTGACAGATAAGAGATCATTAATATGAACCAGAAATAGGGTTGGCACCAGAACTGATCCCTGCGGCACGCCGGCGTTAATTGAGTGGCAATTCGAATATACATCATCTATTTTTACTCTTATTTTCCTATCACTAAGATAAGAAGAAATCAAAGGAACAAAAGATGTTAGTCCATAGCAAGGGAGTTTGGACAGCAGGGAACGGTGCCATACTCTGTCAAAAGCTTTAGAGATATCAAGAGCTACTGCATGAGTTTCTCCAAAAAGATCAATTGATTGATGGATGGTATGAGTTAAGAGATTGAGTATGTAAATGGTGGATCTTTCGTGGCAAAAACCGTATTGTCTATCACTAATTAAGTTTTTGGATTCAAGATGTTTAACAATATGCTTATTAATTAAAGTTTCAAATACCTTACCAAGAGAAGATGTGATGGCTATTGGTCTGTAACTGGAGGGGTCAGACGAACTTCCTTTCTTCGGAATTGGGTGGATATTGGCTTCATTCCATGAATTTGGGAATAAAGAAGTACGTATGCATAGTCTGAATAATTTAGCTAGGACAGAGGCAAGTTCAGGGGAACACTTTTTCAAAACAATTGGCGGGATTCCATCTGGGCCTGGAGCTTTGTTGGTAGGTAAATTGTCTGGGATGGATTTTACGAATCTTGTCTGTATTTTAAGTGGGGCAATTTCGGGAGAATCAAGTTCCAGTACTGAGACATTCTGGCTGGTATCATCTATGGTAGAGTTTCTTGCAAAGGTAGCCTACTAGCAAAGATATCTGCTTTCCCACGTGGGTCATTTGTAATATTGCCATCTGAAGATTTTAGTGGGGGAATGGAAGATGACTTGTTAAAGTTATTATTGAAAGAATTAAGAGTTGACCAGAATATTCTATTGTCATTAGGGTTGTTAAGTAGTTTTGATGCTTGCTTTTGAAGAAAGTTTGATTTAGATAGATTTAATACAGCTTTTGCATGATTTCTAGCAATTTTAAATTGGGAGAGTGATTCAGATGTTTTTGATTTTAAGTCAGAGTTATATGCTAATGACTTTTGGGCTGTTGCTCTGGCACAATTGCCATCAAACCATTTTGGAGAGTTTGATCTTTTAGTGAATTGTTGACTTGGTATGAATAAATCCATACCAGCTAGTATTAAGTCGCAAATGTGGGACTGGGAAGAATTTTGATGACTAGAGAAGAAAGACTGCCATGGAACATCAGCAAGATAATTTCTAAATCCATCCAAGTCTGCCCTGTCAAAGTGCCATCGGGTCACCCTGACAGGTTCGGAATGGGGAGGTGTAGGAGGGTTAACTAATGAGGCATTGATGAGATTGTGGTCAGAGGATCCAAGTGGTGACAGTACCTCTATCCTGTATTGATCTGGATTATTTGTCAAGAATAAATCCAAGAGATGGGCATTATGGTCAGGATTATCAGGTATTCTGGTTGGTTGCTTTACCAACTGGGTGAGATTAAACGATTCCGCAAACAGCTCGCATTCTAGACCAGCGTCGTCAGTCCGAGCAGAATGCAATAACCATTCAACATTGTGTATGTTAAAATCACCCAAAATGGTAATTTCATTGCCAAGGGCAAGGTCAAGGTTACTCAACTGAGTGGATATGGAATCAAATACACTGGGTTCCGAAGAAGCATTGGGGGAACGATAAACTGCACAGATATATTTGGTAATGTTTTGGCAATTTAATTTATATAATGAGTAATCAAAACTGGATGAAGTGAAGTTTAAAATAGTATCAACTGCATATTGGGATTTGATATAACAACAGCTGCCGCCCTTGTTTCGAAAGTTTGTAAGGAGATGGTAACCGGGAAAACAAAATGGAGATATATCAGTAGAGGGTGAGATTTGTGGTTCTGTGAGGAAAAGGGCCAAAGGGGATATGGACTGAAGGAAAAAATGAACTGAGTTTAAATTTGTGGTAAGGCCGCGGATGTTGGTCAAGAATAAGGCCGCACCGTCACCTCTTCGCCGACGAGCATTCCCGGAAATAGCAACAGTCGCTGCTGGCACAGTCGCTTGATGGCGACTGGGAGGACCCTGTGCCTCCAGCCCTACCCTGCCGGTGGTGGCAATCCGAGGTACCACCTCATTTGATTGTAAGATTGCAGTGGCCATTACTAAAGATGTGAATAGAAGGTGTGATATGTTATGCGTATGTAGTGTGGTGTAGACAGTTGAAGGTAGAGGTATTATGAGAGCATGCTGGCCTACTCTCTGTGTAAATGAATGCACTGAAAATGTTCAGAAAAGGGAGATGGTCAGGATCAAGTCCTGAAGTCTGGTGAAACGGGAGCTCCAGCTCTCCCTATCACCAGCTTGCCATCAACCTCGGGAGTACTGCCCTGTTCGGCTGGTGCTACAGTCTACTCTGAGGCTGTACAGCCACGATCCACAGTTTCTACCATACCCTGGCTACTCAGAGGTGAGGAACATAATAATGCCCTTCTGGTCGGGAGCTGCGAGAGTTCTGGCGCTTCCCTAGCCATTGGATGAGACAGTGAATACATTGCTTCTGTCTGGGTTTCAGATTGCCAACATTAACAGGTCTCGATATGTATGTATGAATATTCACCAGAAGTCATATATATATATATATATATATATATATATATATATATATATATATATATATATATATATATATATATATATATATATATATATATAATTGTTTATTAGTATTAGGTATCAAAAGCATGTAATACTGAAGGAAATGTAATCGCTATTTAATAAGCTGTGATTCGCCAGTGAATATTATAGTGTTGTCATGATGTTTTAAACAGGGTTGTGTTAACTGTGTAATTATTACGCTTTAATAAAACTAGATTAATAAAATCGAAAATGTCTCTACAGTCAGTGTTTTACATAATGTCACGTCGCGAGTCATCTTGGTTTTACCCCTTTGAATGGTAGGCCTATGTGCTTATATATTCAATTAATACTGAATACATAAATATATCAGCCTACGAAGCTTGACTTTGTGTGGAATTACACTGTAGCCTTTTTTTATGTCATTTTCATCAAGCACAACCCATGACCCACCGTCATTTTGCACCTGTTTTTTATATCCTACACACACACACACACACACACACACACACACTCTCTCTCTCTCTCTCTCTCTCTCTCTCTCTCTCTCTTTCTCTCTCTCTCATTTGAATATTCGTCACTAACCACGTTTTATCATAATCCCAGTCCATGTTTTACCCTGCATCTGTATAATAATTAATGCACATCTAATCAGTGTAATGAAAATGGTTAACATATTTCTACTCGAAATGCATATAGGTATACAGCCATGACATGGCCACTGTGAACATGAAAATGAAGACGGCTGTGTTTGTCGAGGGAAGGAGGGAGTGAACCAAAAAAGTTACTTAACAGCCAATGAAACGGGTAATGTTCGACCACAAGTCTTCTTTGCAGAGCAGGAGGAGGCATCACACCATTACAGTTCTAGGGCTTGTCCAGGTTAGCTGGATACTCATTTCATTGGTTCTACTTTGGTTCTACACAGTCTGCAAAGGCTGAGTATGAAGTTGAATAATGTGTAACACAGGCGAGCCATTTAGGAAATAATTAGCAAAGTGTCCCCTTTATTGTCCTATATCAGCTTTATCCCAGTTGCTTCCCAGCCCACCCGTCTGCTTGTCCCAGTATTTGCTAGCCCTCCTGTCTAGCTATCACTTGCTCGTCTGGTGTCTTCGAGTGCACGCTGCAGTAATACGGGTCTGTAAATTGAAGTAAGTTGGATACTCATTAGCTTGGGTCTGCCATGGCCATTAACCCATCCACGTTACAGTGTTTGGCCGAAGTGCAGAATCCTGTAGAAACAATTACCTCCATGCATATATTCGTCATGTGACCTTTCCCAGGAACTAACTTTGCACAACATAATGTATTTCAGGTGCATGGTGTGTGTATTCTGCTTGCCTGTCTATGTCTTCGTGTCTGCTGGAGTCCTTTTTGATATTTGTTTCAGTACACCGGTAAGTTTTGTATCACTGTTGCCAGATTAGGTTTAAGCCACAAGCTTTAGTATAATATGGTGAGTTTGGTGTATGCCTACTCGCCAGCCTTATGAGGTTATCGCTATGGTAGGATGATTATAAACTGACACTTACCACGATTTAGTAACATGTAAGATGCAGGTCACTTAATATGCAATATAATGTTGGAAACCACTAATGTGTCATGGGGAAGTACAGTGATGACACTGAACCAATATTCACATGGAGGTAGTACATGTAAAATCACGACACGCAACTTGTTTACATGTTGAGAAAAAGCTAGTATCTTATGAGAGTAAGAGTAATCAGGGATTACCTTTGGTATATGGCAACTTGAGCCTTATTTTGCTAATTAATGATGATCTCAACGGTAATACAGCAGCTACTTTTGAATGTCTTGTTGGTATATACCAAAAGCAGCACTATTGTTTCCAAACACTGCAATTGCTGTAAACAGTTTTAAGTGTACTGTCAGTTACGAGTATATTAGATTTCATTATAAAGCTGTCATAGTTTTCTGGTTTTCCCAACATGTTTAATGGCTGGTATATTCTGGTGCTGGATTATTTTAAGCCAAAAACAGTTTGTGAACGCTGCCGACTGGGAACGCGATAGCTCATCACGAAATATGCTTGCACATTACAAATTATTTGCAAATTATATTGCTTAATTTATGAAGTCGAATAATTGTAAATATATGTAAGTATATTTTTGCTTTAGAATGATCATTTATTTTGACGTCAGTAATGTTCGATGTAACCGATTTGTAACGTGCCTAAGGCTGCATTTACTATCACTGAGTCAGTAGTCAACCAGTGGCTGGACTTCATTGTTGATACATCGTCTCGCTCTTTCTTGTTTCTGTATGAGAAAAAATATTTTATACAAGAAATACAGAATATTTAGCGTTGGGTAAACTGGAGAACTTAATTGAATACATTTAATTATACAAAATTTGTTTACATAAAGTGAACGTTATGTTACCACCAAGCTCAATCATGTGTAATTTTCCCTAAGAAAATAGGTTTGAGGATTACTTTAGATTCCCACTCTGTGGGGATATCACATTTCTGTTCAGTCTGTCAAACTGATAAGGCGATATTAACATGTCACTGTGTAATCCGTGTTGCCCGCTATTACCTGTTCACTTGCGCGGACCCTTCTGTTACTATAATAACTGTAATCAGTGTTGGCAAACTTATTTTTCTTGTTGCAATGGTTAACATACACATAACTGTCTGTGTCGTTGCATTTTGTATTGTTTTAATGTGGCTGCATAATAAATGTGTACTGGTAACAGTTATTGCTACACTTTTGTTTTTTGTTGTTGTAGGTATGGATGCACATCCACAAGGAGGGGTGCGAGGTCCAAGGACATGTGCTAATCGTCCTGAGGTCATCACAAGGAGAACCCTAATAGTTGGTTACCACAAGGCGGGGAAGGGGATATGGGACATCAGCAGGCTTATGGGTATCTACACAGCGAAAGTTCAGCCGTGGGTAAGCCGATTCGAGACAGAAGGTCATATCTTAACAAGTCCGAGACCTGGAGGTCCACGTGTCACGACGGCAAACGAGGACGAGAGACTACGACAGGCAGCAGGCAGACGACCACTGGACAATGCCATTAAGTTAACTAGAGATGTCTGCCTACGTTGTTCCCCTGTAACCACAAGGCGATGACTGAAGGAGGCTGCATTGAACTGTTTCATCCCTGCAGTTAAGGAAACTTTAACAGAGGCACAACGGCAAAGCCGCCTTAGATATAGTCAAACTTATATGAACGTCGGCCTGGATTTCTGGAGGTCTGTCATCTTCACAGATGGGACTACCTCCTTCTCAGTGGCTACACTAGGCCGCCAATGCTGGCGAAGAAAAAACACAATCTGAAGTGAAACACATTAATGAAAGAGCAAGAAGTGGCAGAGTTAATGTCTCCTTTCATGGCTGGATGTGGTGGGGGGGGGGGAGTAGGAGAATTGTCAGTTATTGAGGGACATTTAAATTCTCAGAAATATATTAACATCCTTCAAACCTCCCTTCTACCTTCAGTAAGGGCTTATGCCATCCCAGAGCCTGAATCCATCTATCTTGTGCAAGACCTATCACCAATACACACCAGCAGGGCAGTCATGGCTTGCTTTGAAACACACCCACGGATCAGATTATTAGAGTGGCCCACTAAAGGTTGCGATTGCAACCCCATAGTGAATCAGTGGGCGTTGAGAAAAAGCTAGTGGGCGTTGATGAAGCAGGAGTGGGGAGTAAAGGAAAAAACTAGAGAGGCAGTGAACAGCAAGAGAGGTATAGGAGGGCATGAGACGAACCCCAAACATCTGCAGTAGGCTAGGAGACTCAATGCCAGGACGTTTGGAGCTTGTAATAAAAGCAAATGGGCGATGGACAAAGTATTAAGACATTAAATGTAAATATGTATATATGTGTGAAATATAATGATATTGCACCATCCTTTGTTTTAATAACATACCTGGATTGTGTTTGTATGATAGGTTTGACATATGGTAACAGTAACACATAGGAATGGTTATGTTACAGAAGAAATGGTTGTTACAGAAGAAATGGTCTACTTAAAAGATTAGTATGAATCCATGAATATTTTTAAAGCTAGTGATTCAGTAAAAATAAACTACTCATCGGACATCTTTCTACTTTAATGAACAGCATCACCCATTGAAACGCTTTATATGTAATCACGTTGTGGACTGCTAACGATATAAACCTGCCTAGTCT
This sequence comes from Coenobita brevimanus, assembly GCF_032717465.1. Taxonomy (NCBI): domain Eukaryota; kingdom Metazoa; phylum Arthropoda; class Malacostraca; order Decapoda; family Coenobitidae; genus Coenobita; species Coenobita brevimanus. Next base: position 21,920,164 of record NC_137008.1, on the reverse strand, counting down.
TATAAATCGTTGTTTACAACACGCGTAAATAGTGCTTGAGGCCTTCAACAATGTGAAATGTAGATGTCAAATGGTAATAATTAGTTCTCAGAAAATTTGCTTGACTAATGTGCTCGTCATGAACAGGAATCATGGTTTAAAGAATAATACCAAATGAGGATGGGCCTTTATTGACGACGTTTCGCTACTGCTTCTTGGTGTCAAAAGCGTATCCCAGAGCCTTCGTGAGCCTTAAGTAACAGCGACATGGGTGAGGGAGGGGACGGGAGGTGGCAGGGGAATACTGGGGGGGGTCCATCTGGGGGATGGCGGGGTGGATGAGGTAGGGGAGAGACGGCGTAGGTGTCGGGAGAGGGGGATGGGGAGGTCTGGAGGGAGAGACATAGCGAAGAGAAGGAAAAGAAGAAATGGTAAGAGTTAGGGGAGATATATATATATATATATATATATATAAATAAATAAATATATATATATATATATATATATATATATATATATATGTATATATATATATATATATATATATATATATATATATAAATAAATAAATATATATATATATATATATATATATAAAGTATACATGTATATACATATAAATATTAATAATTACTATGGTATTGATGGAAACAGTGGTATTTTGTGTGTGTGTGTGTGTGTGTGTGTGTGTGTGTGTGTGTGTGTGTGTGTGTGTGTGTGTGTGTCCCAAATGTATGGTGATAAGTGGGCGGGGTGGGCAATCGGTGGATAAAGATGGAGGACGAGGGAGTGGACCGAGGGAAAGAAAGGGGGATATATAGAGACAAGGAAAGGGGGATGGAAAGAGTAAGACAGAGGTTGCTGGATATACATATATATATATATATATATATATATATATATATATATATATATATATATATATATATATATATATATATATATATATATATATATATAATTAAATAGAAATATATTTAATATATATGCTTAAGTCTGGTGAATATTCACACAGCCTACTTATCGAGACCTATTAATACTGGCAATCTGAAACCCGGACAGAAAGAAATGTATTCACTGTCTCATCCAATGGTTAGTGAAGCGCCAGAACTCTTGCTGCTCCCGACCAGAAGGGCATATATTCTTCACCACTGAGTAGCCAGTGTGGTAGAAACTGTGGATCGTGGCTGTTCATAACGGTCGGGCTATCTATTACTTAGTGTACTTTGCGGCTTTAATTAGACCAGGGTGTTGGTATGCTCTCCTCTGGAGCTTTTTGTAAATAGTAGTATATCTGCCACATATGAGTTAATAATTATTAATTAAGAGTGTCAGCACATGATTACTTATTAGGTCTTACTGATAATGCGGTTATAAGAACTGCTAATATAGAGTCATTCCAATTGCTCTTGGTAATGTCACCTATTTTATTCAAGTGTCAAGAGTTTGTATCTTTATTTTTATGCCAGGTCATTATTGCACCTCCCGCAGTTTTACAACCCAGGGGTTAGTTTCAGTGTTATGGTTTGCCTATATTATTGTTGGGTGCAACTTGAGGATAATTTCTGCAAGTCTTAGTGTGACAATCGTGTTCGAACCTCTTTGATTTTGTTCTTGTAGCTTCAAGTTAGTGTTAAGTAAATTTAGCTAAGTTTTTATTGCCTATTTCATTCGTCCCTTTTGGTCACTGCTAGTTGTTTTATACTTTATTATCATAAATGAAGAGAAGTTGTGAATGAATAAATGATGACGCAGCCCTGAGGGGATATTCTCCCGCATTTGATCTGATCAGCTAGTCAGGTCAGGTGCTGGTAAGGGAATGGGTCTGTTATGATGTGGCAGGGATAAACCAGCTCTGCTGTCGGGCCCTGCTGTGGATGTCACTGATTGCACTGCGCAGTTGACCCTTGTGCGCTGTGGTTCGGTGAGGATCTGTCCCTTCTCCCCTTTGGGGCTAAGATGCGAATGAATGTGTTTGAATGGATGAGTAAATGGGGAGTGTGTCGTCCTGTCTCGGCTACCTCCCTTTCCTTGGGGGAAGCAGCCTAGGTATATAGATAGATAGATAGACCATTTCCCCCCCTTTGAGCTTACGACTTGGTGTGGCTAACCGTCCCTTTTGTATTCTAAACTTTCCGTTGCACACTTTACCTTGATCTGCAGGCAGGCAGTTAGGCCTTTAGCCCCACCTCGTCGTAACAATAGATAGAATAAAACTGCCAACATCTGAGACTGGCTTAGGTTTCACAGCCATTTGGTTAGTGGTCCCTTTACTTCAACCTTTGGTTTGCCTTCAGCAGTCTTCACTGTTTCTTGCAAATGTTTGCAAAGCTGCATTAAGCCTTCCTTAGACTCCTTAGAGGAGAAATGATCTTTCTGGTACCATACAATGCATCCTTGATTATAGATATTACCTTTAACCCGCCCCCATCCCGACCACTTTTCCACCACTGACTCCCCCCAATCCCGACCATTTTAGGAAAATTCTTTTTTTGGCTCAAACCTTCGCTTTTGGTGAGAGACATCGAAAATTCATAGAGAAATCGCTCACCTGAGGTTTTAAATACTCATTACAGGTAGGAGTGCCTCCTTACCTTACTGGGTTTTCCATCAGGCTGGCACCAAAGAAAACGAGTTCTATGGAAGGATAACTATTTCACACCACTCATAAACGGTATTTATTTATTTACTGTTACGAATTTATATGTAGTACAAGAGTATATTGGTTTTCAAGCAGTAATATAGGCATTATAAGCATTGTTTCACTCACTAATACCTGACCTTTTTTTTGCCACATTACCTGATCATCATTTCTAACTGTTTCTTCCTCTAATACTATGTAAAGTTTGTCCTCCACATTGTCATTGATTGGGGAATCACTCTGGCCCTGAATTTCGTACCGTGGCATGACATGGCTATACTGGCCAGATCACTGATAACAGGTGAATTGCTGAGACAATGGCATGCAGGGGGGGGGAGGAGGTCATGCTGGGTAAGGCATTGTCCCTGCCTGGCATCTTGTTGAGGAAGGTCTCACGTGTATACGTACCAAAAATGACTCGCGAAAATTGAAAATTATGCAAATTAGGGATCTTGCAATTTTTTCGCGTTTATGTACGTCGATGGGATTGGCAGTGACAAAACGTGTGGACGTAAAAGAACGTCGACGGGACGCCGCGGGTTAAGGTTACAGTTCTGGAAAGCACCCAATCTGTTGTTTTTACATCTTCGTAGGTACCTAAAGCTTTTAAATCACAACTCATTGCAATCTGAACATTTTACAAAGAATCAAAATCACGTTTAGGCATGGGTAATTCTATTAAAGTCTTGAGTAACTGGGTAATGACCAACTCCCTGTCTTCATAATTCTGTCTGAGGATAGTCAAACCCGTCTCACAATTACACTCTGCAACAGGTAATTCGCTTATCATCTTATAAGACGTGCCTTTAACCTGTCCTAACATATAGGAGAATTTACTAACCATAGAGAGGTCTGTTCTGTCATGGACTAATCATTTGAATACATCCCCCAAAGATTTCCATTTTAGTTCTCCATCAAACTCTGGAAGCGTAGTCTTTGGTAGTGTGATTTTACAACACCAGTCTAAACCTCGAGTTTCTGCACAAGAATCATCTAATTTTGTTTCAAACAAGTTTACGATATTCATGTATTACTCTAGGTTATTTCCATACGTCGTACTTTCTTATTCACACAGATCTGTATTATCTTCCTTCACATTAGCTGCTTCTAAACTGCTATAACATTCATCATACTGAGTCAATTTGCCCTTTAAGATGTTCAAAAGACTTTCTAAATGCTCTCTTGACAATGATATTCCTCGATTTCTTACAGTCGTTTATAACTCTTGTTACCCATCCTACCTTACCACTCGTCAACTTCTTTAAAAATGAAATGGACATTTTCAGTGATTACCTTAAGTGAATACTACAACCTTCAAAATTCCTATATTTTCACTTTAAATTCAGTTGATTGTGGGAAAACTTTTAAACCTTTCCCTGGGTTGTTAAACCGCATGAGTTGTAGCCTACTGTTCGTCCCACAATAACAATCCCACAAATTAAACACCTATAATTTTTATCCTGAGTCCAGATGCGGCTGGTTTTTAATACTCCATTGAACCACCCATGGAGTGAACACCTAGGTGTCCCACTTACATTCTGTGAAATTAATGATTTTCATCAGGACAGCCTTTTTATCGTGACGGTTCCAATGCATACTGTCAGCAAGGGTTGCCTGGAATAGTTGGGCATTAAAATGAATAAAGTCCCTTCTGCTCCATATTCTTTGCAACTAATTTATATGTGCCGCAGCTAACTGGTGCATCGTACGGTGGACTTCTGGGCTCTTGAAGAGTTATGGCTATAGAAGAGTTACACGACCCTTCAATAGCCCCAATCACTGCAGTAATATTCTCCACTATGTCATTCACCTCCACAACCTCACGACATTGCCTGACAGAAAAAGGATGGTACATAGGTGTTCCCAATCCAATACGTCATATAACCATTCATCCCTTGAAAATCAACTAGCTTTTCCTCCCATTGCCCGACATATACGTATTTCTGTGTCTGGCAACGCCACTGTTTGCGGAGTCAGGCTATGACCCACAAATGCAACCTTATACCCACTTAAAGCCCCTGCACACATCTGTACTCCTCACTCGGGTCACCAAAATGTCAGAAATTTTAAAGGTATTCTTTTATCAAGACACCAAATGTTAAATCTAAGTAATAGGAGTCTCCCTGAGTGAGAGAGGTATAAACGGACACCCTAATTCACCTATTATTATCTGCTTTATCCTAGCTAGCTCCCCTTGATTTGGCCAAATCTTAAAGGAAACTTGCTGTAGCAAGATAAGTCGGACTAACAGATAATAATGGGCTTGCTGTCTTGGTTGGGTTGTGTGGGTCTAATCCAAGCGTCCTTAAGTGCAGTAGGTACAGTGCTCTCCCGTTAGCTAGCTGACTTGAACTGAACTAGAAGTGGTGTATAACCTCTTTTATTGGATTCAGAGAAGCTAAATATGACTTAATACGATTACTTAAATACAGTGAATTACTTCACGAAATTTACAAGCATGGCTTAACAAATTAAACTTACAGTGGGGCACCAACTTTCGCTACAGCAGGATTCGCGGAATCCACTTTCGCGGCATGCACCAAATATTCCCTAACTTCCACTTTCGCTTGAAAAAAATCGATTTTCGCGCACAAATTTTGGGTTTGGGACAATATTTTGAACTTTGAATTTCCTGCACCGCCCGCCTGCAACCCACCGCCATCTTGAATGACGTCATGTCAACACTCTGTCCACCCATTCCCGCCATTGTGTACAAGCGTGCTAGCTCCATTGTGTTGGATTCCCACGGTTCAGTGGCCTCTACTATACCTGGTAGTGTGGGGAAAGGGCCTGGTGGTGTGGGGGGAGAGCCTGGTGGTGTGGGGGGAGGGCCGGGAGGCAGTGGTGGTGATAAAAAGTGGCCGGGACATTCAAAGTCGGGAGGAAAGGCTCGGATACTTACCCCCAACATACATTAAACACCTCAACCTGGTCTCTGTGGTATGTTTCTCCTCATATAATGTGTACTGTACAGTTTTTATTGTTTGTATCTCACAATGCAATGTACAGTAGTGATTTGATGTACTGTATTGCAAGTGAAAATGAAAATCTGATGTTACTTTAGGATAACCTGGAACCAATTAGCCTTTTTGCCATAAAGACAATGCCCCAACTTTCGCTAATTCCACTTTCGCGCATTATTTTTGGACCCAATTAGGCGCGAAAATTGATGACCCACTGTAGTTTTAAATAAAAAACAAAAGACATTCGTATTACCTATGTTAAGATAAACAGTATAACACCTTCCATTTTCCATGTAACCATACCACACATGCGCAGTCATGAACATGGAATATTCCTATAATTATTGTAAATTTATACACGAATTTATATCATTACTGTCCATAAAAGGTTAAAAGCAGCAGCATTTAGTTTATAAATAATAAAGATTATTAACCAGAAAACTAGGGCAAATCCTAGGATTATTAAACCACTTTGAGCCGGCAGTGTATGTTCTCTGGCGCGCATTTACTGCTACACACAGAATACCTCCTTGTGGGGGAAATAGTTTTCACAAAGGGAATTCCAAGCCCCTACCATGCACTCCTATCTATCTATCTATATACCTAGGCTGCTTCCCCCAAGGAAAGGGAGGTAGCCGAGACATGACGACACACTCCCCATTTACTCATCCATTCAAACACATTCATTCGCATCTTAGCCCGAAAGGGGAGAACGGACAGATCCTCACTGCACCACACTGCACAAGGGTCAACTGCGCAATGGAATCAGTGACATCCGCAGCAGGGCCCGACAGCAGAACTGGTTTACCCCTGCCACATCATAACAGACCCATCCCCTTACCCGCACCTGACCTGACTAGCTGATCAGACCAAATGTGGGAGAATATCCCCTCAGGGCTGCGTCATCACTTATTCATTCACAATTTCTCTCCATTTATTTCTGTCACGCATAGCCACTCTTCCTTGCTCAACGGACATCCCTCTCACATCCAACGCTCTCTTCACACTGTCCATCCATCCTATTCGTGGTCTTCCTCTCAGCCTTACACCTCTCACATCAGATCTAGTTATCTTTTTCACCAATCGCTCATTATCCATTCTCTCCATATGCCCAAACCATCGCAACACCCTCTGCTCAACTCTACCAGCCATCTCCCAAACAACTCCAGTTCTCCTTCGCACTTCATCATTTTGCACCCGATCCATACGCGTCACTCCACACATACTCCTCAGACACCTCATCTCCATTACATTCAAACTTTTCCTCTCTGCTACACGCATATTCCATGTTTCAGCCCCATATAACGCAGTCGGTACCACAACACCCTCATACAGCCTTCTCTTTACATCCATTCTAAGCGAACAACATCTAAACACTTTTTTCATTCCTCCCAGCACCTTTCCTACTTCATTTCTTCTAAACTTCACTTCTGCATCTATTCTTCCATCCACAGCAACATGTGACCCTAGATATTTAAAACAATCTACCTCCTCAAGCAACTCACCATTCAAAGCTATATTCATCCCCCTACCATCTACCAACCTCGTACACTTCATCACTTTACTCCTATTCTCATTTACTTTAAATTTCCTCCTTTCACACACCCTTCCAAACTCCTCTACCAACTGTCTCAATCTCTCCTCTGAATCAGTCACCAGTGCAGTATCATCTGCAAACAGCAGCTGCTTTAGATTCCACTCTCCACCATCAACATTCACCAGACTAAGACCTCCACCTAAAACTCTTGCATTCACCTCCCTTACAACACCATCCATGTAAATATTAAACAACGAAGGCGACATCACACATCCCTGTCGCAGCCCCACTCTCACAGGAAACCAATCACTCACAGCATTTCCCACTCTTACACACGCTCTGCTATTTACATAAAAACTTTTCACCCCTTTTAGTAACCTACCATCAAGTCCATACAATCTTAAAACAGTCCACAAAGCCTCCCTATCAATTCTATCATACGCTTTCTCTAAATCCATAAATGCCCAAAACACATCCTTGCCTTTCGCTAAATACTTTTCACTTCTCACAGCAAACACCTGATCAACGCATCCCCTCCCTCTCCTAAAGCCACTCTGCTCATCACCAATCACTCCCTCTGTACCCTCTCTAACTTTCATAATTAACACTCTACCATACACCTTACCTACAACACTCAACAGACTTATACCCCTAAAGCTAGTACATTCATACTTATCACCCTTGCCTTTATACAACGGGACCACACAAGCACTTGTCCAGTCAATTGGCACCATACCTTTCTCAAAGCACACATTCAACAATCTTACTAACCAGTCAACAATATTCACTCCACCACCCTTCAGGCATTCCACAGCACACCCATCCATACCTGCAGCTTTCCCTGTTTTTATCTCCTTTACTGCCTTCTCCACTTCCTCCTTCGTGATCAAAAAATCATTCAAATCTCCCAACACATTTATTCCTTGCACCCTTCCATCCGCCACAATCTCAGCCACCCTTTCCTCCTCTACATTTAACAATCTTTCAAAATACTCCGCCCATCTCTTCCTTCCTGCATCCATTTCAGTTAACATCCTTCCATCCTCTGATTTTACTCGTTCTTCCTTCCCAGACTCTCCCTTTCGCACCCTTTTCACCTCCTTCCAAAACATTTTCTTATTCTGTTGAAAATTCTCTGTCAGCTGCCTACCCCACCTCTCATTTGCTGCCACTTTAGCATCACGCACAGCCCTTCTCGCTCTATTCCTCTTTTCCTTATACCTTTCATGTGACATCTCATCCTTCCTCTGCAGCCACACTTCATATGCACGTCTCTTCTCAGCCACAGCCATACTTACTTCCTCGCACCACCATTCACTTCCTTTTCTTACACCACCACCCACACGTCTCACACCACACACCTCTTCTGCATGCCCCACCACTGCAATCTTAAACAACTGCCATTCCTCCTCCACACTGCCATTTTCCCGATCTTTCACTGCGTTCCACTTATCTTTCAATTTCTCCTGATACTCTATCTTTTTCTCTCTTATATCCAACTCACTCACTTTCAAAACCTCCCTGCCACACCTAACCCTCCTAGCTCTCACTCATCTCTTACCTACTCTTAACTTTCCCTCCACCAGGTAGTGGTCAGACATACCTCCACTCTCCTCTCTCAGAACTCTCACATCCAACAATCTTCCTATTACATTCCTATGCACTCCTCCATACAAAATTTATACTATGAGCTCCATTCATTGTCATTTTCCTAACCTCATCTACCTCCATACTTCTCTTTCAAACTTACTGATTTACCATACTTACCTACTCATTTTTATGGCCTACAAGAGGTCATCCCATCTTCAGACTCACTAATGTATACCTATTCACCAATCAGTATATCCTTTACACCACCCAATGCATATTCATTCTCTCCATCTAACCATAGACCTACCGTTCAAGCATGCATTATTTAACTCTGTTATCCACGAATTTCCTAATCCAAAATGAATTTCATTATTTCTTTTCCTATTCACTCTCTCCACTCCACAAGCATTTATCATGAACACTGTCTCCAATGTTTTAAATGCTGATTTATAGTGTTCATGGCATACCAACACCCATTTGTTAATGTGAGTACTAATACTGTTTCATGCAATCTTCTTGCACCTGTCATGCTTAGATATCTGCTTTGTATCAGGGTCTTCATAGCACCATCGACTTTCCTTCCCAGTGCCACTCTGCTTTCCATTTCCTTCGCACATTTACCTCCCTGTTCTCACACTGCACCCAGGTGCCGAAACTCTTCCACCAACTGAAGTTTCTCTCCAGCTGCCAGAACGTCACAGCAGGAGTCACCTCCTCCCTCAGCAATCGTTACCAACTCTTATCTAGATTTACTTTCAAAGCACAATGCTTACAGACTTCAAGAAATTTAATCGTTAACCTGCAAAACTCCTGTTCACTATTAACTAGCTGCACAACATTATCTGTATACAAATGATTTGAAATATTCCACTTCTCACCATTCGTTACTCTTCTTATTAACCATGACATCACAAATTATGTTACCCTCTTCTGAACGAACTGGAGGAGCAGCAGAAATTATTCTCGCCCTAATTACAAATCCAAAGTGTTTATAATACTGTAGTCATCTCATTTTCACCATTACTGTAATCACCTCTTTCTGTGGGTAGTGGGCTGTTGTTGCTGTAATTAGACTCTCGTTCTTGATGTACCAGAAAAAATATTTAGGGCTGATTTATTGATATCAGAACGTTGTGCCTGATGGAGTTTCTTATTTTTTTTTCCTGTCTTTCTAATGAACAACATCTTATTCATTCTAATGTTTTGATTCCTTGTGGCATTATAGTGTTTTAATGTACATATTTTTGCTAGCAGACATTGTGTAATGTCAATGATCCGCCAGTTAGGTGTACTTTTTTTTTTTTAAGTCGTCTGTTGCACCTTGAAACATGTAAACTGACAGCTGTGTTTAGCACTTTCTTGCTTTTATTTCCAGGCATTATCGATATTTAATATTAGATCTTTGTACTTGTTGTTATCGGTACCTGCAATTGCCTTAGATTTTTGACAGTCATTCCTGTTGTTGTAGAGAATATTCGGGTGACAGGTTATGACACTGTATTTAATGAATTTATTGCTTAATGTGACAATACAATGTTAATATGTATTAAATTCTTCTTCCAAAATCTTATACATTAAATTTTCTGACAGGGTTTTAACAAGTTTAAAGATGAATCCTTAGTTTGTTGGATGGTAGAACTTTCCTAGTGGGTGAAGTTTACTGTCACCACATGGGTGGAAAATTGCAGTTAACTGTCTGGCCAGGCCCAACCTGACCGTCTCAAGTTTTCAGAGACTAATAATTTTTTGCCTAATAAAGCTTGACCAGTAATGCTTTCTCTAGATTCTAGGGTGATCAGCACAATAATATTGTATATTTTACTAGAAGAGGTACCCGGCATTACCTAGGTAAAACTCTTAAGATCGTGCATTACGTGGGACCCTGGATGGCCACTCCATGTGGGAGAAGACTCTTGGGTTCCCATTGTGTCCTTGGGTCCATTTCCCCAGGTTTATATTCTTCATAGACCTACTCTTACCATGGACCTCTTTTCCAGCTACCCACCCGCCCACCAACCCTTCCCACCCATCCGACCAATCCGTCTACCCATCCTACCCACTGTAGCTAATAATATGGTTATAGATGTAAAACATTCTACAGTAATTGGCTACCTTCTATCCACCATGTTGACGAGTATTTCTGATTAATTATAATCTTGGCCATCATAGGAGCCACTTTAGCTTATGTAATGCATACGTTTAAAACGTTTAACTTCATTGTATGAATTTACACTTGTCAGAACTGTTAAAAGAGTTCTATATGCATCCCCCTTGATTTCCATACAGGACAGATAGACAGGCAATCTCTCTCTCTCTCTCTCTCTCTCTCTCTCTCTCTCTCTCTCTCTCTCTCTCTGAGCAGAGACATGAAATTCCATGGAAATGCTCCACCGCATTTACCATGTATTTTAAGATATGAGCGTGTTTTAATTAACACTATTTTTGGTAACGGGAGGCTGATTGCAGCCGGTTTTTATGAGTTCTTTAAGTCAGCGCATTTTAAGTAGGTTGATTTAAAAAATGTTGGGCTGTAATGCACCGTTTCGGCTTTTTTGAGGGTACAAGCAGATAAACAGAATGAGAATTTTAGTAGTGTACATATGATTTAGAAAACCATTATTGTACCATAACAGCATGCAAAGCAGAAAACATATAGAACTTGCACACTCATTATGCACAAAAATGCAATTCATATTGGTAATATTAGTACCATATCTGCAGGTGGGAGTGTTTACTGGGAAATCTTCAGTGTCACTTCATCTGAGAAAAATCGCTATTATTTGTTAGCAGCTCGTGAGAAAAAATAACAGTAATTAGTCTGAACCTGCAAAAAGAATTCATCATTATTAATTGTTTCGTGAATGGGAAATAAGATCAGACTATTAGTGCAACGAGAAAATGAATCATACCTGAATAGAATCAGTAATTAACTATCATATGAATTAATTTCTTGGCAAATTAGTGATGAATGGATTTACTTCCAGATATTAAGGCAAAAAATAAAAATATGTTACTGAAAAGCATTGGCTTGAATCATCTGAAAAAGAGGGAAATGTTGTACATATCTGTTCTGTCTGAAATAGATTATAAACGATATTGCATAACCAGCTTTGCATCACGGTATCATTACAATTTATAAAGGAGGAATAAGCTTTCATTAGTTATATCAGCCAAAATTATCACGGCATATGATGACCAGGTGTCGAAACCTGAAAGCATTGCGATGCTAATGCAAACACTTGGTTCATAAATTTATTGCCAGGTTATAATACGGAGGCAGTAAGTTAACAATAATGAAATAATATCTTACTACATTACTGCTGAAATAATTATTATCACGGGATGAAATTAAAGCAAGTAGGGAAAAATTGTCTGAGGAAAAGCACCACGAATTTACACAAAAGGATTTAAGTCATAAAATAATAAAATACAGCCCGAGATCGCGAAACTCCCAAAGTAAACGGAGGATTGCATGTAATTCACTGTTTAATACATGATAAAAAACAATGAGAGAGTGACATGAAGTTATTACCTCTTATAGGCCAATCCAAATACAATATAATACACAATACATATTTTTTTCGAGCCATTATTCTTTCACTATGAATCCTTACTGCACTTTAGATGATGGTAAGTGAAGGCATCCACCATCCACTACCTTGATGTAGTACTGCTTACTTTAGGTGACTTTACACCATCTGATAAATGGTTTCCTGTAACGCAGGAAACCATTTACTACGCTGGGTGGCAGTTATATAGCCAAATAACTGGATGACGTGGAACCTGCTATAGTGGCCCAGTGAAATGATTGGAGATGCAAATGCGGCATCCACTCAGGAACCAAACGTCCACACTAATCCCCAGTGAGACGCCGTCAGCCACACTGGAACATCGGTGTACTGCACGAGATGACACTGCAAGGGCGGTTGCTTGTGTGTATTTGATGGATCCCTCGATCAGACAGACGGGTGGTACAACAGCAACAACAACAATAACAGCATATAAGATGTTCACAACGTAATGAAAAGATTTTGGCAACGAGAGTTTTTAAAACTTGTATCTCGACTTACATTCATAGTTAACCATTTTTTTTTTTTTCAGGAAAAACAAAATAATGAATAAGATTTCAATGACAACAAAGTCATTATAACTGAACAGTCAATACCTATGTAATTTCTAAGGTAAACAAACTGTTTAGATATTAATTATTTCCATCAATAAAGTAGTGAAGAACTGAGAACATTCATCACTCAGCCACTGAAGAGCACAAGCAGAAATAAAATTATTCATCTATTCAGTATATTACTATGAAATATTGAAATTAATGCCAGGCACTTCAGTACACAATAAACAAAACCCTTGATGATAAAATAACTGTCTGTAGAGAGCATTAATAATTTATATCAGTGAAACACTCAGTTACCCAAATTGTTTTAATGCAGCAATGTCACAAGGAAAATAACAAAGTTAGGCCTTCAATTAATACAAAAATCAGACACAGTTAAGCTGGTAATGGAACACAGCAATACACGTCTGACCAGCTCCCAGATTCTTGCCGATCTCTCCCTTTCAGATCCCTGCAGCTCGCAGTCTCTTCCCATTCCGTCATTCCAGATTCCTTCAGTTTCCAGCCGTTTCCTTCTCCATGGCAGTTCCCATTCTCCCCCTCCATGGCGTCCTCGAACTCGCTTTCTCCAAGACAGCTCCCAATCATCTCCCTCCATGGCAACTCCCAGTCCTCTCCCTCCATGGCGGTTCCCAATCTTCTCCCTCCATGGCAACTCCCGAGCACCCCCTCGCTCCAAGGCAACTCACAATCCTGTCCCTTGAGGCAGCTCCCAATCTCTTCCATTCCTTAACCCCAGCCCTAGCAGCTCCTCTCTCTCTCTCTCTGGCAGTCAGACGTGCGGCCGTGTGCCCCTGCCATTACTGTCACCCTCACCCCTTGTTTACCTCCAGCTGCTGACTCACAAGACCTTCCTTCCTTCCCCCTGCGTTAATCCTGTCATTAATAATGCCATTTTTTACTACATTTAGATGATTATATACACCTTAGAAGACTGTGCTGAAGGATAAAGGGAGGATTCATTCGCCTTTAACTACATCTTTCTCAAGTTGGATAAAATAGTATGGAGGCAGCAGGAATAAACTAAAAATTACATCACCAAATTGAAGATAGTTATTTCTCTGTCCTTTTCTGATTTAACGAGTTTTTGCTTTCTCCCAATTCCGTGAGTTTCATTTCCCGTTCCAGCTCAACCCCTTCCTGTGCACTTATCGCCAGAACTTGACCACTTAAAACTTTCTTTCAAAACTTTATTCTGGATACCCCGAGAAATTTCATCTAACTTACCACAGACCTCCAGAAATGAAGGTCCCAAACTTAAGCTTTTCCCTGTCTCCTCTAGTTCAAGGGATTTCTCGAAAGTTGAATAAAATATTACTAGAATGAGGAAAAAAATGTTATCCGAGTGAAGAGGTAATGGTGAATATGCTCCTTTCTAAATGTATGCCTTCCAATCAAGGTTTATCTGTGTAAATTTCGTTTTTAAGCATTGTATGTACAATGCTGATTAAAGGAGGGTATACTTTCTGCAAAATCCAATTTACCTTAATCGAGTTTTTGATACTTGCCACGTCTCTAAAACAGTTGAATTATGATTTTCTCTTCCATAAGCAAGACTGAAGTAACCCAAGCATTACTCTCTGCAGAACTAATTTTTTTTTTCCTGAATTAGTAAAATGAAGATTTGCATTTAAACGACTGGATTATAGAGAGTGGGGAACACAGAGGGTGAGAGCTAGGCGCAGAGTTGACCAGCAGTATATATATATATATATATATATATATATATATATATATATATATATATATATATATATAAATAGAGTGTTGGCTAACTTGCACTGGAAAGGGGTTGGGATTCTGTGACTAAATCGCTGCTGTGTGTCCACCGTAATGGGAAGGAAATACAAACAGAAAATTCAGAGGAACAGTTACCAGAATAGCTAGTGACAGAAAGGAGGAAAAAATGTAACACTTTTGGCGTGTGGAAAAAGGTTGAAGGGAGTCGGTGCGAGAAGGAGAAATGATGATAAGAATCTGATTTAAATCCTGGTTAGAACTGTGCAAATGCTGTGCCTGCAAGACATCAGAGACATTTCGAAGTTTACAGTTAAGCGTTCTCAGGAAATACATGAAGTCAGTTCAGCAGACTAAATCTCAGCATAGCTGTTTTTGAGAGAATTAACACGACCTAAATTTGCTATCGAGAAAACCAAACACCTGGAATATTAAGAAATTATGATGGACTGAGTTGTGCGTCTTTAGAGTTTAGAGGATAGTTTTGTTGTATAATGTGCTGAGCTGAAAGATAAAGGAATGGGGTTCGGTGGGTGGTCAAACTAACACACTTAATTTTGTCCGAAACTAAAATAGAAAAATCAGATGCCAGCTGTGCCAGATCTTATCTCGAAATTGTTGTACATGTAATGACTGTGTTGTGGGTGCCATGAGAAGCGGTGGAGGAGTGAAGCGAGGTGTCATCAACACCTAAGTGAATAAGGAATATTCTACAGCTCAAAGGGTCATGGATGACTAAAGGGCACAGAATTGTTAAGAACATAGATGCCTCAGGAAGAAAACTGTTGAGAAATTTTGATGAACAGTGGCCCTCAACAACTGCAGCTATAATTATAATGACTGGAGAGGAAATTAGTGCAAAAAGTACAGAAAAAAATCATAGAAGAGGGTACTGAAGATAAAAGATTGTACCAGATTCTGTCAAAAATTAGGATATCCATCGTAATCGAAAAAGTTTTACTGAAACCCCGAAAAAAAACCCTAAGAGTTAGAGAAGAATATAAGATCGTTCACTAAATACTTGTGACGGAACCTGTGCTGTCCATCATAAAGTTGGGAACAAAACGTTGCCTCAAAATCTTCCTGTTTAGGATAGATTCAGATTTTTAAAATAAAAGTTTATTAAGTTCATATATAGGATTTGCAGCAGTCACCCATCCTTGGCACAGTCTGATCAAGAACAAACTTCCGACAAGAATAAATGGTGTATATTGTCAGACACAGGAGAAAGAGTTGCCTGAGAAGATGTTAATACAGCATCACAGTGATTAACAACAGCAGCAAGGACCCCATCATGACCATTTGCTTTATTAATAATGAAACCAGTGAGGAGACAATATGTAAGAACCGAGTACCAAGGTTACATTACAGTTAGCTTTTACCATTTGTGTTAGGTACTACTCAATTACAAAGACTGTAAGTTCGATCGCAGGAAGGCAGACGCCCTCTATTACCATATCCTCACTGGCTTCATTTGATCGTCTCTCCCTCTCGTCGTCTCTTGACTCTAGTGCAGATTGTAATGCTGTGGAATAGTACAGCTACACACTGCTCTGCTTAGTTTCCCTTTCTCCCCCCCACCCCCTCTACTCTTTGCTATAATTGCCAGGTAAATATAGAAGACGTTTTATAAGGAGGTATATTAGAGGACTGTTACAAGAGAGACAACGTACTTCCTCATAGATGCCATTAGCCAAACTCTGTGCCGATGAATGACCTATATCACGTCTGTCAGCCTAACTCAGCATGCCTAAAGGTGTGACAGGTTAAACTTGGTAACTGTGACATCACGATATCTCTAACAGCAGTCTTTGTAGGCCTATGCAGGGAGCTATTTTGCAATAACTACAGCTTTTGAAGAAGTATAATTAAAGGCTTTAGAAAGTCAGAGGGGGAAGTGGATTGAGGAATAACACTGGAAAGATCATAAGTACATTTAGAGAAGATAATCTTAACATAGAGTTCTGTTTTATCAGTAGTAAACCTGTTACAGGACCATGAGAATTGGAAAGACGAGGGAAGTAAGAAAAAATGAACTTGCTAGAGAGTTTTTTCTGCCAGGGTATCAGAAGTAGCGGAAAAAAAACTTAAAGTAGCGATATGAGCATTTGGAATTTATGGAATGATTATTAGCAAAAGGAGGAATAAACTTAGCATGAGTCCAGAGTGAAAAGAATAGTTTACATGATTTCAGTGTAAGCTGGCACTGGTACCTTCTGAAAGCTTCCTCCTTGTGAGACAGCATTTGAAGGAGTGTGACGAAACTTCTTTTTTTCAGTGGAAAAACAGTAAAAGAGAGGGATGTATACTCCCATACCCAAGAGATTACCTCTCAAATAATATGTGAATCACAATCAGATGGCTTTTATTCACAAAAGCATTAATCACTCGAAGAAAAATCAAAGAGCTTCATGACAGCCTACTAATCAACAGTGTCCTTCTGTCAAATATGCCATTTTTTGCAGGGTCCACAGGCTTTACCGGAACAATAATCAGGATACTGAGATAATGTAAACAGAGTAGCTAAGTGAAGAGATAAGATTGACATAACAAGCAGAAGGGCTAGTTTTAACCCGCGGCGTCCCGTTGACGTGAATTAACGTCCACACATTCTGTCACTGCCAATCCCGTTGACGTACATAAACGCGAATCAATTGCAAGGTCCCTAATTTGCACAATTTTCAATTTTCACGAGTGATTTTTGGCACGTATACACGGGACACCTTCCTCTACAAGATGCCAGGTAGGGACAATGCCTTACCCAGCATGACCTCCTTCCCCCCCTGCATGCCCTTTTCTCAGCAATTCACTTGTTATCAGTGACCTGGCCAGTAAAGCCATGTCATGCCACGGTACGAAATTCAGGGCCAGAGTGATTCCTCAATCGATGTCAATGTGGAGGACAAACATTAGAGGAAGAAACAGTCAGAAATGATGATCAGGTAATGTGGCAAAAAAAGGTCAGGTATGGTGATGAGTTAGTGAGTGAAACAATGCTTATAATGCCTATATTACCATTTGAAAACCAATATACTCTCGTACTACATATAAATTCGTACCAAATAAATAAATAAATACCGTTTATGAGTGGTGTGGAATAGTTATCCTCTCATAGAACTCATTTTCTTTGCAGCCAGCCTGATAGAAAACCCTGTAAGGTAAGGAGGTACTCCTACCTGGATCGAGTATTTTAAACCTTAGGTGAGCGATTTCTCTATGAATTTTCGATGTTTCTCACCAAAAACGGAGGTTTGAGCCAAAATTTTTTTTTTTCCAAAAATGGTCGGGATTGGGGGGAGTCAGTGGTGGAAAAGTGGTCGGAATGCGGCGGGTTAAGAAAATATTGGTTTGTTGGAACACTCTCCAACACGGGCAGAGATAAGTACTGGGTGATGTACAAGCTGATCATTGACATTCCGGATGAAACAAGATATATGGTTGTTAACTAGGTGGAGCAGTGAGTCGAGATGAGAGGCAAATGTGGTGGTTATTATTGAAATTTCTATCTATCTATCTATCTATCTATAGCCCGACGCCCTAATCCCGCAAAGGGTGGCCGCAGACAAAACGCCTCCAAGTCACTCTGTCACCCACCATTTGACTCCCCTCCCCCCAACTCACCCCCCCTCTCCCTCATATACCTCTCAACTCCATCCCTCCACCTCATCCTCGGTCTACCCCTCCCTCTCCCTCCCTCCACCTCACCTACATACACCCTCTTAGTCAGTCTTTCATTCTCCATTCTCTCCACATGTCCAAACCACCTCAGTGTATTTCTCCTAATCTTTTCGACCACATCCACATCTACCCCACAACGTTCCTTCACTTCTTCATTCGTCAACCTGTCCCTCCACGTCACTCCACATGCTCCTCTCAAGTAACTCATTTCCACTGCCCTCACTCTTGACTTGTTCCCCTCTTGCAAGGTCCACGCCTCGCTTCCATACGTCAGGGTAGGGATCACAATACCATCATGCAGTGACTTCTTAACTTCCATACTCACCTCCCTATTTCTCATCACTGCTTTCAGTGTACCAACAACCTTTCTAATATAGAGATTTCAAGAACAGTGGATATGTAAAAGAAAGTGTTCAGCTTATGAAGTAAGAAAGTCAGAGTGTTTGTGTAGTCAGATGAATTCGAGGTTCAGTTAACAAAGCATAAGTTTCCTGAGCACGAGAGCAAGTTTGCTTATTAGGTAATGTACTTTAGTGCAACAGGTAGAGGAAAGAAAAATGTTTAAGGGGTGCGGACAGCAGAATGGCTCAAGGAAATATTGCAGGCATTGTTAAAACCTTGACAAATAACAGAGGACAGGATATGTTTATTTTCACAATGGAGGTATGTGGTGGAGACCATCATCCACCCACTTGATGCAGTGTGCTGCCTACTCTTTTCTCCATCTTCATCATTTTCTGTTTCTTGCCCTCCTCTCTTTCTAACCTTCATCCTTCATGTCACATGTATTAATCTTCTTTCCACTTCAGGGGCTTTACACTGAGTGACAAGCTTAAAGGTCTCCAGTGATCCAGAAAACTGTTTCTAACTCTGGGTGGCAACCATACAACCAGAAAGCGGGGAGATGTATAGCCAGCTATGTTGACCCTGTTACCTTGGTGGATAGATGAAAATCCAGCCTCCAACTGTGAACCGAACCTTTACACGCTTTCCAGCACCTCGCTGTGTCTGCCACAGAGTAGCGTCGGTTCACTTCAAGGAACAGCCGTGCAGTGGCGGTTGCCTGCCTGTGGGTAACAGGTGTGCTTGACCAAACAAAGTGGAGTTACTGCATAATAGGAACTGATCACAGTAATGTGATGGTGTGTGAAAAGTCAATTGTGAGAGCAGTTTAACAGCAGGTTTTCAAACCGTACGAAGCTCAGGCCGATCGTTCCAATCCACAACCCTCAGATCAATAGATCTCAAAGAACCAGGAGGAGCTAACTTCCCTGATCGTTGCCAAACTCCGGCAGGGCCATGACTGCGATGACCACAGAGAATACCTTGAACTTGCGCTCCGCTTCCTGGGTTATCCACTCCCTGAAACAAGGAAACGCTCTGACAGAGGATTCTGCCGTCCAGGAACGTACAGCAGGGCCAGATGGATGGGGCAAGGGATCTACTCATTGAAAATTCACCTGTTCTGGGACCAATTCCCTCTCATTCCTCACGAGGAACGAGCCTTGAAGTGGATAAAGGTCTTCTTGGTCACGGTGGCTTCTCTAATCACCCAGTTTGATGCCTAAAGTAACTATTCCTTTCAAAGCAACCTAAGTTATTGTTCTAGTGATTTTGTTATTTTTACCGATATATCTCCATTTTGTTTTCCCGGTTACCATCTTACAAACTTCCGTAACAAGGGCGGCACCTGTTGTTATATTAAATCCCAATATGCAGTTGACACTAATTTAAACTTCACTTAATCCAGTCTTGTTTACTCACTTTACAAACTAAATTACCAAAATATTACCAAATATATTTGTGTAGTTTATCACTCCCCCAGTGCTTCCTCGGAACCTAGTGTATTTGATTCCATATCCACTCAGTTAAGTAACATTAACCTTGCCCTTAGCATCGAAATTACCATTTTTGGTGATTTTAACTTACATAATGTTGAATGGTTATTGCATTTTGCCAGGACTGACGACGCTGGTCTAGAGCGCGAGCTGTTTGCAGAATCGTTTAATCTCACCCAGCTGGTAAAGCAACCAACCAGAATACCTGATAATCCTGACCATAATGCCCATCTCTTGGATTTATTCTTGACAAATAATCCAGATCAATACAGGATAGAGGTACTGTCACCACTTGGATCCCCTGACCACAATCTCATCAAAGCCTCATTAGTTAACTCTCCCACACCTCCCCGTTCTGACCTGATGGCACTCTGATAGGGCAAACTAGGATGGATTTAGAAATTATCTTGCTGACATTCCATGCCAGTCTTTCTTCTCTAGTGATCCCAATTCTACCCAGTCTCACATTTGCGACTTAATACTAACTGGTATGGATTTATTCATACCAAGTCAACAGTTCACTAAAAGATCGAACTCTCCAAAATGGTTTGATGGCAACTGTGCCAGAGCAACAGCCCAAAAGTCATTAGCATATAACTCTTACTTAAAATCAAAAACATCTGAATTACTCTCCCAATTTAAAATTGCTAGAAATCATGCAAAAGCTGTATTAAATCTAGCTAAATCAAAATTTCTTCAAAAGCAAGCATCAGAACTACTTAACAAACCTAATGACAATAGAATATTCTGGTCAACTCTTAATTCATTTAATAATAACTTTAACAAGTCATCTTCCATTCCCCCACTAAAATATTCAGATGGCAACATTACAAATGACCCGAGTGGGAAAGCAGATATTTTTGCCAGTACATTTGCCTGAAACTCAATCATCGACAATACCAGCCAGAATGTCCCAGTACTAGAACTTGACTCTTCCGAAATTACCCCACTTAAAATACAGACAAGATACGTAAAACCCATCTTAGACAATTTACCTACCAACAAGGCTCCAGGCCCAGATGGAATTCCGCCAATTGTTTTGAAAAAGTGTTCCCCTGAACTTGCCTCTCTTCTAGCTAAATTATTCAGACTATGCATATGTACTTCTTTATTCCCAAATTCATGGAAAGAAGTCAATATCCACCCAATTCCGAAGAAAGGAAGTTCGTCTGACCCCCCCGATTACAGACCAATAGCTGTCACATCTTCACTTGGTAAGGTATTTGAAACATTAATTAATAAGCACATTGTTAAACATCTTGAATCCAACAACTTAATTAGTGATAGACAATATCGTTTTCGCCACAAAAGATCCACCACTGACATACTCAATCTCCTATCTCATACCATCCATCAACCAATTGATCTACATGGAGAAACTCACGCAGTAGCTCTTGATATTTCTAAAGGTTTCGACAGAGCATGGCACTGTTCCCTGCTGTCCAAACTCCCTTGCTATGAACTAACGTCTTTTGTTCTTTTGATTTCTTCATATCTTAGTGACAGTAAAATAAGAGTAAATGTAGATGATGTATACTCCAATTTCCACTCAATTAATGCCAGCATGCCGCAGGGATCAGTTCTGGCGCCAACCCTATTCCTGGTTCATATTTAATGATCTCTTATTTGTCATCCACAATCCCATTCACTCATATGCAGATGACTCAACACTACATAGTTCATTCACACTCAGACACCCATTTACAAAGTCTAATATCTCTACCTCTCAACTCAGTACAGCCATCTCCATAAATCATGATCTATCTACGATCAGTGAATGAGGACAAAACAACCTTGTCCCTTTTAATGCTAGTAAAACTAAATATATGCAGTTTACTAATAGACAGATATTGCCAGATTCGTACATTAACTTCAGTGCTACTAATATTCCCATCTCCAAAAGTATTGAAATTCTTGGCGTCTCACTTAACAATGGCCTCAGCTGGACCTCTCATGTCAGATCACTTGCTAAAGCCGCCTCAAAGAAACTTGAATTATTGAACAGAGTCCGTAACTTCTTCGCTGATGAGCAGTTAGCTATAATTTATAAGTGTCATGTGTGCTCTCAGCTTGAATATTGTTCACGCTTGTGGAATGGATGTTGAGAGGTTGCATTAAAACAACTAGACAAAATTAAGAACAAAGCTGTTAGAATCATTAACAACTCTGCCATTACAAATAAACTACCTCCCCTGCAAGTAAGAAGGAATGTTGCCTCCCTTGCATTATTATACAGATTATTTTTTGGCAAATGCTCAGACGAAGTTGCGTCCGTGGTGCCACCTCTCCATGCCTTCCCTCGTGCTACACGGGCATCTGGTAGCGCTCATGACTGGAATGTCACTCAGCCATATTGCAGAACTTCTGTCCATCAGGATTCTTTCATTCCCCGAACTGCATCTCTCTGGAACTCGCTTCCCCAGAGTTGTTTCCCTCCAAATTTCAACCCACAGCTGTTCAAGTCCAACTGTTACAGATATTTTATGAAGAGAGGACACCAGTAATCTGGTATATGGATTATCTTTTTTTATTCATTTGTTTTTCCTTCCTCCGTTCTGTTATAAAAAAAAAAAAAAAAGCTTTTTATTGAGGAAAAATTCCATCACTGAAGAAGTTAAATTGCTTCCCAAAGGCCATCCAAGCCTGTTCCTCGTCTGATTTGGATGTCATCAGTTGGCATTGTTTGTCTCTAGTAAATATATATTTCGGTACATTCTAGATCTTCATCTTGTGTTTAATTAAAAGAGGCGAAATGTGTCTGTTTAAAGAACTTAGTTTCTTTTTGCAGGCATCTCCAAATCTGGTTTCAGGCTGTCCCTGCTCAGTTCAGGTATAACTTCCTGTAGTTCCTTCACAGATTCGCTGAAAAGAACATTATCGTGAAGAGTTCCTGGGGAATCTACTTTCTTTTCCGGGGAAAAAATTTATCGCTATCACTTCAACCTGTGATATCAGTTCTTATGACAAGGAGTATTCCTCTCGTGGTTCATTCTAGTCATCATATTATGATTCCAATTTTGACAACACTTACCCTTTTCTAAGGTTATGGAAATTTAGCCATTACACCTAGATTACTTCATTGGGGATGGGGGTGAATTTATAAAAATTATCATAAACGTTTTAACTTTGTAAATTATATTCACTATGAGTATTTTAAAGTAATTTGACATAATTAGCAATGGAAACAGGAAATATCATAAAAGTATTTTCTTTCATCTGGTATTTCTTCACACTCTTTTGTAGTGTGTGTGTGTTTGTGTGTGTATATATATATATATATATATATATATATATATATATATATATATATATATATATATATATATATATATATTGTTACGGAACAGAGAAAGATAACGTACACTTTAAGTGAGAATACGAAGAGTCACTACTGTCCCGTAAAGTTCCAGGTTCAAAACAAAAGATTTAGGTAAAATTACAAGTTAAAGTTTAATGCTCAAACTAACAACAAAACATTCAGGACTCATAAGGTTAATGTAATGGCAAAAAACAGGTTAAATATATGGATAACTGCAATAGCCTCTATTAACAGAAAATTAGCAAGGGTAAATTTACCTAAGTCAGCCCTGATAAAACGAAAATACACCGGGTAATGCTCAGTTAATGCAAGATAAATTATTACAGATCCAAACTAGTATAAAAAATGACTGACATAAAACCCAACATTAATCAAAAAACCTCACTAGCCCTAAGAATTAACCTTATGCTACACAGTACAAGAAAAAATACAACAGTTATACTCAAATTACACACAGCTGCTAGATGTTTGGAGATTTCTTGAGCACTCACAATAATAATATCTGTACAGGGGAGGACAGAGATGTGAACAAAATGAGGAGCAGATCTAAGTGGCCATGATGCAGAGACTGAGCTCATTATATAGGGTCCAGCAGAGCTTGATACAACTTGTAAGAAGGACGCGCAAATGAAGCCATTGGGACAAAGAGTTGACAATCCCGCACTGAATAACAGAAAGGACGACTTACTCTACTATAACGGTAGAAGGGGGGGACTGAGGCAGAACACGCTCGTGATCAAACAGGCAGCACACTGTACGTTAGAATTACACAAAGGATGATGAAATCATAGGCTATGTAACACCTCCCCACAAAGAAAAAGAAATTTACAAAGGAAATTTCTTATTACTCTAAAACAATCTGTCTAAAGTCTAGATAAGCAATCTGCAATAACATTTTCTTTCCCCTTGACATGTTGTATGTCTAATGAATACTCCTGAAGAAGTAGACTCCATCTTGTCAATCTCTGATTTTTATCTTTAAACTTACTAAGGAATTTCAGTGGGTTATGATCGGTATAAATGACTATGGGGTCAAAACCAGAACACAAATAAAATGAAAACTGCTGTAAACCCAAAATCAAGGCCAAAAGCTCTTTCTCAATAGTTGAGTAGTTCTTTTGAGGTGGAGTGAACTTCTTACTGTAATAAGATACAGGGTGTTCAATACCCTGATCATCCTCTTGCAGCAAAACAACCCCAGCTCCTGTATCACTTGCATCAACAGCCATCTTAAAAGGCTTAGCAAAATTTGGAGTAGCGAGCACTGGCTGACTTAATAGAATAGCTTTAAGTTTGTTGAAAGAGGATTCACAGTTATCGGTCCAGACAAATTTAACTCCCTTTTTCAGTAGGTCTGTAAGTGGTGATACAAGAATAGAAAAGTTAAGAACAAATCTCCTGTAATAACCTACCATTCCCAAAAATCTTTGTAGCTCCTTCCTACTTTTAGGTCTAGGAAGATCACTTATAACCTGAACCTTAGCTCCTGGTGGTGCAACATGTCCATCACCAATTACATACCCAAGGTACTGAACTTTAGCTTGACCAAACTCACACTTTGATAAATTAGCTACAAGATTAGCATGAACCAAACGCTCAAGAAATTTACTGACATGGCATAGGTGATCTTTCCAGTTGTCACTGAAGATTAATACATCATCAATATAAACAACACACCCTGCCAAACCCTCTGTTATAACATTCATGAGCTTCTGAAATGTGGCTGGTGCATTCTTCATACCATATGGCATTACCGAACATGCAAAAGTCTTTCCTAGTGTTACAAAACATGAGATCTCCCAAGCACGTTCAGTCATAGGTACTTGCCAGTATCCCTTTAACAAATCAAACTTACTTATGTACCTAGCCTTTCCGATCTTGTCTATGCAATCTTCCACACGAGGGAGAGGGCAAGTGTCTGTTTTGGTTATCTGATTAACACGTCTGTAGTCAATGCAAAGCCGCTGTGACCCACCTGGCTTAGGGACTAGAGTGACAGGAGAACTCCACTCGCTCTGACAGGGCTCAATCATCTTGTGGTCCAACAGGTAGCCAAGCTCCTTCTGGATGAGAGGAACTTTCACTGGGTTCACACAGTAAGGAGGCAATTTAATTGGCTTTGCGTCTCCAACATCGACATCATGCATCAACACAGTGGTTCTTCCTGGAGTGGCACGGAACACTTGTGGGTACTCCTGCAGTAATGCCGAAAACTCCTGCCTTTCCTTGGGAGGTAGATGAGAAAGCTTAGTCTGGAGATCATTCATGATATCAGGATTCTTCCTCAAACTATCACTCAGGCTCATACTGCATGGGAGAGCTTCACTTGCAGACTCGGGTGGAACAGCTACAGTGCAGACTGGATTATTTTCGTCCCGCCTGTGATATAACTTTAGCATGTTGATGTGACATAGTTGCTTGCTCTTTCTACAATCTGGTGTGGCGATGACATAGTTGACATCACTGAGTTTCTTCTCCACGAAACAAGGGCCACTAAACTTGGCTTGAAGAGGTTGCCCATGAACTGGTAGCAGAATCAAAACCTGATCTCCTGGCTGAAAGTGGCGTAACCTGGACTTCTTATCATACCAAGTCTTCATCTTCTCCTGAGCAGCTCCTAAATTCTCTCTCGCCAGCTTTAAAGCAGTGGACAGCCGTTCTTTGAACTTCATCACATACTCCAGCAGGTTGACGTCATCTTCCTCCGACAGCCAGCATTCGTTGAGTAACTTAAGGGGTCCTCTTACTTCATGGCCAAACAGTAGTTCAAAAGGTGAGAAACCCAGTGATTCATTTGGAGATTCTCTTGCGGCAAACACAACGAATGGAAGACCTTTATCCCAGTCTTTCTGATGTTCCAAACAGTATTTCTTGAGCATCGATTTGAGTGTTTGATGATATCTCTCCAACGCTCCTTGGGTCTGGGGATGGTAAGCTGAAGAGGTGATCTGGGTGATGCCCAACTCTTTCAGAGACTGCTTGAAAACATTTGACATGAAATTACTTCCTCGGTCTGACTGTACCTCCTTTGGCAGACCAAACTTTGTGAAGAACCCTAGCATTTCCTTAACCACGTTCTTTGCTGAGATATTTCTAAGTGGAATGGCTTCAGGATAACGAGTAGCCATATCAATCAGGGTCAACACATAAGAAAATCCTGAAGAAGTCTTAGGAAGAGGGCCCACAATATCCACCAACACACGGGTGAAAGGCGCCTCAAAAGGAGGAATGGGAACTAGAGGTGCAACCTTTTCGGTCTGATTACACTTCCCCACAACTTGACAGGTGTGACAAGACTTACAATACCAGGAAACATCCCTGAAGATACCTGGCCAGTAGAAGTGTTTCAAAATGCGTGCCACAGTCTTCCTCACTCCAAGGTGTCCTGCCAAACTGGAATCATGTGCCACTCTAATGATATCCTGCCTACAAACACGAGGGATGACAACTTGATGTACAACCTCCCATTCACAGTCGGCTGATGCTGTTGGGGGTCTCCACTTCCTCATAAGTACTCCTGACTTTACATAATAACAAGTAGAAGCACCAGCTGACTCTTCTTCACTGTAAGCAGAGTTAGCTAGACCTTTCAACTCAGGGTCAGCAACCTGCAACTCAACCAACTCTTGACGAGACAAATTATCAACACTACGGGGTACTGCCTCATCTGGTGAGTGGTCCAAATTAGCAAGAAAAGTGTCAGCTAGGATAACATCATCATCATCATTATCCTCTAAATCACCAGTAACTTTAGACTTAGCCCTAGTGACAGCACATGCAGGGAACACATCAGGGACATCACAATCCTGGGACGCAGCCGCTGGCTCACTAGACAACTGAGGAGCTGGACACACTTGACTTCCACCAATATCATTTCCAAGTAAGAAAGTTACACCTGACATTGGGAGTGTCTCAACCAACCCAACCATAACGGAACCATTAACAAAACCAGACTCTAAATTCACTCTGCACAGAGGAACAGAGAAGTAATTATTCCCTACACCTTGTAAGATTACAGTTTCATCAGAGGAATTAACATTAGAGCCTAGAACACTGGTCAGCATAAGGGATTGGCAAGCACCTGTATCACGATATATTTGAACTGATTTCCTGTCATTACTGTCCAGAGGACTGACAAAACCATCAGACAGGAAATTAGCACATGAACTCTTGAGAGTGTCACCCACGTTACTGCTCAAAAGAGGAGCTCCATCATGAGAATTTAAGTTACCCCTCAAAGCAGGTTCAGTTAACTCAGTTAAAGAATTCTGGGAACTCTCAAGAGTGGACACTAGACCAATTGACTGAATATTTAAAGACTCCTTTTTGTTCACATCACGCTGTCTCCTGAAACATTTCTCCGTAGTATGACCAAGCTTACTACAATAAGTACATTTAATTTTCTGAAATCTAGAGGTGGAGCTGTTATTTACTTCCTGAGAAACATTATCTTTATTCTCTTTCCTGTTACCTGTACTCTGAGTAGAGGCAACGTACTTACTCTCAGCTTTCCCTTTTTCTTTAGAATATCTCTTGTGAGTGAGAACATATTCATCAGCTAAAACTGCAGCATCAGACAAAATATCTATTCTTTTCTCATCAAGATATAGGCTTACATCTTTATAAATACACCTTTTGAAGTCCTCCAGCAAAATCATCTGCTTAAATTTGTCAAAATCAGAATCCACATTCTTAGAATTTAACCACTGCTCTAACAGATCTTCTTTGATTTTTGCATACTCAACATGGGATTGCTTATCTTGCTTGTAAGTTGTCCTAAATTTTACTCTATAGGCTTCAGGAACAAGCTCATAGGCCTTAAGAATCAAGCTCTTAACTACATCATAATTATCAGATTGATCCTGAGGCAAAGATGCATAAGTTACTTGAGCTTTACCGGTGAGAACAGTTTGAAGGAGTACTGGCCAGTACTGTTTGGGCCAATTAAAACCTGTAGCTACCCTCTCAAACAACTGAAAATACTTTGTTAAATCAGATTCATTAAAAGGAGGGACAAGTTTAACATTTTTAGCCACATCAAAATCATCAGAGCTAGATGATCCAGTTCCACCTTGTTTCATGCGATACTCATGGTCTGCCTGAATCCTAGCAATTTCAACTTGTGCCTCAGCCTCCTTAGAACGGGCCTGAAATTCCGCCTCCTTAGCCTGAGACTCAGCCTCATTAGCACGTGCTTGAAATTCAGCCTCCTTAACACGAGACTCCACCTCCTTAGCCTAAGCCTCCTGCAGGGCTAGCTGTAACTTAGCTAATTCAATCTGCGTTTGCTCATTTGGAGGAGTTACATTAAACAAGGTTTCATTAATCATGTCAACAATTTGATCTTTAGAATGATGAGAGCGAACAGCAATTCCCAATTGTTGAGCAACAAGCTTAAGTTCATTCTTTGTTCTGTTTTCTACATCACACACTGTTTGCACATTTGACAAAAAATCTTTGGCTTCATCAAGTGTAGTAATAGTAGACATCATGAATAAGTAACAGTCACAAAATATCAAGCAATATCCTTATGATAATATCCTGAATATCCTGATATGAGGTCACCAAATTTATGTTATGGAACAGAGAAAGATAACGTACACTTTAAGTGAGAATACGAAGAGTCACTACTGTCCCGTAAAGTTCCAGGTTCAAAACAAAAGAGTTAGGTAAAATTACAAGTTAAAGTTTAATGCTCAAACTAACAACAAAACATTCAGGACTCATAAGGTTAATGTAATGGCAAAAAACAGGTTAAATATATGGTTAACTGCAATAGCCTCTATTAACACAAAATTAGCAAGGGTAAATTTACCTAAGTCAGCCCTGATAAAACGAAAATACACTGGGTAATGCTCAGTTAATGCAAGATAAATTATTACAGATCCAAACTAGTATAAAAAATGACTGACATAAAACCCAACATTAATCAAAAACCTCACTAGCCCTAAGAATTAACCTTATGCTACACAGTACAAGAAAAAATACAACAGTTATACTCAAATTACACACAGCTGCTAGATGTTTGGAGATTTCTTGAGCACTCACAATAATAATATCTGTACAGGGGAGGACAGAGATGTGAACAAAATGAGGAGCAGATCTAAGTGGCAATGATGCAGAGACTGAGCTCATTATATAGGGGCCGGCAGAGCTTGATACAACTTGTAAGAAGGACGCGCAAATGAAGCCATGGGGACAAAGAGTTGACAATCCCGCACTGAATAACAGAAAGGACGACTTACTCTACTATAACGGTAGAAGGGGGGGACTGAGGCAGAACACGCTCGTGATCAAACAGGCAGCACACTGTACATTAGAATTACACAAAGGATGATGAAATCATAGGCTATGTAACAATATATATATATATATATACAGTATATATATATATATATATATATATATATATATATATATATATATATATATTTATATATATATATATATATATATATATATATATATATAGTGTATTTATATATATATATATATATATATATATATATACTGTATATATATATATATATATATATATATATATATATATATATATATATATATATATATACAGTAAAAGTCCATTAATCCGAACACTGATAATCTGAAACTCTCAATAATCCGCATTCTTGAAGAAAGCTGACAAAAACTCCCAACGTAAAAAAAAATCAAAATTTAAAAAATCAAACTAGGCGCCAAATGCGCCGAAGTGCCGAGCAGTGTGGTCATGGATCAGGTAATGTATGAACTGGCAACTCCCCGTAAACAACCGACCACTTTTGGATCTGTACCGTCGGTTTAAGGAATTTTCCACAGTAGTTCATATTAAGTTTTTGTGCTTTTACAATATGTGCCTAGTATTATTAACCCTGGACTTACTCTCTCTAACTGGATTTACCTGCCTGCAACTGCTGTTTTCAACACTACGCATTACTGGTGTGTTAAACAACCCATAGCATCTCTTAATTTACCAATTACAGTTCGTGTCTTCAGTACAGTAGAGTCGCGATTTAAGACCAAACGAAACAGCGATCTTACAATAACACGGGCATTTAATTTCTCCTATAATTAATTAATAACACGGCTGTGGGAAATGGGTGTATTCTGGTATTGGATTTCCAGATAAAACTCCTGTGTTATGCTTATGTCGGTCACTGATTGGCTTCCTCGACCCGACCCGACCCACTTGACCCCCATACCATCTGTCACAGCCTGCTGCCTACCTCACTACCTCAGCGTTGTGTGAACGGTCGCTGTGATGAGAAGATTATTTGTTTATTTCTTTACTCTTCGTTTCCTCTCAGAACTGAGCACGTGGTTCCAAACTAACTTTACTTATGCCTAAGCACCCTGAAAGTGCTATGAACACAAGAAAAGCATCTAAATGAAAATGCAAAATTGTTGGACGAAGTGCCGTGTGGTACTGGAGCTTAAATGCAAACGATCAGAGATAAAATGAGTCGGGAGGTTTACGGTGTGGATAGTTTTCTTTGTTGGAACAAAAAAGTTAATGATGAAGGAGCACTAAAATTTATGTATTCGCCTATAGTGCTACGAGAGAGAGAGAGAGAGAGAGAGAGAGAGAGAGAGAGAGAGAGAGAAGGCTTTGTGCTCGATTTTTGTTATGAACTGACTGTCTTTGGTCAAGCAAATTGGGATCTTATGATATGCGAAGACACTATATGTTGACGGAAATAGTTAGGTAAGATAATTATGTGAGTTCAGTTCTTGTGAATTTTGCTGTAATACAAATTATACTGTTTGGCTGATTTGTTTATTTTTCACGATTACTGCATTCTTGTGTACCTGAGTCACTCCATGCTGACGACTTCTTTATAGCTTTTTTTTACTTTATTGTTGATGACTAATGGCTTTCGAAAAGTTTCACACTGCATTTTTTTTTTTTTTAATAAGCACCGAAAATGATTCGTGACGAAATATGCGTGATGCTGGGCGGCCATTATTCACATGTTGTGTAGGTCAAGTTTTTGCTTAATAATGAGGGCTTCCAAGAGGCTTGGTGGCAATCCTTGGTGACTAAAATTTTTATGGGGAGTATTAGGGGGCAAAACTAATGGTTAGGGTAGGTCAGAATGCAGTAACTATGCATTGATGTGTCCAGTCAGTGAGATCGTATGTACTGTAAACACAGTTTTCGGTGCCTTAAGGCAGACATATTTGTAATATATTTGTACCGAAAAGTATGAGGCTCCTAGAACCTAACTCCCTATTTTACATGTAAATTTATGTCACGTTTTAGCGTGAAATCCATTTTGCATGAGGTTCTGCATAACCTATCTCGTGTTGTATGAAGACTCCTTAATACATTATTAAGTAAAAAATTTGTGTAATACATAATGTTAATATGTGCCATATTGTATTATGAATGAATGAAAAGTGATCTATTTGGCAAAATTTCAGTTTAAACATGAAATTAAGTGTCTTAGGGGTCCCACCCAAAAATCCGAAAAATCTGATATTCCGAATAGTTGTTGGTCCACTGCCATTCGGATTAATGGACTTTTACGGTATATATATATATATATATATATATATATATATATATATATATATATATATATATATATATATATACTGTAGTTATAGTCATGTTGTCCGTGATCGACGTAAATTGTGCATTTCACAGCATGACCTTTAAAAGAGAATTTTCGGACTGGAGGTGTTCGATATAATTATTATTCTATTCAGTTTTAAAGTTCCTTCTGAACTTGAATGATACCGTCTCTTGATAATAAGAATGAAATTAAATGACTTCCCGTAAAAGAAAAGGGTGAAGTTTTTTTTTTAATTTTTTATGACATCTGTTTTTAGTTATCAGTTTCTGATCCAGGCGAGTTCATTCAGATCCTGAGAGACTTTTGTATTTGGAACATGTGGATTGAGCTTCTTTAACCCCTTCACTATTATGCACCTATTTTACACTGATTATACTTGCCAAAGGGTGTAAATATAATAAAAATTAGGCTCTCGTGTTAATGGAAATAATATTTGTTATAATCAGTAATACTTTGGTGGCCTCCCCCCATCAAAAAAATAAAAAATAAAAATAAAAAAGACAGTGGGTGAACCAGTTCTGTATGGAAACATCTTTTCCTGGTTTTTGCTTCCTATTCTTCCCGCTCTACACACCTGGCGCTACACACCTGCTTCCCTTTCTTCCTGCACCTGTCCGCTGTCCTAACACTTGACGCGTGACAAACCAAATCCCCTGAACGACGCAGGGAATGAAATTGGTGGTTTCCGGATATGTCAGTGTCCGTGAGCCAAGTGCATATATTACCTGACCTGTTTGAGCAGGCAAGTCGTTAGCTAGGTCAATACAGGAGAGCTGATGGACGACCTTAACGAGGCACCGTTATATACAAGGGAGGCAGGGAAGAGAAGATGGAGATGTTTGGAGAGAGAGAGAGAGAGAGAGAGGGAGGGAGGGGGGGGGACTGCATATTTCAAGATTACGAAAGTTTAGGCCGAATGATGACACAAATACAGGGGAGTACGAAGGAAGACTAGGATGTCTGAAGAGATATAATATGTTAAGGCAAAGAAAACATGCACTGTACATGAGAAACACTGACATTACCTTCACTATTCACAGTACAATTATCCTTTGTTTGTGGAATATAACTGAAATTATTTTCGAAGGTAAAACATCACGAAGAAAAGAATGTGTAGGTGAAAGAGGAGCGGGAGGAGGAAATATCACTCATCATGTATAAAGTGGCTGTTTGACAAGATAGTTGAGGTTTATGACCTCCCTTTTGAGTCAAAATTACCGGGAAAGAAAAATGGGGAGCCTCTGTCAACAGGATACACCGTTCTCAGTCCGTAAAAGAGAAATCTAGTTATAAAGACGTTTTCCTGATCACGGTCACTTGTAAGTTACGTTACATATATGTGTATGATTATGCGTATATGTTTGTGTAAAAACAAAAAGTACACACACACACACACACACACACACACACACACACACACACACACACACACACGCACACTGTTACTTACGGTATCTCTCATTTTGTCATCATATTTACAACCATGACTCGCATACACGTCGCGGGTATTTTTTTTTTCAATGGCGCACGCTCGCACGTGTGTGTGTGTGTGTGTGTGTGTGTGTGTGTGTGTGTGTGTGTGTGTGTGTGTGTGTGTGTGTGTGTGTGTGTGTGTGTGTTTAAAAATTAACTCAACAATTTTATATCCGGTTTCAACCAAACTTAGTGGAAGAGTTGCTGGATAGCACTGAGGGAACCTTTTATTTTTCAGAATGGTAAGCCAAAGGTCCAGATCAAAGTGCCAGGTCAAGCGTTGACCCAACAAAATCAGCTTAAACAGTTTTAATCCAACTTTGAGCAAACTTGGGGAAAAGGCGCAGGGAAAAGCTAGAATTAAGTGAATCAATTTTGAGAACTAGCGGGCAAAGATCAAGGTCTCAGAGAAAGTTAAAATTCGACGTGTGTGTGTGTGTGTGTGTGTGTGTGTGTGTGTGTGTGTGTGTGTGTGTGTGTGTGATTAGCAAACAACTCAAAGTGTTTCAGTCCGATTATAGTTATATTTGGTGGAATCGTTGAGGGGTGGATAAAGAGTAAACTGAATTTTTTTTTTAACTATGGGTTTAAGGTGAAGATCATAGAACAAGGGCAGCTTAAACGATTTGATCTGATTCCAACCAAATTTGGTACAAAGGTCGAGGGTAAGACAAGACTAATAAAAATCGATTTTGAGAACAATCACTCATAGGTCAAAGTCACAGGGAAAGATTAAAGGCCGAGTTTCAGATAGATCTGGTCTGACTTGAATCAGATTTAATGTAACTGTTAAGGCCTGACAAGAACAAGGCGATTAAACTTTGTACACAATCATTCAACTGTCAAAGACCCCGAACAAGGTCAAACATCGACCCTTGTGTCCGTGTGTATGCAAAATAAATAAAAATTTGTATAATCTGGTATGACTTAAAGGTGGTGGATGAGCTGAGGATCACCCAAATGGTTAAGCTATTTTTTCAGAACAACAGGTCAAAGGTCAAGGTCACATGGAAATGGAAAATTAACAGCTCTTATCCGATGTAGAGAAGACAATAGAAAGGTTCAGGTTTAAACAAGGATAAATTTATTCAGTTTTTAGAACAATCAAAGGCCAATGGCACAGAAAAAGGTCAAAGATCAAGGTCACTGTTAAATGTAAGCTTATACAGATTGTATCTGATTTGGATTGAAGCTCATCAAAGGGTTTATGGTTAAACAAAAATGAAGGCATTCGATTTTAACAGTAATCTGTTCAAGGTCAAGTGGCAGGGCAAAGTCAAATATTCGGCCTGTAGACCAGATGCTGGTCGCAGGTGTAGCACTCTCTGAAGGTTTCGTTTTTTTCTGCGTACGTAGTAGGAAGTGAAGCAAAATTTCTATGCTGTTCAACACCTTCCCCTCCTCCCTCACTTCCTTGAGTCTACACATGGGCCTCCCTCACTAAATTTCTGATACAGTAAATAAAAGCCAAAGCATTCACCCACGAACGCATATCGCCCACCATCACCAAAAAATAGATCGGCAACCCTCTAGCAATCGAAGGCATATCATAGTAATTTCACCATAGTCGAAAAATAAAAGAACGCCTAATTAGGATTTCGCTAGGATCTTTTCTGTTTTGTGCGCTGTCTCCCATTTTTATTTAAATTTCATGACTAATACAGTTATTAAAGCTGATTCCAAATTTGAATTTATTTTTTGAGAAAAATTATTTCTTAAAACTTGGGTTAGCTTAGATTAGATAAAGTTAGTTAAAAATAATAATTAGATAGTTAATTATAATAACAAATAATATTTAATTAAATATACATTCATCTCTTTGCTCCATGCATTGATAAATGCAGCTATGGAGGATAACGGAAGCGTGCCACCCTCAAACGACGTTCCTTTCCTGACAGAAATCCACTTGTTACAGCTGCGTTTCGAGCAGCTACACTGAGAAGATTCACTAATGCTTATGTTCATGGAATGCATACAGCTCCATAACTTAGATTTTAGAACTTTTGTATTTATATTTAAGTAACCTGTCAGGGTGACCCGATGGAACTTTGATAGGGCAAACTGGGATGGATTTAGAAATTATCTTGCTGATATTCCATGGCAGTCTTTCTTTTCTAGTGATCCCAATTCTACCCAGTCCCACATTGGGGCTTAATACTAGCTGGTATGGATTTATTCATACCAAATCAACAGTTCTCTAAAAGATCGAACTCTCCAAAATGGTTTGATGGCAACTGTGCCAGAGCAACAGCCCAAAAGTCATTAACATATAACTCTTACTTAAAATCAAAAACATCTGAAGCACTCTCTCATTTTAAAATTGCTTGAAATCATGCAGAAGCTATTAAATCTATCTAAATCAAACTTTCTTCAAAAGCAAGCATCAAAACTACTTAACAACCCTAATGACATTACAGTAGAATATTCTAGTCAACTCTTAATTCTTTCAATAATAACTTTAACAAGTCATCTTCCATTCCCCCACTAAAATCTTCAGATGGCAACATTACAAATGACCCGCGTGGGAAAGCAGATACCTTTGCCAGAAACTCTACCATAGACGATACCAGCCAGAACGTCCCAGTACTAGAACTTGACTCTCCCGAAATTGCCCCACTTAAAATACAGACAAGATACGTAAAATCCATCCTAGACAATTTACCTACCAACAAAGCTCCAGGCCCAGATGGAATTCCGCCATTTGTTTTGAAAAATTGTTCCCCTGAACTTGCCTCTGTTCTGGCTAAATTATTCAGACTATGCATATGTACTTCTTTATTCCCAAATTCATGGAAAAAAGTCAATATCCACCCAATTCCGAAGAAAGGAAGTTTGTTTGACCCCCCCGATTACAGACCAATAGCTGTCACATCTTCACTTGGTAAGGTATTTGAAACATTAATTAATAAGCACATTGTTAAACATCTTGAATCCAACAACTTAATTAGTGATAGACAATATGGTTTTCGCCACAAAAGATCCACCATTGACATACTCAATCTCCTAATTCATACCATCCATCAATCAATTGATCTACATGGAGAAACTCATGCAGTAGCTCTTGATATTTCTAAAGCTTTCGACAGAGTATGGCACCGTTCCCTGCTGTCCAAACTCCCTTGCTATGGACTAACGTCTTTTGTTCCTTTGATTTCTTCATATCTTAGTGACAGGAAAATAAAAGTAAAAGTAGATGATGTATATTCCAATTTCCACTCAGTTAACGCCGGCATGCCGCAGGGATCAGTTCTGGCGCCAACCCTATTTCTGGTTCATATTAATGATCTATTATCTGTCACCCACAATCCCATTCACTCATATGCAGATGACTCAACACTACATAGTTCATTCACACTCAGACACCCATTTACAAAGTCTAATATCTCTACCTCTCAACTCAGTACAGCCATCTCCATAAATCATGATCTATCTACGATCAGTGAATGGGGACAAAACAACCTTGTCTCTTTTAATGCTAGTAAAACTAAATATATACAGTTTACTAATAGACAGATATTGCCAGATTCTTACATTACCTTCAGTGCTACTAATATTCTCATCTCCAAATGTATTGAAATTCTTGGCATCTCACTTAACAATGCCCACAGCTGGACCTCTCATGTCAGATCACTTGCTAATTCTGCCTCAAAGAAACTTGGATTATTGTACAGAGTCCGTAACTTCTTCGCTGATGAACAGTTAGCTATAATTTATAAGAGTCATGTGCGCTCTCAGCTTGAATATTGCTCACCCATGTGGAATGGTTGTGGAGAGGTTTCATTTAAACAACTAGACAAAATTCAGAACAAAGCTGTTAGAATCATTATCAACCCTGCCATTACAAATAAACTACCTCCCCTGCAAGTAAGAAGGAATGTTGCCTCCCTTGCATTATTTTACAGATATTTTTTTGGCAAATGCTCAGACGAAGTTGCGTCCATGGTGCCACCTTTCCATGCCTTCCCTCGTGCTACGCGGGCATCTGGTAGCGCTCATGACTGGAATGTCACTCAGCCATATTGCAGAACTTCTGCCCATCAGAATTCTTTCATTTCCCGAACTGTGTCGCTCTGGAACTCGCTTCCCCAGAATTGTTTCCCTCCAAATTTCAACCCACAACTGTTCAAGTCTAACTGTTACAGATATTTTATGAACAGAAGACACCAGTAATCTGGTGACTGGATTATTATTCTTTATTCATTTGTTTTTCCTTCCTCCGTTCTGTTATTTAAAAAAAAAAATTACTTAATTATTATTATTAACTAACTTAGCCTAACCCAGTCTAACCTAACCTAACCTAACTTTTTAAGAAAATAAGTTCTCTCCCAAAAAATTAGTTAAAATTTGGAATCAGCTAGAAAATCAGTATTAGTGACGAAATTTACATAAAAATGGGAGAACGTGCACCAAACACAAAATCTCCTTTCGCTGTTTACTGCTGTTAAGTTAAATATCACGCTAGCATTCAGAAGCCTGAAGTCGGGTGTATTATGCTGGTGCAGGACATTGAGTATAAAAGGCCTTTGAAGAATTTCTGGTAGATGACCGTTAAATAGCCTTTCTCTTCGTTGAGGATACAATTGAAAATGGTGAATAATGGCAAGCTAAAAGCAAAGTTACATGATATTTTTCTTGCAATATCTTCTGGCGATTGGAGGTATATCATCGCAACTTCCAAACTATTAACAAACAAGCCATATATCCTCGATACTGACCACAACCTTTAGAAACAATTTGTGCACATGATTTTGAGATATTTCGGAAACAGCCAGTCACATCCACAGACACACCCACAGACACAGGCTATTACATTATCGCCTCACTAGGCGGGCATTAATAACCATTTCCACAACTTTTTAAATATTTTTCCTACAATTAAGGTTCTTTTCTTTTTTCTTCCACTTCACTCTCAAGCAGCTGACTATTTTGCTTTTATACAGTATGAGGACCTCTCTCTCTCTCTCTCTCTCTCTCTCTCTGACTGTCTGTCTGTCTGTCTGTCTGTCTGTCTCTCTCCTACTGCTACTACTACTACTACTGCTATGGTCATTTGCCTTCTGAAACGTTTGCTTTCGTTTCTCCAGCATTAAGGTGAGCACGCAGCACTTGTCTGCCTGCAGTATTACAGTTTTTCTGTCCACTATCCCACTGCAAGAGTTGACCAGTATTCCCATCCTTTCACTTAAATTCCTTAAATACAGTGTGCCCAGGCAACCCTCCTTAGAATCTTTTCAACTGTCCTTACACGCTGCTATTTTCCCTTGAGTTCCTTCTTTATTTGCCCACAAAAGGCTCAGTAATACCGTTTTATCCCATGATACCTGACATCCTTCTCTACATCCAAGGAACATTTAAATCCCCTCACATCAATATTGCATCTACTTCTTCTAATTCTGCTGGTTAGTATGCAGGACTGTCTTGGAAAGCAGATATCTTTGCTAGTACCTTTGCAAGAAACTCTACCATAGATGATACCAGCCAGAATGTCTCAGTACTGGAACTTGATTCTCCCGAAATTGCCCCACTTAAAATACAGACAAGATTTGTAAAATCCATCCTAGACAATTTACCTACCAACAAAGCTCCAGGTCCAGATGGAATTCCGCCAATTGTTTTGAAAAAGTGTTCCCCTGAACTTGCCTCTCTTCTAGCTAAATTATTCAGACTATGCATACGTACTTCTTTATTCCCAAATTCATGGAAAGAAGCCAATATCCACCCAGTTCCGAAGAAAGGAAGTTCGTCTGACCCCTCCAATTACAGACCAATAGCTATCACATCTTCTCTTGGTAAGGTATTTGAAACTTTAATTAATAAGCATATTGTTAAACATCTTGAATCCAACAACTTAATTAATGATAGACAATACGGTTTTCGCCACGAAAGATCCACCATTGACATACTCAATCTCTTAACTCATACCATCCATCAATCAATTGATCTTTTTGGAGAAACTCATGCAGTAGCTCTTGATATCTCTAAAGCTTTCGACAGAGTATGGCACCGTTCCCTGCTGTCCAAACTCCCTTGCTATGGACTAACGTCTTTTGTTCCTTTGATTTCTTCTTATCTTAGTGACAGGAAAATAAGAGTAAAAGTAGATGATGTATATTCGAATTTCCACTCAATTAACGCCGGCGTGCCACAGGGATCAGTTCTGGCGCCAACCCTATTTCTGGTTCATATTAATGATCTCTTATCTGTCACTCACAATCCCATTCACTCATATGCAGATGACTCAACACTACATAGTTCATTCACACTCAGACATCCATTTACAAAGTCTAATATCTCTACCTCTCAACTTAATACAGCCATCTCCATAAATCACGATCTATCTACAATCAGTGAATGGGGACAAAACAACCTTGTCTCTTTTAATGCTAGTAAAACTAAATATATACAGTTTACTAATAGACAGATATTGCCAGATTCGTACATTACCTTCAGTGCTACTAATATTCCCATCTCCAAAAGTATTGAAATTCTTGGTGTCTCACTTAACAGTGCCCTCAGCTGGACCTCTCATGTCAGATCACTTGCTAAAACCGCCTCAAGGAAACTTGGATTATTGTACAGAGTCCGTAACTTCTTCGCCGATGAGCAGTTAGCTATAATTTATAAGAGTCATGTGCGCTCTCAGCTTGAATATTGCTCACCCTTGTGGAATGGTTGTGGAGAGGTTGCATTAAGACAACTAGACAAAATTCAGAATAAAGCTGTTAGAATCATTAACAACCCTGCCATTACATATAAACTACCTCCCTGCAAGTAAGAAGGAATGTTGCCTCCCTTGCATTATTTTACAGATATTTTTTTGGCAAATGCTCAGACGAAGTTGCGTCCATGGTGCCACCTCTCCATGCCTTCCCTCGTGCTACACGGGCATCTGGTAACGCTCATGACTGGAATGTCACTCAACCACATTGCAGAACTTCTGCCTATCAGAATTCTTTCATTCCCCGAACTGCATCTCTCTGGAACTCGCTTCCCCAGAGTTGTTTTCCTCCAAATTTCAACCTACAACTGTTCAAGTCTAATTCTTACAGATATTTTATGAACAGAGGACACCAGTAATCTGGTGTATGGATTATTTTTTTTTCTCCATTTGTTTTTCCTTCCTCCGTTCTGTTATTTAAAAAAAAAAAATAAATAAAAAAAAAATAAATGGATTATCATCCCCAGACTGCTTTACGGAGGCAGTTTGTGATTACATATCACAGTGAATTCAGGAGTTTCTTGAGTGGGATACTGCTCAGAGGAAGGTATACTGGTAAGAAGAATAAGATTGGCACTTCATTCAATTCATTTGTTTCATTTAACCGAGAGTATTTACCTAGGACTTACTAGAAAAAAAAAATAAATGGCGTCTTTGGTGTGAGAGATATATCTGAAATTCTTTAACCCCTTGACTCCTAAGATGTCATTCCTATTATGATGATTATCGTCCGTCATGGTCAGAATGAATTATAAGTGTTACTTGAGCAGAATGTGATATAAACTACATACACACGCAGAAAGGGGTTAACCATGGGAATCTCTGCTAGACAGATGACTGTGACAAGTAAGAGTTACGACCCCTACAACCCTCACGTTATATACAGCATATCTGGCATCCACTGATATTCCCGTGAGACGGTTGTGGCGGGTGATGAGAAAAATAACAATATTTTTCTTTTTGAAAATCAAGTTACTGTTTCCCTGTTAGTTTTCTAGAAGAACCATTGTCCTCGATAACAATTGGCAAACACCCTAGATGACCCAAGACTTTTCCAACAAATTTGATTAAATGAGACCAAAATTATGTTGTTTTTTTTTGCTCACACATTCACACGTGGGTCGGATTTGATCTTGCCCTGTGCCCTTGACCTTCAACTGCTTGTTAGCAATTTCGAATACGTTCATCCTTACCTAACTTTGAAGCCTTCTACAACGTTTAACTAAATGAGAAAAAAAAAATCAGGTGGACCTTATCATGTGACCTTAGCTTTTGAGTATATGTTCTCAAAAACAGTATGTGAAACCCTTGGCTGACTCAAAACTCTTGACACAGTGTGGTTAAAGTTAGTGAAAAAAAAAAATGAGAAAACTAATTCACTAAAACCCAGTCTGGAAGATATTTACATAGTTACATAGCTATATGCATAGTCATTTAGGAACCGAGTACACCATTGAGATGATTATTAGCATTTTAAAAAAAATATGAAACTGATTGTCGTACAGTAATTTGTTGTGACCTTAGAATACAAGGCGTAAAGAGGAAGCAACATGGCATTTGGAGTACGTGTTTCCTTTCGGTACCCTCTTAAAAAAATAAGATTCCCCAAGTCCACTAAATCATCCATTTGAAAGTGACCGACAACGTGAAGAAAATCATTCTGCAGCGTACACACACACACACACACACACACACACACACACACACACACACACACACACACACACACACACACACACACACACACACACACAAATACTGGTAATTATTAAAGGAAACAGTTCTTAACGTCCAGTCCTTCCTAGAATCTGTGAAGCTAAAGCTGAGCACTAAGCAGATTTGATGATAGTACTGAAATGCATATAAGGAAATTAAGTTATATTCAGTTTTTTTTTTTTTCCAGTTTGATGTACAGTTATTCTGGAATTATTTCAGTGTCACTAGAGCAGTTTTCTATATTTTTTAAATATTTTGTCTTGAGACGAAAATCACAAAGAACTCTGTGTTCCTTGACCACCACAGCCACCACCTTATTCAGCAGTGAGAAAAGAAAGTACATATTCACAGTATTTACTCACTGTCCCCTCACCCG
The DNA here is from genome assembly GCF_032717465.1 of Coenobita brevimanus. Taxonomy (NCBI): domain Eukaryota; kingdom Metazoa; phylum Arthropoda; class Malacostraca; order Decapoda; family Coenobitidae; genus Coenobita; species Coenobita brevimanus. The sequence goes on along the minus strand of NC_137008.1, from coordinate 21,877,897 downwards.
GTCATTCACTGACTCCCGGTTCATTGCGGCTGAAGAGTCACGCTATCGTGACCATGGGAAAGGATACAAAAACCCACACTGGCAGACGAAAAAATATGTATTTTCAAACAGTTTCGGGGACAGCTGTCGCCCTCTTCAGTGGATCTACAGACCAAGAGTGGTACATGCAAATAGTGAGAAGCTGCTTATATGCAGGGAAACGACATTTTTTTACGGAACTTCAATAACGCAGTGTATGTTCACTCTTCAGAAAACGACCATAGAATCGACTGGACTTCTAGCAAAATCTTGTACAAATGTAGTAATTATAGAAAACGTAGGATAGTGGAAGCTGTATGTATAGAGAGATATAATAACTTTAACAATAATGAAGGAATGTACAAAATAGATCCAGCGATGAAAGGATTAGTGGCAAGGCCCTTGCCGCCCCTTGTAATCCCTCAATCAGGTCGTGGACAGAGTAAAGGGAGAGTCAGGTGAAGTCACATCAGGTGTGGTTGGGAAAAGGTGTGGTTACCCTGAATACAGAGCCGTAGATAAAGAGAGTTTGGCCATGCCTAGTCACAGCAGGTCATGCGTGATTGGCCAGTTCAGGTCACGTGATGTCAAGGCGCCATATTGCCTCCCTCCCACCCGTGCTTCCCGCGTCAGACGGCTCTCAGCTCACCTACGGCCTAGTGTCTGCAAACAATGCACAGTGCAGTGACCAACTGTTCGATATGGTTCTGTGTAGCTGTGGGCTGTGCTGTACGGCCAGGGATGGGTAGAATAATGCATAGATTTCCCAGAAACCCAGAGAGAACAACAGTGGGAAATTAGAGTCAGACGTAAGAATTGGAAAGCTCACGACAGATAATACATATGTTCGGTAAGCTCAAGTTTTTTCTCCTTTGTACTTATGAGCAATTTTCAGTCTACAGCCACTGTTATATAATACCGTGACTCTGGAGAAAATTTTCATAATAATGTGCATAGTTACCAAAAAATAATTTATCCCCAGGATCATTTCGAGGAGGATCAGTATGAATGTGGAAGAGTTGATGGCCTGAACAACTGAAGTCCACCGCTGTTCCCACAAAGTTTGTGTTCACAAAATCAAGTGCTACACCACGCAAACCTCCCCGGAAAAGGCATATAACGTGCACAGAACCTATAGATCCCCCTGCAAAACGAGTACTTGTTGAACACTCGTATGCCATATCTAAAGTTAATGATGCTCAACATGAACTACAAACATTTTCTAATGAAGGTAGGTCTATACCAGACAGTATGCACACACAAAAAGTTACTGTTAGTACTCGCAGGAGAAATAAGAGTTAGCATCACAGAAAGTATTAAGATTAAAAAAAAAAAATATTAAGGTAACTGTTAGTGTTAGCACTAGCAGCAGGTATAAAAAGGAATATCTGTGTACACAACAACACCAACAATTTGCCTTATGACATTTCAGCTGAAAATGATTGCCAGAATATCACTCCCGAAGCTGTTGGTGGAAATTCTGGCGATGATGATGATGATGATGCAGAAATTACTACTCCATTGCACAGCAGGAAAGAGAAGCTACACACAACAGAGGAAACAGTTGCTGCTGTAAACCCTGTGGAAGAGTTACGGGAAGCAGCATTAATGAGGGCGATAAAACTTCTCAGAGAAATGGTTGCACATGAGTGAAAGGAAAAACATAAAGCCTTAAAGCAGAAAGCAGCTCTAGAAGGTAACTTGACAAAGGTTGACAGTAAAACAGACGAACTGGGTTTAGAAGAGATTTCAAGAGACACTGTACTTGACCAAACTGAGATGAGCAGCCTACATTACATAACAGGTTACTGCATCAGAACAGGGAAAAAGGGTAACACTCATTGCTCATCCTGCCTGAAAGCAGTCGAGAATAAGCAGACACTACAGACAGATACTGTGAAAAAGCTCACCCAACTTAAAGAGTATAAAGAAAACAGCCTAATTTATTGCACTGATAACTGCTTGAGTGTATTTGAGAATGCAGAGACTATCTTTAGAGAGAGTGAAAAGAGTTTCGTAAACAAGAGCAATTTGGTAGGCCGCTTAGTGTCCATGACAGAAGCTCAGACAAAAAGTATTGTATTTCCTTCTTGTCATAATAATAAGAGGAAACTACTTAAACACTTCTTCATTTTACGGTTGCACATTTATGAAAAAAAAACAAGAAAACATTCGTAAGACAGGTTCAAGCAGCAAAGGGGAGAAGTGCGTTAGGAAGCAAAAGCATGATGATGAGAGCTGCAGTTAGGATCTATCTATCTATCTATTGCCAGACGCCTCAATCCTGTTTGGGGTGGCCACAAACAAATCGCCTCCAAATCGCCCTGTCCCCCGCCATTTCATTGCCCTGCTCCCAACTCACACCCCCCTCATTCATATACCTCTCCACCCCATCCCTCCATCTCATCCTCGGCCTCCTCCTCCCTCTTCCTCCCTCCACCTCACTCACATACACTCTCTTCGTCAGTCTTTCACCCTCCATTCTCTCCACATGGCCAAACCACCTCAGTGTGTTCCTCATAGCGCTTCCTATCACATCCACATCCACACCACAACGCTCCTTTATATCCCCATTCGTCAGCCTGTCTCTCCATGTGACTCCACAGGCTCCTCTTAAATAACTCATTTCCACTGCTCTCACTCTTGACTTGTGTCCTTCCAACAACGTCCAAGCTTCACTTCCATATGTTAGAGTTGGTATCACAATACTGTCATGTAGTAACTTTTTCACTTCTATGCTCACTTCCCTGTTTCTTATCACTGCTTTCAAAGAACCAGCAACCTTTCTTCCCTGCTGTACCCTTTCAAGCACTTCACCCTCCAAACCTCCATCCTTACTCATCACACTACCCAAGTACTTAAACGTATTCACATTTTCCAATTCCTCACCATCCAACCTCACTGTACATTCACTGACTTGACCCCTCTCGAAGACCATCACTTTACTCTTCCCTACATTCACCTTTAGATTCCGTTTCTTACACACTCTCCCAAACTCATCCACAAAGCCTTGCAGCTCCCCTTCGTCTTCATTCAACAACACAGTATCATCTGCAAACAACAGTACAGGGAGTTTCCAAACACTATCCTCTCTCACCAGGGACACTCCAACATCCACTACCCTACCTTGTACCTCTTTTATTACCCCATCCATGTACAGACTGAACAACCATGGAGACATGACACATCCCTGTTTCAACCCAACTTTCAAAGTGAAAATTTCACTTAGTTCACCATCCACACGCACTGCAGCCTTCGCACCGTCGTACATACTCTTCACAGCTTTCAACAACTTCCCATCTACTCCATATATTCTTAACACTTTCCACAATCCTTGTCTATCCACCCTGTCATATGCTTTCTCCAAATCCATGAAAGCTGCATACAACTTCTTTCCCTTCTCTAGAAACTTTTCCACTAAAGATCTAAGAATGAATATCTGATCTACACAACCTCTTCCCTTGCTAAAGCCTCCCTGTTCTTCTCCAACTAATTTCTCTGTTCTTTCTCTAACTCTGTCAATAAGTATCCTACCATACACTTTTCCTATTATACTAAGAAGACAAATGCCCCTATGATTACCACACACTTCTTTTTCCCCTTTTCCTTTATACAAGGGAATAATTATACCTGACTTCCAATCCTCCGGGACTCTACCTTCCTCCCAGGCCAATCTGCACATTTTCCACACCCATTCTACTACTACCTTTCCCCCATGCTTCAGCATTTCACCACACACTCCATCAATTCCTGGGGCTTTCCCCGATTTAACTTTCTTCATTGCTTCCACAACTTCTATCCTACTGAGTTCTTCCTGCAGTTAGGAACTATAGGTAAATACAGTTATTCTTGTATCCATACTTCTAATTTTATTTCTTAATACCAATATAGTGTAATGAACAACCTTACTAAAAATCATATTCAATCATGAGTGTTTTTAATTCATACATTTTGGCTTGAAAAGCATAAGCGGGCAGGCGACGGCGCGGGGTAGCAAGGGAAGAGGGAGCGCGAGGAGGGAGGCAAGATGGCGCCTGGGCAGTGAGTGGCCAAACTCTCTCTACGGCTCTGCCTAAATATAAGCAGCTTCTCAGTATTTGTATGTACCAGTCTCGGTCTGTACAGTAGATCCACTGAAGAGGGCGACAACTGTCGCCGAAACTAATTGGAAATACATCTTATTTCGTCTGCCAGTGTGGGTTTATGTATCTTGTCCCGGTTCATTCATTCATTCTCTCACTCTCCACTCACTTGCCCACTACCGACTCACTTATCCACTCACTCCTCATCCATTTATTCACTCATTAGCTCACTCGCACAGTCACATACTCCAAACCCACTCATTTTATCGACTCACAAATTCATTTACTCCCCACCCACTCATTCACTCACACTCATTCACACCGCGCTCATACATTCACTCTTTTCCCACTCACTCATTCCCTTCCTCATTCCCCACTCACTCATTCACACACATTCACTTATTTACTAGGTCACCCACTCATGTACTTACATCCTACCCACTCATTCATTCACTTACTTACACCCCAACACTCGCTCAGTCACTCAGTAATTTTATTCACCCATTCCTCATTCACTCACTCAATCACTGACCCACTCACAGTTTTGCACTGTTTGAAAATGTAGGCTGACCTGATCGAACTTTGCCTGGTCCGGTGTAATGACCCACTTGGCTATTGACGAATTTCATTACTCATTTATGCTCTCTATATTACCGTTACCTATATTTAATTTTAAAGGAGTAATAAGATGTACGACTCAAAACATATCACTAAGGAAAACGTAACAGGAAGCCTTCTATTCCCGTGTCTCCCCTTCTCTCTTCCTATTTCTCCCATTCTTCCTGTTACATTTGTTGCTCCTCACTTCAGGTGGTTCTACATCGAATGACAAGCCTAATGGTTTCGAATAAACTATGGAACCTTTTAAAACATTTGGTAGTAAGCATAATACCAATTAATGGGGTCATGTGAAGCACACTATGGTACCCCTGGTAAGTGGGTGGAGTGACGCAAATGCAGCGTCCATTCGGGAACCCAGCCTCCACATCCTTTCCCGCGCCTGACTGTGCCGAGGCGCTGTCTAGCCCAATGGAACATGGCTTCACTGCACAGGCAGGCCATGTAGGGGCAGTTTCTTGCCTGCGGTTGATGGGTCTGCTCGACCATACGATTCGTGGTTACACAACAACAAAAACATGTATATCATTCTACTGTAGATCGCAGCAAACTTTTCAGTATCCCTTTCTCAGCTATTAATTTCCCATATTGCACTTTTTTCTCCACTTGTATGCTTCTGCAGCAAATTATGCTTTATTAACATTCAGTATATATATATATATATATATATATATATATATATATATATATATATAAAGCTATTCAAAATATCTTAGTAACATCGACTTATTACCTTATGATTAGTTATTTACTAACTTTTCACTAAACTCCTATCAAACCAGGGATAAAAAAAATGTGAACAACATCTTGAGCATGCAGGATTCCGAAGAGGGTATTTGACTACTAATCATCTACAAATAATGAATCAGCTATTTGAGAAACTACAGCATGTAATTATTAATCACTATGCTTAGGTTTTGTCAATTACAAAAATGCTTTCAACTCAGTGGAACACATAGTAATGTTTATTTTCTTGTGAGAACAAGAAGTAAACGAGAACATTGTAAAACTGCTCGATAAGATATATATATCCCTACAATGGTATTGTTGGGTCTGTCAGACCCGACGCCAACAGTCATTTGTTTTGGTCCCGGGGTATTATGGGTACTACGTCAATGGCGCACCTTCTACCTTCAGTGTTCGCTGAGACACTGATGCGAGTGGGTGTGCTTCTCTGTGGTCCAACTGACTCATTGTGTTTTTGTGGTGTTTGGGTCTATTAGACCCAACGATACCGTTCGGATGCGAACATATGATGTTCGTGTGCCGACGGTGAAATATGGAAATAATATAATAATTACGATTTATGTGAAAAATGATAAGTATTAGTGTTGGTGTAGGACAAAGGTTTGTGAGAGGCGAGAGTGTGACTGTAACTGTGTACAGCCCTCATGAAGGCAGCTGATGTTTTTTTTTTTTTTCACATGCCACAATACTAACAAGGCTTATGGGCCTGATGGAGTCCCTCCTGTTGTTCTCAAGAACTGTGCTTCTGTGCTTACACCCTGCCTAGGCAAACTTTCGCCTTTGTCTATCAACTTGTACTTTCTTTCTTGCTGGAAGTTTGCTCTCATTCAGCCAGTCCCAAAGAGGGATGACCATTCCCATTCCTCTAACTATTGTCCAATTGCTTTAACATCCTGTATCTCCAAATTTCTCGAGTCAATTCTTAACAGAAAAATTTTAAAGCATCTTTCCCATCACAACCTTCTTTCTGATCGTCAGTGTGGGTTTCGTCAGGGACGCTCCACTGGCGATCTTCTCACTTACCTTTCAGACTCCTGGTCATCCTCCTTTCGGGACTTTGGCGAAAGCTTTGCCATTGCACTTGACATCTCAAAGGCTTTCGATCGAGTCTGGCATAAATCTTTAATTTCCAAACTGCCCTCTTACAGTTTCTCTCCTTCTATATGTGCATTCATCTATAGCTTCCTTTCTGGTCGTTCTGTAGATGCTGTTGTAGACGGCCATCGTTCTTCTCCTAGATCTATCAACAGTGGTGTTCCTCAGGGCTCTGTCCTATCACCAACTCTCTTCTTTTTATTCATCATTGACCTTCTAAGCTGTATATCTAACCATATCCACTCATACGCTGATGACTCCACCCTTCACCTTTCCATTCGGTTCCCTCAACACCCATCTCAGAAGTTACTTCAACAAACAGGGAATGAGGCTATGGCACACCTAATGTCTGACTTGGCTAGTATCTCTGACTAGGGTAAAAATAATCTTGTTGTTTTTAAGACATCAAAGACTCAGTTCTTACACCTAACAACCCGACAAAATCTTCCACAGGTGTACCCACTAATGTTTAAAAATATTCAGCTTAATCCTGCATCATCCTTGAATATGCTTGGGGTTTCATTCACTCGGGACTTACCTTGGGTAGATCATATCATATCTCTTGTAAAATCTGCTTCCAAGAGATTAGGTGTGCTAAGCCGACTCCGTTCCCTCTTTACCCCTGCACAATTGTTGACTCTATACATGGGTTTTATCCGCCCCTGTGTGGAGAACAAGTCCCGTGTGGGGAGGCTCCCCACATACAGTTCTTCTCAATAGAGTGGACTCAAAGGCTTTTTGTCTCATTAACTCTCCTCCTCTTACTGACTCCCTTCAACCTCTGTCTCTTTGCCACACTGTTGCCTCTTTTTCTCTTTTCTATCGCTACTTCAATGGTCACTGCTTCTCTGAACTGTTTGCATGCATTCCTCTACCTCTACGACGGGCGCACAGCACCCATCTAGCAGCAAACTCTCATCCCTTTTCTGTCCAACTTTCTAATGCAAGAGTTAACCGTTACTCCCAGTTCTTCATTTATACAACAGGTCAACTCTGGAAGTGTCTCCCTCTGTCTGTTTTTCCTGCTTCCTATGATTTCCAGTCTTTTAAACGCAGTGTGTCCAGGCATCTCGAAATGATCAGATCTTGATTTTGGCTCTCTATTGTATTTTTTTTCTCTTTTGGAGGGAACACTTATTGTGGGCTCGTGGCCTTTGGTTCCTTCTTCCTCATATAAAAAAAAACTTTTTTTTTTTTTCAGAAGAATTTTCAGAAAACAGACTATATTATATGAAAACAGTATATTATAAAAAAAGGAAAATGACCAAAAAGACTTTCAGTACCAGATTCAGACATTCCACATATTCTTGAAACTACGAGTGTGAGTAGTGATGAGGATGAGGAAGAGAACTTGCTTACACCCTATTTCCTATAATTATGTATCCCAATGGCATTTCAAATCATATACAGTAAAAATAGCCTGACCATAATATACAAATACAGTACTGTCAATCAATCATTTCCTGTGGCACCCTCGGGGATGCATAGGGCCTCGATGAACTCACACCACCACATTCTATCTTGTGCTAACTCCTCAAGATCTCCCCAACATTCATCTCCAGCTTCCCGTCTCATTGTCCTCACCCACGTCTCTTTTGGCTTTCCTCTACCTCTCCTGCCAAGTGCCACCCACCCTGGTGTACCTCGTACTATTCCCTGTCTCCTATACACATGTCCTAGCCACTTCCATCGTGAGAATCTAACATATTCATCGATCGGCTGCACTCCCGTTATTTCTCTAATTCTACTATTTGGTATCCTTTCCTACCACTTAACTCCTAATATTCTTCTAAGTGCTTTATTTTCAAACACCAAGAATTTATTTTCCATAGTCACTGTGCTGTACCAAGACTCGTGTCCATAAATTAAGATACTCCTAACCATTACCTTATAAAGTTTGATTTTTGTATGCACAGAGAAATTGTTATTATTCCAAATATTTTTAAGCATTCCCATTGCCTGATTAGCCTTCTTTAACCTTTCCTCGAATTCAAAGTTCAAAGAACCATCCTTGGCTAAATAAGTACCTAAATATTTAAACCTATCAACTTGCTTTACAACCATACCTCCAATTACACATTCCTGCGCATTTTCCATATTCATATTGATTATTTCAGTTTTTCCACAATTAATAACCAAACCCACCTTGCGACCTTCACTCACCAAACAGTCCAACACTCTCTGCATCTCTTCTGGCCCATCACAAATCAAAACTATATCATCTGCATAATCTAAATCCAAAAGTTTCCTGTTCTCTCCCCAAAGTATACCTGCACCGGTTTCTGTTCCAACGCGTTTCATAATGTAATCAATGACCAATATAAATAGTAAAGGCGATAGAACACCACCTTGAATTACTCCGGACTTGACTTCAAACGAATCACTCAGACAACCATCAACCATCACTTTACAAAATGTGTCCTCATGCATGTTCATAATGACCCTCACAAACTCCTCTGGTATTCCATAATGTCTCATGATCTTCCCCATAGTCTCTCTCGAAACACTATCAAAAGCCTTTTCAAAATCAACAAAACAAAGACTTAACGGTACTCTCATTTCATTAACTTGCTGCATCAAATGCCTAACTATAAAGATCTGATCATTGCAACCACGTCCCTTTCTAAAACCAGCCTGTTCATCCCTCAGAATACCCTCAACCACTGGCTCCAACCTATTTAACAACACTCTACTGAAAACTTTCAAAGCTATCGGTGACAAAGAGATTCCCCTCCAATTACCACATTCACTCAGGTCTCCCTTCTTCGGAACTTTAACAATCACACCATTCTTCCAAACTGATGGTAGTAACCCCGTCACCCATATCTTATTGAATAGCTTGGTCAAGATCATTATTAATCTATCCCCCTCCACTTTAAACATTTCCGGAAATAAACCATCCTCCCCTGGTGCCTTATTATTCTTTAACTGTTTTACTGCTTTCTCCACTTCTGCAAGCCTCAACTCTCCTGTTTCTATATTTAAATCTTCCTGAGCAGACGGTATATCCTCTTCTGGTGGTATTGGTCTATTAAGAACTGTCTCAAAATGCTCTTTCCATCTATTTTTAATATCTCCATCTTTGGTCAATAAATTTCCTTCCCTGTCTCTAACTGGTATTTCCTTGCGTTTACCTGCATTACCACTCAGTTCTCTAATCGATTCATATGCTATTCTTTGACTCTGTCCATCATTTTTGTTTATTAAGATTTCAGTCTCTGCAACCTTTTCATCCACACATCTTCTTTTATCTCTCCTAGCTAACCTTCTTACTTCTGAATTCAAACTCCAGTAGGCAGCTCTTGCTAATTCAATCTCTTGTTCATCAACGCATTGCATCTCACTCCTCAATTTAGCCTCACCTCTCTTTTTTATCATATCCCACGTTTCCTCTGATATCCATTTCTTTCTCCTGAATCTATGTCTCCTTCCAATCGTACATTCAGCAGTCTCATGCAAAACTTTGTTCACATCCTCCCACATCTCATCTACACTTCTCTCCCCCTCTTCCAACGTTTCCAACACCAAAAACCTATTTCTGCATTCTAATCTGAATTCCTCCTTTTCTTCTCCTTCCCTTCTAAGCTTAACAATATCGTATCTACCAATAGCAGATTTTTCTTTCTTCTGATTTTTAAGTTTAAACCTTATTTTTGCAATGCTGAGTTGATGGTCACTACCAATATCCGCTCCCCGTTTAACATGAACATCTACCAGAGAACTTCTATGCCTCCTACTGATAGCGATGTGATCAATCTGATTTTTATATTTTCCACACGGCGACACCCAAGTTGTCTTGTGTATATTGCAATGCTGAAAGAGTGTGCCCCCGATGACTAAGTCATTTGCTAGACAGAAGCTTCCAAACCTCACTCCGTTTTCACTCATCCTACTACCAACTCCCATCTTACCCATACGTGCCTCAAATCCCTCATTTGAACAGCCCATTACTGCATTAAAGTCTCCAACGCAGATCAAAACATCATGTCTAGGTACCCTTCCCACTCCTTCTTGCAACTTTTCATAAAATGTGTCTTTCCTTTCATCGAGTGCATCATTAGTAGGTGCATAACACACAAACAGATTGATGTTGCCATGATTTGATTTAAACCGTGCGTATAACAATCGCTCATTTATAGGATCCCACTCACATAAAGCCTTATTTGCCTTACAACCCAGCAACAATCCTACTCCCTGATAATGCATTCCGTCCTGTCGACCAGATATCAATAAACGTATACCATCCTCCAAATCCAACTTATCGACTCCAGTTAATCTAGTTTCTGTCAGAGCACAAATATCAAGTCCGTAATTTTGAAAAACCTTCACTAACTCATCGATTTTACCGTCATGATTTAGCGTTCTCACATTCCAGTTACCAATTTTAATTGTATTTTTTGCATTGACAAAGGAATTAGATTGTAATTGAGGCAACCGTGAGATTCTTAGCACCCCCTGCCCATTTAAGGGCTGCACGGGACTGGGGGCCATTATTGTTCTTTCAGAGTCCATCAAGGTTTCTTTGGCTAACTTCCTGAACACCTCGCCATTGTGTTGCAGTCGCAGTAGGCAGCTAACTTGCCTGATTGCCCACACCCGAAAGACCCAGCTATGCTGTAGCCAGTCACGTGCCGGCATGCTTCCCAGCCATTTCACTCTCAAGGAGTTCCTCTGCCTGAGAAAGCAACCACCCCCCTGCTCCCGAGGGCTTTTGATCTGTGTAGGTAGAGGGCGATCACTCCCTCACTAGTCATATACAGTGTATATACAGTGTATAGGCTACACTCACCCACTGTACAAGTATATATTTATAATTTATTTATATATTTTCTCATGACCCTTCTGTATAATAATATACAAATTATATTGCCTTTGAAATGATCTTTCACTCTTTAGATATTTACAACATATAATTATCATTTAATAGTCATTACATGAGGTTTAGTGCACTGTAAATATGAGTAAGTGAAACAAACTCGTTTTCGGTCCCCAAAATATATCCTATTTTGTAATGTTGTCCTACAGATCATGGTGGTGATGGCATCCTGAACACCAGGCAGAAGGCAGCAGGCTCTGTAAATAACATACCATGCAAATATTACACCCATGTGATTCTTAGTTTTTTGTTTGTAGTTGTCTAAGTGAATTTTTTTTTTTTTTTTCAAATAATTTCAAAATATTTTTCATATATTTTTAGACAGAGGGTCCCTTTTTACTTTCTTTGATTTTCTTGTTTCAATGGGTCAAGCATACTTCGAAGCTCAAGTGTTATGGTTATTTCCATTAAACTGTCATTACAAATTTTTTTATGAATTTTTTTCCTACTGGGTCTGTCAGACCCGACGATACCATTATCGTTACAAAAAACACACGATACTATTCTAGGGATATATAGAGAAACAACCGTTACTTAATGAAAAAGAACAAATTAGGATTGAGAAAGGCGTGTGTCAAGGTGATATAATTTAAGATTATTTACAGCATGCCATGAAAGCATTTTCAAAAGCTAGCATGGGAAAACAGATGAGTAAATAGATAAAGGAAACATAAAGCATTTATGATTTGCAAATGAAATTGTCTTAGTTCATGAAAGAGCTGACACTGTAAGAAATGATAAACGAACTAAAAAGAGAAAATCTGAAAGTCGGGCTAAAGACGAACCGGAGTTAAACTAATGCTTAATTCAAATACACCAATGAGCATTATCAAACTAAACGAAGAAACTCTTGAAGTCTGAAATACAATTTAAATACTAAAACTAACGGACGACAATTATTTTGAGAGAGAGAGAGACAGAGAGAGAGAGACTCATAACAATTGGATGGAAAGCTTTTTGTTAAACAAATGGACGTCTTGAGAACTAGCTTCCCGGTATGTATGGAAAGAAAAGTATATAACGGATGCATAATCCCAGCTCTGACGTACGGATGTGAATCTTGGGAAAAAAAAAAAAAAAAAGGAAAGCAAACTAATCTGTTCACAGAGTGGAGGAAAGGTCAGCGCTGGGAATATCTTTTGTGGACATGAAAAGCTCAACTTGGGTATAAGAGAACAGACTAAATTCAAGGACATCATACAAGTTACTATAGAAGAGAAACGGAAGATAGCAGGAAATATGTCAATAATAAGGGATAACCGATGAAGCAAGGAGGTGATTGACTGGGTTCCAAGATATTCAATGCACGGAAAAAAAAAAAAATAAGATGAAGAGATGAGATAGAAAGTTCGTGGGCAAATCTTGGCAGATAATGATTCTGTCGGCCTTAACTTTTTCCACGTCCTTATGTTAATAAACTGTAGCAGTTCCCTCTTGATATATATTTTCGAGCAGTTTTGCTGTGTTCTCATTCACTCCCTGTTCTCGCAGTGAATTTATAATTGCTATGTGCTCCACTGACTCGGAAGCATTTTGGTAATCAACAAAACCTAAGCACAGTGGTTTATTATATTCAGTAGTTTTCTCAAATACCTGATTCACCGTATGTAGATGATCTGTAGTTGAATACCCGCTTCGGAATCCTGCCTGTTCACGAGGTTGGTTTTCCTCCAAATTTGTTGTTTTTCTGTTCGTAAGGACTTTAGTGAAGGGTTTGTAAATGACTGACAATAAGCTAATGGGTCGATAGTTACTAAGATCTTTTGAGTCACCTTTTTTGTCAAGCAAAATAACTATTGCATTACATCATGTTTTAGGAATTTTCTTCTTTTTTATACACTGAGTAAATAAGTGGGCAAGCCTGTTTTGTACTTCTACTCCAGCATCCAGCAGTAAATCTGTTACTATTCCATTTTCTCCGGAGCCTTCCCTCTTTTCATATTTTTTAGAGAATTATTTACTTCGTCTGGTGTTACCTCAGGTATTTCACTTGTGTCAACTGAAAAGTTAGCTGTTTGTACTATATATATATATATATATATATATATATATATATATATATATATATTTTTATATATATATATATATATATATATATATATATATATATATATAAAATGTGTGTGTGTGTGTGTGTGTATGTGTGTGTGTGTGTATGTGTGTGTGTGTGTGCCAGTATTTCAAACTCAAAAAAAATTATTAGGAATATAATCAACAGATAAACAAGAACCATACAAAATGAAACTGAACGCAGTTTTACCATTTTTCTTACCAGACAATCACTTTTCCCCATGCAATATCAATACAGACAGACAGATAGATTGATATAATGTATGCTGGAGCTGTCTCATTTGGTGAAGGAGTCCGACTTTGACTAAGGAGTAAGCTCTGAGGAGGTTAGAGCCGAGAAAAAGAGGTGGATTGGTGTGCCAACTTATCAGTTGTGAGCTGTGAAGTGTAATACTCTTGTTCATTTACATACAATAGTGAAGGATTTACTTTTTTAAAAAGTAAAAACAGTCTAATATACTAATAATAATAATTGAAATATATGTTTTAGTTTTACCATAACTATAATTTTACATATATCATTCCTTACTTTCGTAAATTTGGAAACTTCAGTCACCTATTATTAGAATAAATAAAGAGATAAGTGCAGTGGATTAGTAACTAGAGATGATTTTTAACCCCTTGATTATGAAAAATATAATCCTAAACTTAATATAATCCTCTAATAGTATCCAAAATAAAATGAATGGTGCTGTGGTATTGAAAGTTATAAAAATGTCTTGTGTTTGCATTTTTTCAATTGTGGAACAAGCAAATTTCAATAATTTTGTGGATTTGCAGTTGCAGAAGAAAATTTCTTTTTAGTTTGTGGATTTACGTTGCAGAACTGAATTTTCTTTTGTGGTGCCCACCTCTGATTCACAAACACCCGTTCACAATGTTTAATATCTCTAACTCACAACTCGGGACAGCCACTTCCACAAATCAAGTCTCATCAAGGATCACTGAATGGGGACAAAATAACCTTGTCTCATTTACTGCTTGTAAAAACAAATATATACAATTTACTATTAGGCAGATATTGCCAATTCCTATATTACCTTCAATGCTACTATTATTCCTGTCTCCAAATGTATTGAAATGCTTGATATTTAACTTTACAATGACCTCAGCTGGACCTCTCATGTCAGATCACTTGCTAAAACTGCCTCAAAGAAACTTGGATAATTGTACAGAGTTCGTAGCTTCTTCACTGATGAGCAGTTGGCTATAGTTTATAAGAGTCATGTACACTCTCACCTGGAAAATTGCTCACCTTTGTGGAGTGGATGTGGGGAAAAAATTCAGAACTAGACAAAATTCAGAACAAAGTTGTTAGAATTATTAAAAGGCTTGATGTAGCCCGTGAGTTAAATATTTAATTTCTGCTCAGTCTACCTGACTATGACAAGCACTGGCTCCCTTGCTGTCAGAGATGTATGTTTGCTCGTGGTAACATCATCATTATAATTATAATTATCATCATCATCATTACATTATCACTGCAGTTATCCTGTAATAGTCCACTTGAATAATTAAATAGCAAATAACAACTAGAAATGGCAAGGAACACATGTGTTTCACAGGATGGACTGGAATAATAAAATTTAAGACTCGTGACATAATAAACAGGAAAGACTGCATGATGAAAGAGAATATGTAGACATTCAATGCGAATTGTGGGCGGGTTATGCGTACACAACATATATATTTAAGCAATGGTGCACGCATCAAACAATCACCCACGTTTGTATTCATATTGTTATGAAGAGAGATTTGCCAGTTAGGTAGTCTCGTACCTTCGAGACGTTTCTCGTACCGTAAGTACTGGTACTAGTCAGAGTTGCCAGTTAGCCTGCTGTTTGTGAGCGTAGTTATGTCGTAAGTTATGTATTAATTTTTATGCTCTTTTTCTCAATAATATTTTATTTAAGTGATTGCTTGTGAAACTATGTAGTTTAAGTTCGTATGGTAAATGATTTAGAATGTTATGTAATGTGAGACAACTCTGCATGTTTTGATATGTCTGAGTTGGCAACTGTTGCCCGTCGAGAGTATACACGTAAAATGCAGACATTTCTCGAATATCAAGCTTACGTAAGATGGGGTAGAGATTATTACAAGTTTAGTCAAGTGTCAGGGCAGTTTGGTGTAGTGCAGTGTCAGTGCAGTGTCAGTGACGATTGTATATTTTTGGTACTTGTGTAAACAGTGGCAAATAGTGGCACGTTATTGAAGATTGTATATCATTGGTACTTGAGAAAACAGTGAAGTGTCAAGCATTAAGTGTAATAACTGTGAAGTGTTGTTAAGCATTAAGTGTAATTGCAATTAGTAAAGGGTGTATAGCTCCAGTGTGTGTGTGAGAACAAGTGAAGTGGAAAGCATTAAGTGGAAAAACCCACTGGGCAACGTCCTTCCTGTTCTGCACTACTGCTGTTGGAGCCTGTGGCAGTGTGGGACGAGGATGTAACACTGGTGTCAGGAGTGAGGATTATTTAGGGCTGCAGTGAGTCTAGTCTTCGACATGGAGCAAAAAGGTGTCCAGACAAGAGGCCAATCTAGGCAGGAAGAGGCATCACTGGGTGGAATTATGAGGCTATTACAAGCACCTATGCAGACACAGAACGAAGGACAGAAACAACTCCAAGCACAGTTACAGGCCCAAAGCGAAGAGCTCAGGAACGAATTTAAAGAACAGTTACAAGCACAAAGTGCCCAACTACAGACAGTACAGAATGCAGGACAGAAAGAACTCCAAGCACAATTGCTGGCACAGAACGAAGAACAGAAAGAGTGATATGAACGGCTTCGGGAGGCATTACAGGAGCAACAGAGGGAATTACAACCGAGGATGCAAGGACAGCCAGATGCATTCATGGGGGAAATCAAGGAAGATCAGTAACAGCTTAAGGAGGAAGTAGATGCCAAGCTAAAGCAGCAGAGGTGTGAGGTGATCAATAATGTGACAGAGTGTAACAGCATGTAGACGAACAGTTGAAGACAGATAGTGAGGAAACAGTGACGGAGTGCAAACAAAATGTGGAAAACCAGCTGAAGATGAGTGAGGGAATAGTGACAGAGTGCAGACAGCATGTGGACAACCAGTTGAAGTCAATTAGTGAGGAAATAGTGACGGAGTGCAGACGGCATGTAGACAACCAGTTGAAGCATGCAGTCGATCATGAGAAGATAATCAGTGAGTATATGGAGCCAGTGGAGAAGTATTGCACTGCTGAGCCTTGGGTTGGTGTACGGGAAGCGTATGAAGGGAGTGGACAGTGTGTGGTGAAAATTGGTGGATCCTGGGCATCTGAAGATGACATTGCAGGGTTGAATAGTTAGAATGTTGAAGGTTTGAGTCTTGGACATAATTATGATGCCTCAGTTTTTGGGTCCCAAACCAGTGAAGTGCGTGGCTGTGGTGGGGGTCCAGTTGGGAAGAAACCTCGGGAAAGTGATGGTGGAGTATCTTGGGAAGTTTGTCGTGTACAGTTTGAGTTATTTGCAGATCAGAATGGTTGGGATGATGAGAAGAGGGCTGCAGAAGACCCACCACTGAAGAAATGCAGGAGAACCTTGATGAATAGTGTGCGAGAAGACAAAAGAACAGACAGCAAGGAGTGTAGTAGGAATGGGAATCATAGGAAGAAATGTATCTGTACTGCAATGACAGGGCCAGCGTTGGATGAAGACCTGAAGAGGATACAGATGGAGGATGTAGATTTACAACCAGTGCTAGAGTGGCTGCAGTGGAGTACAGTGCGACCACCTTGGGAAAAAGTTTTCAGGACAAGCCCTGCAACCAAGAGCTACTGGAGTCAGTGGGACCTTCTTCGTTTGAACAATGGGCTACTGGAGCATCAGTGGGAGACACCTGATGGCCTCAGCAAGTATTGGCAACTGGTGGTTCCGAAGAAGATGAGGTCCGAGATCTTGGATGAGTCCCATAACCAGATCACTAGTGGGCACCTGGGAGTGAAGACAATTCTAAACCGGCTGCGACACAAGTTCTACTGGATTGGCATGCGTCAGGATGTTGAAGAGTGGTGTTGGACCTGTAATGTGTGCTGTGTCAAGAAGAGGACCAAGACCTTCCGGAAGGAGTAGATTGTGTGGAGGAACAAGGACATCGTCAGAAGCGGCATAGAAGAAGACCTGATAAGTTCAAGGATTATTTTGTGTATATTGAATATTTTGTTAGGATTAGGGTTTTTGTTTTATATACTGTGTAGTTTTGTCTGGACAGCAAAGAACTAGGGAGGGGGTAGTGTTATGAAGAGAGATTTGCCAGTTAGGTAGTCTCGTACCTTCGAGACGTTTCTCGTACCGTAAGTACTGGCACGAGTCAGAGTTGCCAGTTAGCCTGCTGATTGCGAGCGTAGTTATTTCGTAAGTTGTGCATTAATTTTTATGCTCTTTTTCTAAATAATATTTTATTTAAGTGATTGCTTGTGAAATTATGTAGTTTAAGTTCGTATGGTAAATGATTTAGAGTGTCATGTAATGTGAGACAACTCTGCATGTTTTGATATGTCTGAGTTGGCAACTGTTGCCCGTCGAGAGTATATTCGAAAAATGCAGACGTTTCTCGAATAGCAGCAAGCTTATACAAGATGGGGTGGAGATTATTACAAGTTTAGTCGAGTGTCAGGGCAGTTTGGTGTAGTGCAGTGTCAGTGCAGTGTCAGTGACTATTATGTATTTTTGGTACTTGTGTAAACAGTGGCAAACAGGGACGGGTTACTGAAAATTGTATATCATTGGTACTTGAGAAAACGGTGACCTGTCAAGCATCAAGTGTAATAACTCTGAAGTGATGTAAAGCATTAAGTGTAACTGCAATTAGTAAAGGGTGTATAGCTCCAGTGCGTGTGAGAACAATGAAGTGGAAAGCATTAAGTGGAAGTACTTGGAAAATAAAGACAGCAAACTTTAAGGAGCCAGTGTTTATTTTCGCCTCAGCTGATCTTGTGTACTGCACACCTGAAGGCTAACCATAGGAAGAACAACTCGCTGGGCAACGTCCTTCCTGTACTGTAGTACTTCTGTTGGAGCCTGTGGCAGTGTGGGACGAGGATGTAACAATATTTTCATTCTTAATCCAATAATCGAAGATTCAACTGATTCATACTCCTAATTTTCTCCTCCTATCTCTTGCATAGAATAGTGCATAAACCTTCCTTTGCCCTTTCATTCCCAAATGCTCCAGCACAAATATTAAAGTTATACATCCACTCATTCACATGCTTGCATTTCCAACTGGTCTCACTCAACCCGCAGGCATAGCCCTACTGAAATCTGGAGGCATATTAAAACAGTTGGATATACACTCGCTGAGCTCACATCCTGCCGCTGGCTGAAGGCAACTCAGCCGAAGTTCCACACCGAACGAAGATCTGTTGTTCAGTGTGAAGTGGTCGTTCCAACACTTGCTTAGTAATGTGAAGAACGGATGGAGATTATATTCCTGCAGTCAAGAAAAGGTCTGGACCACCACCAAGAGTTTTTCGGCCGGAGTGAGACCATGCCTACGACTTCTTTCACACAGGGGTACCATTAGATGAGCAGACACAGTGGTTTGGCTATGTAAGCTACCAACGTTTCATATATAACCAAGATTCTAACAGTGCATTCTTTGATGTGACGAGAAGTCACTCAAATTAAAATGAGAAGAACTAAAAGGTTATTGCCATATAAGAGAGAGAGAGACTGCACTGGAGAGGCGGCGAGAGGGGGTTATCAGTTGAAAGAGAGTGAGAAGGAAATGTTGAAGGAAAAGGTGTGAGAGAGGGATGGGTAAAAGAGGTATTTAATGAGGGCTGGCGGCTGGCATTGGCTGTGATGGAGACAGATGAAGAGCAGGTGTGTGTGTGTGTGTGTGTGTGTGAGAGAGAGAGAGAGAGAGAGAGAGAGAGAGAGAGAGAGAGAGAGAGAGAGAACAGACAGATAGACAGACGGACAGATAGAGAGACAGACCGAACGACAGACAACAGACAGACAGTCAGACCGAAATACAGAGAGACAGGCAGACAGAAATTCAGGGAAAAGGAGAGCGGATATGAGAGAAAATACTATATATCACAAAAGTCTCTGGAGTGCAAGGGCGTCGGAAACATGTAAAAGACCCTGAGGGGAATGGCAAAATGTGGGTGGGAGGACGGAACACCGAACGAGAGAGGAGAGGAAAGGGATTGGAAAGGAGAGAGAGAGAGAGAGAGAGAGGGGAGGGAGAGGGCCGTTACACGATGAATGACAAGGAGGAGGAGGAGGAGGAGGAAGAGAAACAGAAGCAAAAAAAAAAAAAAAAAAAGAAGAAGGAAAAGAAAAATGAGAAGAAGAGAAGACGAAGAAGGAGAGAGAGAGAGAGAGAGAGAGAGAGAGCCGTTACAGGACGAATGAGGAGAAGGAGGAGGAGGAGGAGGAGAAGAAACACAAGAAAGGGAAGAAGAAAAAAATAAAAGAAGAGAGAGAGAGAGAGAATTAACAATATTGGCGATCTCCAACTCCGCGGTTACTCATGTAGGCTAATCACACACTTACCTCAAGGACTCGGTATCCACACAATTTTGCTGGCATATACATTCACCTGACACTCAGTTTTCCATGGATAGCCCTATAACATTAGTCAAAGTTGATCCTTTCTGTCTGACGACACTTTTTTTTTTTTTTTAAATCACTGAGACCTCCAAATAATTGTCTTTAATTCGAAAGAGTCTTTTCGAACTGGAAGTGGTCTATATTATTTAAGATCTCCCCTGAGATGAAAAAAAAAAAATCATCTGAACGTATGAAGAGTACAATTACGCGAAGTGTCACTGTTGCCTGGGGGTTAACAGTGCCAGGCTGGAGAGCTTGGATATGAAGGACCGAGGTATTCGTGTGATTTAAAATAGGCAGACACAGAGGGATTATGATCTACGTTAACCTGGAGGGAAAGCTGAGGAGAGCGGAGTGATACATGCGTGCACGTTCGTTCGTTCGTTTACAGATTTCCTGCACCTATAGTGCAGGCCGGACCATACAGTAGACCAGTCAGTGTGGTATGGGCTGATTAAAAAAACAGTAAGGGGGAAGACAGGGCCTGGGGATTGCCAATCACACACGCCCTGGCTCCTGGCTGGCTTTGTGGTGTGTGAGATGCACGATGGCTTCGGCAGTTATAGCGGTGTATTATGCACGAGCAAACTCATCATCAAACTCCAATCGTAACTGCGTGTCACGAATTAGCGAGATCGTGTTATTCTGGCAATTCATGACTTATTACTATTATTATTATTATTATTATTATTATTATGGGAACTCATGAACAGTAGTGAAACCCCACAGAACTTTGCTCAGTCAGTTATACGCTTGCATTTGCACTCAGATTTGATTTTTTTTTTTTTTCCCAAAACATTTGTCATTGTATCATGAGTGACTGTCTTTAGGTATAGGCTGCAGTGTTTCAGTGCGAATTATTGAGCATATATCATTCCTTGATCCTGTCTTTACAGCTGTTAGAGTAAGCTCCGCCCACTTCCGCTGATCATGTATTGCTTTGTGCCGGGCATAGTGTTGCCACACGTACGATAATATTGCCTCTGGTACGATGTACGTACCATTTTCTATTATTGTACGATTTGTACGATAATTTTGGGTTGAAAGCTAGCATGACAGTAAATTTTGAGGCACGCATAGCTAAATTTGCACAGTTGTTCCACAATTGGACACATGATGATCGTAAGGGCTAATGTGATGGTCATCACTGAAAATATTTTTTTTTGATGGTCTTACTGAGTTATCACCTGCAAAAGTAAGCTCATTTCTATGAATTATCTAAGTTCTTTGGACTGCATTCTGTTGTTAGTCAGAGTGATTTTCTAGATTGGCACTAAGGCTATTTCTTTTCCTTGAAGTATTATTCTTGTAATAAAGGATAAGATTATACTATCGTAATAATATCATTATGAGATTTTCATGGTATGCTCTAATTCTAGTACAAAATAAGGTGATAAATATTCACCTGAGTATACGTCAGTACTTTACAAAATGACGGTTCTTATGAAGATAATTGTAATGGGTAAGTTTTCAGTAAATAACCTAGGCATCGGCGACCGTTTTAAAATAGACTACATCAGATTCTTAACCCGTCACGTCCCGAGCTATTTCGCACCTCTGACACCCCCCAATCCCGAGCTATTTTGGAAAAAAAAAATTTGGCTAAAACCTCTGCTTTTGGTGAGAAACATCGAAAATTCATAGAGAAATTGCTCACCTGAGATTTAAAATACTCGATACAGGTTGCAGTACCTTCTTACCTTACTGGGTTTTCTATCAGGCTGGCTCCAAAGAAAACGAGTTCTATGGGAGGGTAACTATTCAACACCACTCATAAACGGTATTTATTTATTTATTTGGCATGAATTTATATGT
This sequence comes from Coenobita brevimanus, assembly GCF_032717465.1. Lineage (NCBI taxonomy): Eukaryota > Metazoa > Arthropoda > Malacostraca > Decapoda > Coenobitidae > Coenobita > Coenobita brevimanus. Next base: position 21,855,997 of record NC_137008.1, on the reverse strand, counting down.
AGTACGAGAGTATATTGGTTTTCAAACAGTAATATAGGCATTATAAGCATTGTTTCACTCACTAACTCATCAACATACTTGACCTTTTTTGGCGACATTACCTGATCATCATTTCTGACTGTTTCTTCCTCTAATGCTATGTAAACTTTGTCCTTCACATTGTCATCGATTGGGAAATCATTCTGGCCCTGAATATCTTTATTGGCCAGGTCACTGGTAACAGGTGAATTGCCAAGACAATGGCGTGTCGGTGGGGGGAGGTTATGCAGTGTAAGGCATTATCCCTGCCTGGCATCTTGCAGAGGAATAGAGGAAGGTGTCCCGTGTATACGTATGAAAAATCATGCACGAAAATTGAAAATTGTGCAAATTATGAACCTTGCAATTGCATGATGTACCAGTACGTCGACAGGACTAGCTGTGACAAAATGTCGTGACATACCCATATGTCGATGGGATGCCTCGGGTTAAACACTGTTTTAAAAAAATAATGATGTACGATAATTCCAACGAAAAATCGATAATTTTGAGGGGCCAGTATGATAATTCCCATCTAAAAGTGTGGCAACACTGGCCGGGCTTGAGAAACATAGTGACCAGCCACCGTAAGTGATGGACGTCAAGAGCACTGCATCAGCAGATCACTGGAGGCCCCCGTTCTCAGCAGCTTGATCACAGTCTTCTGCAGTTCTACAACTCCTTTATCTCTCCACCTAGTTAGTGTAAGGCAGGTAGGCAGACAAGGAGAGAAAGGTATTAGGATAGGGCAAGTATTCATATGAGGCAGGCAGGGAGGCAGGTAGAACGAGGCAAGTAGGCAGGCCCCATGCAAAGGGCCCTGTGTCCTCTACCCCCTACTAAACCTCGTGTGGAAAGGGGTAAAGGGCTAAGTGACTGCTGTGGAACGTGAACTGGCTAATTTGTCAATGAAAATGATAGACAGTGACTACGATCTTTCTGGTGAGTAAAACAGTGCAAGTGGAAATGTAAATAATGTGTAAACAGCAAGTGAAGGCAATGAATGTAAATATAAGTGAACAGTGGAAAACAGATTTATAAGTTACTGCACGTGACAGTGCATAACACAGTGTAAATAAAATAGAAATGTAAGTAATGTAAATAAAATAGAGAATGTAAATAGAAATGTAAATGAGTAGTAATATAAGAATACGAGTATATATACTAGGAGTAATGAAAGTGAAAGTTTCACTCTAGCATGTATGAATACTATGAGTTATGAAAGTGAAGGTGAATGTGACAGATTCACTCTCAACGCTAGTATACAGGACGTGAAAGTGAATGCTATATATTTTACTGAAAGAAATTTAATGCCTACAGTGACAATAAACTACTATTACCGAAGGAAACTTATGGATAAAGACTGTAGATGTATATAAGTGTTATATAGTAACAGAAATATAAAGTGTGAGTGCTTTTATGAATAATAAATGACAGAACACCTGCGGCGAACGATCGCAAATGGGAAGGTCATACCGCTCGTAATTTTCATTGCTTTCACAGTCTTTTTTTTATTTTTTTATTGTGGAGTATGGATTCCAAACTATTTGAGAATCAGAATAGTGTTTCTAGTGATAATATCAGGCTGTGGTAATCATATTACTGGTTGTCGGGAAGTGTAAAGTGGAGACTTCGTTAGCCAACTTCAGAGATCTCCACAAGTCCTACGGTACTCAACGAAGGCTCAATACACACCGCAGAAGAAAGCTGAAGGTATGTGCCATAAGCATATATAATTCTAATATTCTAGGACTAATGACTGATTTTTGGCAAATATTTTTAGAGAGTCTGCCGGAGTGCAAATATGCCCGCGGGACACACAGGTCAAAGCAGAACAAGCCCACGGTTTAGGGGTTAATCACACATATCGTCACTCCGACGAAGTTACCACCAAGAACTAAACTTCCTGTCCACCTCTCCTTTCGCATGTCTTACTTTTGACATAATTTCAAGTTTCCTTGACGATATGTTAGGTTTCGTTAATTTCGGTTGAACAGGTCAGGATAGTTTCGGTGTGAATGGGTTGGATGATTAGCTAAGGATAGATTAGGTTAGGCTTTATGAATTAGGATGGAGATGGGGATTTTGCCTAATAGGTATTCGGGGGACTTTCAAGGTTCGGTTGTAGCAATCCTAGGTGGTTAAGAACATAAGATGATAACTGCTGTATTCCAGTTAGTCCATGCTAGACAGCCCCTACAAAAGTGTGGCTAAACTACAAGACTAAGACAAGGATATATATATATATATATATATATATATATATATATATATATATATATATATATATATATATATATATATATATATATGTGTGTGTGTGTGTGTGTGTGTGTGTGTGTGTGTGTGTAATAAATGCAGAATGCCTGTAACCTGTTTCATGGAAGTTTTTTGTTTAGTTTGTTTTTTATTCTGCTCATCCTTTGAAAAAAACATCCAGTCAAAACCAGCAGGAAACACTGTGAAGCAACACCAAGTTGTATAGAAAAAACTGACGTGGAAATTTTATGGAAATGTGCAAAAGGATGAACAAGTGGTGTGGGCACAACGTACCTCGCCCGACAACAGTTATTTAGTGCTGTTAAATACTGATTCAGTACTGGCATTTAATAAGTACACAATTAATGTCGTAACTGACCTCAATTTTAACTTGCCCTGTGAAACTCTTAAGTCTATGGTAATGACACAATTGATTTCACACTCAAGAACTCGCCCTGTGAAACTTCTTGACCTTGCATTTCACCTTTCAGTTTTGAAGTTATTAGCTCCATAATGGAATCAGTTCCTTTGGAGACCAGTAGCCGCATATCCAGAAAGTTTCATATAATTTCATTCAGCCGTTTTTCCGTAATGTTGCTAACAAACAAGAAACAAACAAACAAACTTGATCTAAAACAATACCTCGTGGACTCCGTCCGGGATAGGTAAAAATTACGGAGGGTTTGGGGGATAAAGTCTCCAATTAGAACAAGCTAGGTTAGATTAGATTGTTAGGCTTCCTATTAGTTTGAATGGCTTTTAAAGTGTCTACATTAAAGTATGTTTGATGCACTGACGCTTCCCATTGGTGAGATCTTCGTTAAGCAATGTTTCCAGTCTAGGAGATCGTCAGTCAACAAATTGGCAGCTTCCTTAAAAAACCCAAAACATATTTTGTTTTTCATATCTAATCCTTGTAGTCTAAAACTAACAGATAACTATCTGTGCAAAAATGTCATTTGTTCTTTTGCTTGTTTCTTTTGCAGAAACAATAATAAATATCAACCTAATTGTTTTTGCAGTAGGTCGAGGCAAGTCTATGGAGTGTAAGAAAAATACAAAATAAAAATTTTGGCGATCTCGCTCAATGCGACGGCGCGAAATTGTTGAAAACCGCGACACGCAAAGGTATCCACAAATAATTTTTTCGACATCTTAGTCGGAATTGGTCATTGTGGTCTCAGTAACGGCATGGAAATAAAGAAAATGGTATTTGCATATATTCTGTGATGGAAAGGGTATTAGTCCCACACATTTTGGTGGGGAAACACTAGTATTTATATAAGCAAGGGTACATTCGTATATGTGGGTTATTCAAAGTGTGTGGAGGCGAAACACCAAGGAGAAACTGGTTATTATGGTAAATGAGTAGTTGATGGTGCAGAAAAATAACCAGATATAAGAAATGACTGATGGACTTTTGGAGATTGACATGGCACGGGTTGCAGCGGCTGTATATCTCGATAGTAAATGAATGATTCAATCCTTCAAATGCGAAGCATATCATAAAGCAAATATAAAGGTATTAGACAGAAAGGGTGTTTTAGATAATTATCATATGGCTTCAGAAACATCGCAAAAGTCCCCGATGGTGAAGAATCTTGTTTACAAAAAACACTAGTGAATGACAGACCGACAGAGCTCCTCATAAAGATGCTCCCGCATACAAAAATATGTGATTTCTTTTGCTGAGACAGAACCAATGTATGTGAATTAGAGTGTTTCATACTAGTGGGATCCCTGTTAATAGATTTGCTACCTTTTTGCATTCTCCCTCTCATTACCCGTTCATTCCCTGCACTGTTTAAAAAAAAAAACATTAACTACTTTTTGTCATTTTGTTTTGATGATATCTAAAAAACATCTGGGTGTTGAAAATACTATACTGAAAGTGGCCTCACATACAGTGGCATTGCTCTTCAGTCATGATGAAAACTGGATTCTGTATTTGGGAAATATATTTTGTCCTTAATTTTTCCTTATCCACATTCGTACCATTTGTACATGTTATCTTTTTGTTGTTTTTGAAAGAATCTAACATAATTAGATGCATTATATTTCAGGGAAGGAAGGACGGAAATGAAAACAGCCTGCAGATAACGTTGCTTCTAACCAAAGTATAATAAAAACGAGTCTAATCAGTGTAAGTTCATACGTCTCGACACATTACGTTTAGAAGACAGTGGGTTTTATGTCCAATCAACAACAGAAACAGACCTCTCGTGTTGACAAGCATCCATATGGAGGAGACTGTTGGTCTACAATGTCTGAATTCTCATTTTGTGTGTGTGTGTGTGTGTGTGTGTGTGTGTGTGTGTGTGTGTGTGTGTGTGTGTGTGTTTCCACATCCCATCTATCCCACCTGGTCGCTAGAAACAGTCAGCGACTTTCTCTCTGTTCTTAAATCCTTAATCCCGATGGCATACATTTTGTTCTTCGTATCCTCATTTTAGTTTATTCACCTCATCATAAACATTTCGAACTGCTGGATGACTATAACTTAAATTTACCAATCATATCAAGAGATCCTTTCATAAGTTAAATCCAAGTGTCAGAAAGTACCAAAAAAAAAATAATAATAAAAAAAATTAAAAAAAAAGGTGACAGGATTCTCCAGGTCGACTAGTGTCGCGTACCGATGACATAGCACAAAAACCCTCTTACGACACACCCTGTCCGTCTTGTACAAATCTGTCTACTGCCTAGCACTTGATAATAGCATTCATATGGCAGCCTCAACAAAACTCATTATATTTAACCTGTCGCATCTCATCGTCATTTACAATCACTGATATAGGTTGTTACTCCTCATACATTCTCGCATCTCATCCTTCGAGAACGTTAACGGTCTTTATCTCCTTTTCTTCAGGTTTGCTTTTATATTACAAATTTGTCGCCGTCATCGTTTTTGCAGAGCTCGCCCCCCCCCTCTCCATCCAAGAATGTTGTCTGTCTTTACCTCCTTTTCCTATGGTTTACTTCTTTACTATAAAATTTTCTCCTTCATTGTTTTGCAGAACTCACCCAACTTCTTTGGGAACGTTGTCGGTCTTTACTACACTTTCCTCTAGGTTCCTTTTATATTACTGTACGAATTGTTTTCTTCATTTTTTCTTTTTTTGCATAACTCACCCACTCATCTCCACATCAGAATACCAGGCTTCATCTGGCCATTTTTCCCATCACCCTCATCATTCATTGTCCATCTTTCCCACTGGTACCATTGGCTCGGTCTCTTGGGCTTTTCTTATTTCCTCTGCCAAAATTACCTTACCTCTTCCTCTATCACACTTATCACTTGCTGACTAGATCTCCAGTATTCTTCTTTATTTATTTATTTATTTTTTTTTTTGAACTAAAAAAAAAAAAAAAAGTCCGATGTTGATCAACGGACTCGTTTTCATACATGTTTCCCTCCGCCACACATGGCTCTTTCGCCTACCACGAGCCTCTCATCCTCCATCCAATTTGTCCCCTAACAACATAGCCCAGCATGTTCCCCACCGAGCGAGTCCGTCTGTTACATCAGCATCGATCCGTCTCCCACTTTCCTTCTCTCTCGAATTTTTCACTTTCTGCTACCTCGATTTGATGTGTCATTTTTTCTGCCTTCTTTAATCTGGTATAATGAGGTTCTTTTTTCTTTTAGAGTCACTGCTCAAACTGTTTTGTTAAATGGTGCATTATATTTCATTCGCACTACCACTACTCTGTTTCAGTCAGCTTATGGGATTCTTACTAATAATAAAGGGGTTTGTGGAGGTTGTACCGTACATTCCCACTTTGAAGAATCTCAACATTGTTGAAAACAATTACTTGAAGATGGCAGAAATATTAAATCCTTCTTCCTCTCCCTCCCCATCGGCAAAACGTATTCTTTCCCATCTTGAATTGCAGCCCTTTCCAACAAGCTTTCCGCTTTTACTTTAATTCTTCGCCATTGTATAACATGAAACTCTCCGTCCCCTTATCCTTTTCTAAATCACAACCAGTTTCACCCCTCTCCATTCTCAGACTTCGAACTTTTTTTCGTCATATATATATATATATATATATATATATATATATATATATATATATATATATAGTGTCCAGTCCTCATTTTCCTTCATCCATCTCTCCCGGCGCTTAATGAAATTATCCTCAGGCAACTACTCTTCCGTTACTACCACTCCATTTTCCTTGTATTGAGGAATCCCATTCATGATTTCATATTACAAAATATATTTATTTAATTCCGCAGCCTCCATTCATCTGCTGTTTACACTCTCAAAGCATGCGACGTACCGTGTTTCATCCACACCAACGCATTTATTATGCCTTCTCACCGTGTCTCTCCAGCGACAAAGTGCTAGTGGCAAAAATACTGTGGAGTGAGGCAGCTTAACACCCATATCTCGGTGCGTCTTTGGCTTGATACACATGTATCAAGTACACGGGGATATAGAGGACTCACCTCAAGCCAAAATGAAAATCTCGTTTTTTTTTTTTTTTTTTTTTTTCACCAACTACATAAAATGTTCATGTTCACGTTAAGCACTTACATATATCCCCCCCCCCCCTACACTTGTTCCGGTTAACAGTAAAATTCAGCCTCTTTATCATTTTTACGATATATATGGATTTAAGGCTAAGCACTCTTCTCCAGATGATTATAATGTTGCGGATTGGATTACACCCCTGATTGCATCACATGCTCAAAAACATTGCTGATCCCTTGGAGATTCCAGTTGATTTGCACGTTTGCTAGTCTCCACTCCCAGGGCTCGCCTTGGTGGACCACAACCTGTTAGCCCGTCATTTAAGATGGCTCATTGACTATACATATTTTCCCACTGTCACTCTCCAGGTGTCACTTTGTACTTCTTGCGCTCCAGTGCTTTAGATTTTCTTTTGGCAGTTAACCGTCACTGCTTTATTATTCTCCAACCATACTAGTGTCCCACTTTCGTTATAACCTGCACTGTTGTTGTTATAGAGTTCAGTACTCTTAGTTGCTCCTAAGCGATCTTTTCCCGCAAGTATTCTGATATTCCATAGCTCGGTAGTGAGGTAGAGGTACCAAAATATTTCATTTATTTGTTATTTGCCAGCTTTTGTACGGAAACATCAGGACCAGATTATGGCTCCACTACTAACAAGACTTTTCTCATGAACTTTAACATTTCCAACATCATTTCCCCAGGATTTTTTTTTATCCCACCCTACGATATGATGAAGTACGGTCCAAGAAAGCAAGATGAGAGTATGACAGCGGGAGAAGTACGCAGAAGCATATGCAGTGCATTGGATCTCAAACTCATTCAGTCACCATTCAAGCCCATACAACCCTGACTCCATCTCAGAGGCTTAATCCTTCACATATATGTGCTTCATATTACCTATTCAATGGTGGCAGTTCAGTGGTAATGAAGTAGACAAAAACGGCCAAGCCTTTGTCTTGTGTTCCATTGCACAAACTTCATCCTTCATCAGTTCCCTAGTCTCATCAACAGTCGTATCTCGTTTTTTATTCACCCAATTACCAAATCGATCATAATCATCCTTTTCCTTCCATGCCCTCTTACACTTCAAACTTACTCATATTCGCCTTTCTTGCCACCCTATTTTCATTCAGTCTTTCCGGAAGACTATATTATCAGCTTTGAACACCATTCAACTTAGGTATAAACAATCATTAACTGGACACCTTTCCCGATTCATTATTTCTTATACTGCTGAGTTTCTGCATTCTACAAACATTTCTCAGTAAGCCCACATCACTTGCTGAAAGTCTTGGTCACTCGTTTACATACTATACCAATCTCACAGACTAGTTTCTTACTGACCGTTAATACTCATTTACGTAATCCTCTTTCGGCCACCACACTGTTTCACTGTAAGGCTAAGGTGACCAGAGTCCCGCTTTCAGGCGGGACAGTCCCGCTTTTTGGACGTCCGTCCCGCTTTTTTAATTGTGACTAGAATGTCCCGCTTTTTGAGCAAATTATCTTAATTGTCCTGCTTTTAGAAAATTACTATTGCATTAGATATAACATGACCTTCTTTTATGAAAGTAGGATGAATAAGTAAAATTATGCATAATCCTTACCAAACGAAAAACCGAATTAATAATATAAAATCTGAAATACTCACTAGCTGGTAGCTTTGGTCAATCCATTCACTGTACCGTACGGTATGTTCGGAGTTCGTAGGAGACGTTAGTGTTTGATTAGCAGCCTCAGGTTGAGGTGTAGCGCAGCCGCGGTCTCTGTCACATTAGTCAATACACACACACACACACACACACACACACACACAAACAAACACAAACAAACAAACAAACAAACACACACACACACACACACACACACACAAACAAACACAAACAAACAAACAAACAAACACACACACACACACACACACACACGCGCGCACGCTAGTGTCCCGCTTTTAGCTCCAATAAATCTGGTCACCTTATGTAAGGCCTACATGGTAGGCTACCAGCCACTTTTCTTCCCAGTGTTCCTCTACTTCTCAGTTCTTTGCACATTTACCTTCCTTGTCTGTCACCACAGCCGAGAGTTTAGACTCCCCTAAAGACTCAAGTCCACTTCCTTTGTCGGAAACTGTGATACGTGAAAACATGTGAATATATATATATATATATATATATATATATATATATATATATATATATATATATATATATATATATATATATTTCGATTTTATGGTCAGGACTGGTAATTGTCGCGTCAATAACGGTTTGTAAATAAAGATAATGGTATCTGCAAACATTCTGTGATGGAACGGCTAATAGCTCCGCAAATTTCTGCGGGCTGGCGTATATATATATATATATATATATATATATATATATATATATATATATATATACTGTTATGAAGGGGGATTTGCCAGTTAGGTAGAATCGTACCTTCGAGACGTTTCTGCTACCGTAAGTTTCGGTACGAGTCATCAGAGTTGCCAGTTTGCCTGGTGTTTGTAAGTTTAGTTATTTCGTAAGTTAAATACTCATTTATTTTTTGGCTCTTTTTCTTTATAATGTTTTATTTAAGTGATTGCTTGTTAAATTATGTAATTAAAGTTTGTATGGTAAATGATTTAGACTGTTATGTAATGTGAGACAACTCTAGCATGTTTTGATGTCTCCTAGTTGGTAACTGTTGTTACTAGGGGTTGATGCAAGACCAGCACGTCCGAGAATGTTTAAGAAGTTGGTCTTTCTAGAACAATGCAAGCTTATATAAGATGGGGTAGAGATCATTACAAGTTTAGTCGGGTGTCAAGTTAGTCTGTGTGAAGTGCAGTCAGTTTGGTGTAGTGCAGTGTCAGTGAAGATTGTATACTTTCGGTACTTGTAAAAACAGTGGCTAACAGTGACGAGTTATTGAAGTTTGTATATCACTGGAACTTAAGAAGACAGTGAAGTGTATTAAGTGTAATTACTGTCAGTGAAGATTATTTTTGGTACTTGTGTAATAAGTATTGGCAAGCATTAAATGTACTAATAGTGAAGTTGTTAACCCCTACACCGCGGGCATGTTTACCAATGTTTTGCGTGTCCCGCGGGGTTATTCGGGCTCAGACAGACTCTCAAAAAATAATTGCCAAAAATCAGTTATTAGTCCTAGCATATTAAAATTACATATGCTTATGGCACATACCTTCAGCTTTCTCCTGGAATGTTTGTTGAGCCTTCGTCTGTTACCGTAGGACTTGTGGAGACCTCTGAAGTTGGGTAACGAAGTCTCCACTTTGCACTTCCCGACAACCCGTAATATGATTACCAGAGCCAGATATTAACACTATAAACACTACTCTATGATTTTCAAGTAGTTTGGGATCCATATTCCAAAAAAAAAACCCACTGTGAAAGCAATGAAAATTACGAGCGCATCTGACCGTCGCACTTGTGCTAGTTCGCTCTTGGTACTCTGTCATTTATTATTCATAAAACCCCTCACACTTTATATTTCTATTACTATATCACACTTATATATGTCTGGAGTCTTTCTCCATAAGTTTCCTTCAGTAGTATTAGTTTATTGTCACTAAAGTCATTCAATTTTTCATTCAGTAAAATACGTAGAGAGCCACGGATTCACTTTCACTGTTATAACATAAAGTATTTGTACTCATATTCTTATATTACTAATTACTTACATTACTATTTACATTTTCTATTGTATTTTCAATATTTACCCTTCTATTTTACTTACACTATGTTATTCACTGTCACTTTCAGTAAGATAAAACTATAATACACTGTTCATTCATATGCACTGAACATCCATTGCTTTCACTTGCTATTTACACACTGTTTACACATTATTTACACATTATTTCCACATTACTCTCCTTTCCCACTTGCACTGTTAGAACTGCTTCTGGCTGTGGTAATCAAAGAAGCAGGTAACACAGAGGGGAACCTGGCAATCAGCGCGCACTGCCAAGAGGTGCGTTTGTGCTCAGGTGTGCGGCGGGTGGTATGTGCACACACCTGACACCTGCGGATCGCAGCCTTCCTTTTCCCTGTGGCAGGCATTAGCTCCAGTCTGTGCCGATCCGTATACGCCCTCTGCTCAAGTCGATCGGGAAGTGTTACTGGATGGCGCCTTGGAGTTGCTGCTGTCACCCTACCATATCTTTCCAGCAGCTGCTGGACACAAGTCCTGGCGAACAACCTCAGGGAGAAGGACTTGGGTGGCTTGACCTTCATCTTCTACAGGATGAAGGCGTTCAGCATCGTCATATCTATGAGATGCAGAAAAATTTCCTGTACCACCTAGTATTCTTCCTGAGGCAGTCGATCTCACCAGTCATCATGTCGGACTTGTCCACCAGCCGCATGTTGATATTGTAGTCCAGCACAGCATCTGGTTTCATCACAGGTTCGCCTGTCCTACAGTCGACCTTCCCACTGTCTGTCATCTCCCCCTTATGTACGGTGGTGAGCATCTGCACAACCCTCTTGTTATGCCACCGTATTGCCAGCATCTTCTCAGACTTGCGTAGGTGCACGTCTCCTCGCTGTGAGGTTCCTGCCTCTGTGAATTTAGGGAAGTGGGCACGATTACTTTTGACAGTGCCACAAGAGCCAATGCCGTGCTCTGAAAGGTATTTGGCAAGTTTCGGTGCTGTATAACAGTTGTCTGTATACAGCACATGATTCCCACCAAAATACTTTTCAAGGAGCACTTTCACTACACAGCCTGAGAAGCCAAGGGGGTGTATTTTATCCAGATCGACAGTGCTGGCTGAATAAATGATGAAGTCAAGGATGAACCCCATCTTACAGTCGCACAGTACAAAGAACTTAATTCCAAAGCGATGGCGTTTGCTTGGGATGTACTGAACAAACTGAAGATGTCCTCTGAAAAAAACCAAGGATTCGTCAATGACAACCTTCTGAAAGGGGTGGAACAATGACATAAACTTATCCTTCATTCTGCTCAGAATCTCCCGGATCTACCAGAGTGGGTCAGTTTGGGAAGGTACATCGTTGTCGGCAAAGTGCAGGTTTCCCATGATGTTCCGGAAGCGATCTCTGGCCATGTACTTATTGAAGGTGGGTGAGGGTAGTAAGGGGTCCATGGAGCAGTATTCTTCCAACTCATGCTTCTTGGAGTGTGGCATGAGAAGCATGAGGGCAAAGAACACATACAGCTCCTGCACTCCCAGCATGGACCACTGTTGCAGCTTGGCTGCACCTGTACCACTTGCAGCACGTTGTGATTCATACCTGTTGGTCTCATCACATATGTGCTGCATGACTTCGTCATCTAGGAAGGCCAAAAGGTAGTCCACACACTCAGCATTATCGTCAATAGTGAAGGCAGGCTGAACTCCTGAGGAGCTCTCATCAAAAACTAAATGTTCAGGCACAAAATCAGCCCCTTCCGTCCACGCGAAGGCGTCCAGGATTCCCTGTCGTGGCGGTGTAGGGTGGGTGGTGGTGGTGGGTGGCTGTAAGGAAGATTTACCCTATTCAAGGTCACTTGCACTGACCCTGGGTTGCCGTACAGCACTAGCAGCCCTTACTTTACTACCAACTCTACTTTTACTAGTTCGGGATTTACCTCTTCCTCTATGACCTGCCTTCACTGTTGATGTTGGTGGTGACTCCGACGACGAAGACTCCAGATATAACTCAGCAGACGAAGAGGAAGAAATGAGTGAAGTGGGGCTTGGGGAACGGGGAGGTGAATCAACTTGGGACTCATGGCGGGCTGGGACATGCGGGGCCATTGTTCTGGGGCTAACACGCCACCTTTTCACTCCCTTCCCAAATTCCTTCCCTTGCTGCACTAACAGCTCCTTTCCCTTGGAGCTAGGGATAACTTCCGACACTGAAGCACTCGTACTAGCACTTTCTGGCACGATTACCTCACCCGGCTCATCACACGATTCACCCGAATCGTCAAAATCACTATCCATCATCACCATGGACAATTCTGCTAGTTGACGTGCCGCTGCAGAGTCACTAAGTCCTTTCCTGCTTCCCTCAAAGACTTTTTATGGGGGTAGAGGTCACGGGGCCCTTTGCAATGGGTGCAGAAGCGACAGAAATGGCGGGGCACGAGTGCGACATGGTTTGACCACAGCGGAGGACAAGGAACTAAATGCCGCGGCTAATCTGAGAAGGCAAGGGTTGACAATGACACTGAGGCTGACAGCTGCTAACTTACATGCTAATTTTTTATTGGTAGAAAATCTCGGCAATACATAAAGAAATAGGTAGTTCCAGGTGAATGTAAATGTCACTTAGGCTTCTCCCTTCCTTCCAGATATATACTTTTATTACAGACATTGATTACAAGGCATAATTCAAAGGGGAAATTACCGTGGTAATGAAGCGAATGAATGCACGTGAGGTGTTGTCAGGTGATAATTAGCCAATTCCTGGTGTATAACACTATCACTTACCTTATTTTTTTTTTGTATATATTATTTTGTATAAGTATAGAGCAGAGGGCTTATTTCAATGGTTGAAATTTGTGGAAAAATCCGGGGGAAATTTGCTTAGCACAGCGCGGCGTGGGAGGTGAGAGGACAGGGTAATGGAGGGCAGGTAGGGAGGGGAGTCAGGAAAGGGGGAAAATCGCTAAAATGTCAACAATGGATGGGAGTACATATGAGATTTTGAGTGCTGACTAGTGTTAGACATTGGCAGTACTGATAGATGATACAAGCCACCACTTGAGAGCCCGGGATGATTCAAAATAACACAGAATCACAAAAGTGATGCCCCGCATTATGATCCATTGTGGCCGAGCATCACGAAAGTGACGCCCCGCAGTTAAAGGGTTAAGCATTAAGTGTAACTGCAATCAGTAAAGTGTGTATAGCTCCAGTGCTTGTGAGAACAGTGAAATTGAAGAGCATTAAGTGGAATTACTTGGAAAATAAGGACAGTGTCCTTTAACCCGTAAGCTTCGAAACACCCATATCTGGACATTCCTGAGTGCGTGCGATACACCCACATCTGGCCAGGACCTACTTCCCAAAGTGGGACAGATTGTAGGCCAAAGCGACACCTATCAAGTGTCAACCCCTTCTCACCGTCTCCCTGGTCAGTCACCTGCCAGTCACAATGGAGGATGGATGCAGTGAGCAGTGACGGGAGTATTCTACCTCCAACCATACTGTTGCAATACATGCTATGTTCTACGTTACATTTTTATGGCTAGGAGAGTCTGAGTGTATAAAAAATATATATATATATATATATATATATATATATATATATATATATATATATATATATATATATTTAAACATTTCAGGTTCTTCAAACTTGTGTAATTTTCCCGAGGAAAATGAACTCATTTTCCTCAGGTAAATGACACGAGTTTGTAAAAAAAAAAAAATCAATCATAAAACAAAATGCTAAAAAACCCTCGATGCACTTCCATAGCCAACCACCTCTCTTTGTCATCATTCAGTTGTTTACCACTGAGCTACCACGGCCCTTGGAAATGAAAGACATTCAGACCATAGTTTCCCATATGCCTTTCAGTGAAAAAAAAAAATACAATGAGCCTTCAACCATTTCGCGATTTACAGCTAGCTATTATCCCAAATATAGTTATGTGTCTATATGACGACCATTACCCTGTAATCCATATCCATGCTTAGGCCTATTACATTCAGTACTGTATAGTTTCAAATGAATCTGAGGAAGGCAGGATAATTTACCTGAACCTTGACCCCACTTTATTGAAACCACCCTTATATATGCCACCATGTATAATAATGACAGCATTTTAGCCAGCTGTTATCCCATCCATATGTATGTGTGCCTATATGACTTGAACATAACTCTTTTTATCCATATCCATGTCTTCCGTACTATACAATATCAAACGAATGCGAGGAGTGCAGGAAATCTGAAACTTAACCCCGCTAAAGTGACAACCCCGATACATCACCCACAATATTTGAACATTAGGCTTCCTCGACCTCATCCCTCACCTGCCCTGTGGTGACCTGAGCGAGCCCCGTCATTGTCTCCTATCTCCCACCGGTGTTCTCTCTCTCTTTCTCTCTCTCTCTTCATCAGTGTACCCCCTTTTTCCCCCTATGATTTGTTTCCATACCCATATCCACATATTTTTCTTGTGTGTGTGTGTGTGTGTGTGAGAGCACGGGCGTCTTGCATGAGGGGCGTGGTGTAGCCAGTGGGCTCTTTTCTTGTTTTTCACAGTGCACATGAGCTTTTTCATCAGCACTCCCCCTTTTCCCCCAGTGGTTTGTGTTTGCACCAACTTACACACTTTAGAGGCTGGTCAGGACACACACACACACACACACACACACACAACAGATTCTTAGTGTCACCAACTACCTAACTTGTAAACACACGAGGGCATTTTAGCAAGCTATTATCAGGTGTACAGTTATCTCGATGTGTCGGGTGACAAGAACATCACCCTATCACTCATATCCATGCCATATCCATATCCACATATTGTTCTTATATTCCACGGTCCACATCAGCCACGTACTTTATCAATACACCCTTTCCCGATGTGGTTTACGTTTGTATCGGTGTATTCAGTTTATTTTAGGGTCCGCTCTGATGCTCCATTGTCCCTCACACTCAGTAAATGTAGGAAGCTTTATGTCACCAACTTCTCTAAATTCTGTTCACAACTTCGCCATTACCATGGCGTTTTAGGAAAAAATAAATGTTTACCAGATTATACACAGATATATGGTGAGTACACTGATAAATATTTCATGTTGTTTTGCGAGACCTGAGTTTTGGCGAGATAGCCGCACAGGCAAAGGGTCCCATTCAAGTAATTACCACAGCCAACGTTTT
This sequence comes from Coenobita brevimanus, assembly GCF_032717465.1. Lineage (NCBI taxonomy): Eukaryota > Metazoa > Arthropoda > Malacostraca > Decapoda > Coenobitidae > Coenobita > Coenobita brevimanus. Next base: position 21,840,387 of record NC_137008.1, on the reverse strand, counting down.
ATTTTTTTTATTTATTTATTTATTTTTTTTTTTTTGCGAGGAAGAAGGAACCAATGGTAGCATGCCAAAATGATGGAGTCAGTCTCCAACTTGGCCAACCCAAGCCCGACCTTCTCAATTTCCCCAGATGCTCATGGGTTACACATTAACAATCTACTAGGTCAACTCCATATCACCAGTTCTCAAGGGTTATACACACAATAAAGTTCGAATGGGAGGAAATGTGTATTAACAAGACTAAAAAAAAGGTAGAAATCTTCCCATCTACTAGCCTTACAGAATAATCCTGAATCAGTTGGCACGTTATTCAACAAATATATGGCCCTATTATCAAATTCCACAAAACTTAGCTCCTTTACCCCCAGGTTCAGTCCAATGTGGCTCTCCATAATCGTCCCTCTGAGCTCATAGTTCATTGGTCTGATCCTCTGATAGTCTTGACCTTGACTTCCACACTGAGACCTTGACCTCCGCACTGGGACTTTGACTTTCGCACTGGGACCTTGACTTCTTCACTGGAACCCACTAGAAATTAATATGTACAATAAATAACTATTCTCCCTAATGCAAGTAATCCCTTCACATGATCAAGAAAGTCTTAAATAAAGAAACATGAGTTACAACATTCGGCATTTCAATTAGAAACACAATAACACATGGCACTACAGACACACAGGTCTGCTTAAAATAATACTTATTCTAGGGATAACGTAGAAGAAAAGTACTATAACAGATAAGCATGAATAACCCTACTCTATCCAAGAAAAACATCATTGCATCGATATCATTATGCCTTGCAAAATAACTACGCGAACATTAACTCACAGCTAACAGAGCCCTAATAAGTACTGAATTGCAGAGTCATCCCAACACATATTAATAAACAATTCACAGTTCCAGGGCATCTGATATTTGGCCCACAAAAATCACACATTTATCTGAGTTAGACAGAACTCTGTAGCTAGCATTCTCGTATTCCAGTCATACACTAAATAATAATATAAAGTACAGTACACAAATATAGGGAAATATCTCACTATCCAGCTCACAGGATACAAGGGTGGTGAGCGGGAACTCAGGACTTGCTCTTCCAATGAGGCTAATGGCATTACTCGCGTGATCAGACACAATACTTCCTGGGGGACGACAACACTTGATAATAACCCGAGTCTATTTCTCTATTTTTGTCACTTTTATCACTCGTGGGATATCATTTATTCGCGCTTCAAACATATCAAACACCAATATTATCAAATTACTTAAAGAATTCCTTGGAGGGGGGCGGGCGGAGGATGACTACAGCAGTACCAACCATCCGTCACATTTCACAGTCGGTGAGCGAGTCACACGCCAGTCTTGCGTGGTGGAAAGGAAGTGGGGGGAGGATGACGGCTTACACAATTTAAAATTTTCATTACTATAGGCTCGTGATAGATTCAGTGTCATGCGTTTCCCCTTACAATTGCTTACCCCCCAAAAATGACATTCCCTTATTACAATAATCCTTCTCCACAACCTCTCTCAGTACACTTGCATCGAAACAAAAAACATTAAAAATCATTGTGCCTTACGCCATGCGTACATGATGCTGGATTACATGACCATAGGCACATATTCTTACTCGCTCGAGATTTTAGTATTATAAAGAGACTTAATACTAATAAATTACAGTAGAAAAAAAATGAGTTAAGCACGAGGTAACTAATTAATCTACATTCTGATCACGTTCACGTGGAAACAGCCATACCCTGGCCACACTCTTGTCACTAAACCGGGCTTTTGGTCTTAAAATGGACACGATACAACTCATTATCACTTTCGGGCACTACACTCCTACTCTGAACCTGTCATGGTGACTAAATGGCACTACGATGGGGCAGACTGAGAGGGTCTCCAAAATTTTTTCTTAGATGGTCCTTAGACTTCCTTTTTATCTGAAGATGCAAACGTCACATATATAAAGGATTTCATTAAAGTCAGCATGGAAACATTCATTCCCCATCATAGTTACAGAAATAGATGTAAAACACCTAAATGGTTTGACCACAATTGTGACAGAGTAACAGAACATAAAACAATAGTCTATAACACTTATACAAAGACCAAAACTAAACAAGACTTTAACTATTATAGAAATACCAGAAACCATGCCAAAACTAGTGTCGGACTTTCTAAATCAAACTTTCTTCATAGACACGCTAACAAATTATTAAACAACCCAAGTGATAAAATATTCTGGTCTACCCTCAATTAATTCAAATCTAGCTCCACTACCACCTCTTCCATTCCACCGCTACAGTTCCCAAAGGGAAATCTAGTAAGTGACCCACGCGGAAAAGCCAACTTTCTTGTTGCCGTTTTTTCAACATACTCAACCCTAAATACAGAAACTCACACTATTCCTGTCTCACAATAACTTTGTAGCTTCATGTAGTGAAGTTTTGTAATCAGTTATATATATATTAGACTCGTGGGAGCAGTTGTTATACGCGAGTAGTTTTGTAAGTAGATAATCTTAATTCCCATTTGTCATGCAATGACAGAAGAGGTAAAGATGAGTATGGGACTATTTTTATTTGTCTTGGAAATATTAACAAAGTCTCTCACACACGAGTGAAGTATGAGTAGAGTCCCGCAAGCTACCTCCTTGTCTCGCTCTCTCTCTCTCTCTCTCTCTCTTCCACCCTCTCGCCCATGTTGCTAGGCTCTTTCTCCCTACTACCTGTCGGTTGTATGGCCAGTCTCCTTCTGAGCTCTGCTTCCTAAATTCTGGTGTAGCAGGGGTCGTGTCACGTGTGTTACACTGTTGTTGAAATGTTCTAGAAACCTGTGTGTGAGTATGTGTGTATGTGTGTGTATGGTCATGAGCATTGTTCGTGTGCCTATATTGCTGACACACTACCTATCTCATCCCCTGACTTGCTGCTTCCGGTGTATTGTCAACATTTCTTCCGTTAAAGTTGCAAACTCATCTCCTGTTCTCAGGCTTGCCTGGTGCTCTGTCTATCTATCTATCTATCATGTTCCCCCCCAACACCAAGCCCGTTGTTGTCGTGGGGGGGCTCAGGGGTCTGGGGCTGGGTCCTGATGGTGGGGGTGGTGTCGCTATGCCCTACTACCCCTACCCTTGGGTCCCAGTCCTTGACCCTACTAATTTTGCTTGGTTCTTTCTCTTCCATTCCCTTCTTTTATCTTCTTTTCCTCTCACCTTCCTAAGGTGTGAGAGCCGTGTTGATGGGATGCAAGGCTGTCTCTTTTGTGTCAGTCGTGAACGGCCTCAGGGAACCATGGGTACGATAGCCCTTGTATCTTTTGCTCTTACTCCTGACTCGGGCTCTCAGGAGCAGACGTGTTTAATTCCTGTTGAATACAATAGGCTCACCATGGCCAGTAATGAACTTTCAAATTCTACCCAAGGAGCAACGGGAGATGCTCCTCAAAAACCTTCTCCCGGTCAGGTGGATCCTCCCCCCTACTTTTCCGCCCCTTTCCTCCTCTTCCTATCCTTCTGTTTCTTCTCCTCCCGCCCCTCTCCTTCCTGCCCCCCTCTTTCCAAATCCCCCATCATTAACATTACTTTTTGGTCGCCAGATGTGGCCCAAGTATTTTAAAATTCAACCGACAACAAATGACCTCACTCTTCATCTCTCTCTCTCCTTCGACAAGTAGGTCCCGATGTCACATTCACATCACGTCCTAATGGAGACCGCCTCTTGACCGTACAAACTGCTGCGCAGGCTGAGAAAGTATTATCACTTACTGATCCCTCTGGTCTCTCTATCTCGGCAGTTCCAGATATCCACCTAAATTCTACCACTGGAACTGTTCTAATCCCGTCATATATAGCCATAGGAGACCACAACTTTACAGAATGTTCAGCCGACGTACAAGCAATCTTGTCAGCCCAACACCTTCCAGTACTCTCTGTCCAGTGCTACACTCTTCCCCCTCAGGGGCGCCGCAAATACTCGGCTAACATCGCCAAAATCATCTTTAAGGACCCCGATCTTCCCACCTCTGTGATTATTGGTGGCACACGACTCAAGGTGAAAGAGTACATGCCTCATCCTTGACCATGCTCTTCTTCTTGGCGTTATGGCCACCCAGCCAAATACTGTAGGTCAGACTCAGTGTGCCCTACCTGCGCCCAACACGGCCACACCTCCTCAGCCTGCATAGCAAAGATCCAAGTCTGCCCAAACTGCCAAGGCTTTCATACTGCTTCGTCCCGGAATTGTCCAGTATACGTTTTCGAATCCGAAGTTTCCAGGATTCGCTTGAAGGAAGGTCTCTCCCTCCGTGCAGCCCGTCAATGTACCCGTGACAAGGGATTTTCTTCCCGTCTGACTTATGCTCGAGTGGCCCATCCTGTCCCCACAACCTCTGCCGTTTCTCAGTCCCACCGTATGGCAACCACTACAGCCTCTAACTCCTTTTCTGCCATCACCTCCCCATCTGACACACCTGCCCCCTTGGTTTCGCCAGTCCCCGGTTCCTCTGCTGCCTCCTCCTCCTCACCTACCCCTCCAACTGCCACTGTTGTTTCCTCTACCTCTGTCTCTGCTCTCCCATCTTCCACATCCCTTTCTCCCTCTTCTTGTTTTACTTCCTACTCTCAGACCCCTCCAGTTTCTCTTTCCAACACTTTCTATGTTCTAGACTCTTCTACTTCAACCTCGTCCTTGTCGCCTTTCTTGTCCACTCCTCTCTCTTCTCCTCATCATCCTTCCGGTTCTGCTGCTCCCCCCTGCTCCTCCTCTTCTCTCCGCCAACAATTAATCCCTCTGCCACAACGTGATGCCCTCCGTCCACTTCTCTCTGGCAAACGTGGGCTGCCTCCCACAGCATCAGATGCTAAGGGTATCACAAAATCCACACATTCTCCCCCATCTCGTAAATTGCGTACAGCTCATCCCTTGCTCTCCGCGACACCTACTTCAACAAAGATTCCAGTCTCGACTCAATGATATGGTTCCAACCCTACCTCAACTCCGCAAGCCACTACACAACTGGCTCCAACTCCCCAGTCAACACTACAGGTGACACTCCCAATGGGTACTGAGAGTGAAACCCTCACAGACATTATGGAGTTTCTTGCAACTCCTTTACAGGAACTATTGAGTCCACAAAAAATGCTCCATACGGCAGAAATCCATTCGGCTCCTTCTGATCCTCCTCCTATTCCCATCCCTCCTTCCCCTTCTGCCCCCCTCTCTTCTTGTCCTAATCCCTCTCCTTTATCCCTCCCAATGCCACCGGGCTATAGTGACCGTCCTGCTCATTCGCCTCTTCCACCCTCCGCTCCTATTCCTACTATCGGACCAACTCGATAATACAGTATGTGAACCCCGTCCGCAATAAATTCGTCTTTATTTAAAGTTTTTAGTATATCTTTCTTACAATGGAACATATGTAGTTTTATGGCCCATTGTAAACTTCCAAAACCAGACCTCGTTCTTCCAAACAGTTATTAGTTTTTATTTTACACAATGGCTCCCATTATACAATGGAATATCCCCGGTTTTACCACACATCGGCCAGACCTCCGGTTTTTAATTTCCCAATATAACCCACCGATTCTTTGCCTACAAGAGACACGCCTCACCACCCCCCCTCCCTCCATTCCATCTTATTCATATCTGTGTCTACCCCATTCCCAGTATGATACCTGTCTCCTAATACATGTTGATGTTCCTTATCAAACCCTTTCTGTTACAACTACTATCAAATGTACCTTCTCCAAAGTGTTTCTATCCAGGTGGGTTACAGTGGTTTCACTGTATCTTTCTCCATCAGTACCTGTCAATTTTAATGATCTCGATCGACTTTTATCTACCCTTCCCCCTCCTATCCTGCTTTTAGGTGATTTTCACTGTCGGAACCCCCTCTGGGGTGACTCTGTTTTAACCGCAGGTGGGTGTTCCTTGGAGGATTTCCTCCTTGCCCATGATTTTTATATTTTTAACTCTGATTCCCCAACCCATTTTGACACCCGTACTAGAACTTTCTCTGCCATTGACCCATCTGTCTGCACCCCAACGATTTCCCTGGACTTCACTTGGTCGGTCCTGAATGATTATTGTGCTACGGACCATTTCCCAATCCTCCTAACCCCCATGTCATACTATCCGGTCCCTGGTCCTCCTCGATGGTGCTTCAATAGGGCAGACTGGACGACTTTTACATCCCATGGTGTTCCTCCCACTCCTCTTCTGCTCTCCCATGATCCAACTGCTTTGCTTTCCTGTTTCTGAGCCTTTCTCCTTACGGCTGCCCGAGCCTCTATTCCGCGTAACTCCCGTCCCGTGTCATCGAAATGTGTGCCATGGTGGAATGACCAATGTACTTCAGCACTCCGGGTCAAGAGGGCCAGGTGGAAGAGCTTCTGCAGAAAAAAGGGCACTGTGTTGGAAATCCAAGCTTTTATACTTTTTCAGTAAGCTAATGCTCTCCTTCACCGCACAATCCGTCGAGCAAAAAAGAACAGCTGGATTTCTTGTCTCTACTATCGTCTCGGACACACCCATTCCACGTATATGGTTCCGCATCAGGAAAATAGTGGGTAAACGGTCACGAACCCCGACTCCAGTCCTCACCACCAATGATGGAGCCATAGGCGATGCTTTTCAAATTGCCAATATTCTGGGTCACTATTTTAGCCAGATTAGCAGTGGGTCCCATCTCCCCCCTACTTTCTTAGCAACCAAAAGACGTTCAGAACGGACGCCCTTATAGTTCACACTGTCGTCAGATGCGACATACAATGCCCCTTTCTCCAGCTTGGAACTCAAAGCAGCTCTAACTGCATGCGTTTCTACCTGTGAGGGACCCAATGGTGTACACTACAACATGATAAAAATCTGTCCCAGACAGCCCTTCACTTTCTGCTTAGAATATATAATACTATATGGTCCAATGGGAACTTCCCTGATGAATGGAGACAGGCCTACCTCCTACCATTCCTTAAACCTGCCAAATCTGGGTCGTCACCTGGAGATTATCGCCCTATTGCTCGTTAGCTGTCTATGTAAACTGATGGAACATATGGTAAACTCTTGCCTAAGATTGCATTTAGAATCTCGCGGTGCAATCTCACCCTTACAATATGGTTACCGCAAGGGCCGGAGCACCCTAGATCCCCTGATGAGGCTAGCAACCTTCATCCGACAAGCCTTCACTAACTCAAAGGTGGTCATAGCAGTGTTTTTTGATCTCGAAAAGGCTTATGATACAGTCTGGAGGTATAATATTCTCCATGTCCTACAACACTCAGGAATTAATGGCAATATGGGGGTCTTCTTACAGAACTTTCTTTGTAACCGGACCTTCCATGTACGCCTTCAGAATATCTTATCCTGGTCCTATGTAGAGCATGAGGGTGTCCCACAGGGATGTGTGCTTAGTACTACTCTTTTTATCCTTGCAATAAATGATATCATTTCATCTCTCCCGCATGGCGTTCGGGCTTCATTATACGTAGATGATTTTGCTATATATGCAGCTGGAGCGGATGCCCTGGCCTTACGAGTCCTACTTCAATCAGCTATAGATGCCGCCGCAGGGTGAGCTACGGATCATGGCTTTAAATTCTCCCCCACGAAATCCTGTGCTATAACTTTTACAACCCGTCATTCAAGCCCTGAACCCCCTCTTACAATATATGGTACCCCCCTGCCATACCGATTATCAGCCCCTTTCCTTGGCCTTGTCTTTGATTCTCGACTGACTTGGTCCCCGCATCTTACGTCCCTTAAGACCTCTGCTTCCCTCAGACTTCGGCTATTACAAACTCTTAGTCATATGTCCTGGGGTGCAGACCGTACAACTCTGCTCCGTCTCCATACTGTCTTAGTTTTGTCAAAGATTGATTATGGCTGTTAGGTTTATGCATCTGCCTCATCTTCCACTCTTCAGCGCCTTGATTCTGTTCACCATCATGATTTACGTCTGGCATTGGGTGCTTTTCGCTCCACCCCGGTTACGAGCCTGTATGTCGAATCGGGTATGCCCGCTCTGTCCTCCAGGTGTGACAAGCTAACTCTCCGTTATCATATTCGCCTTCTTCTACACCCATCTGCTGGTTTCCCCTCCTCTGTTACACACCTCTCCCCTCCTTTTCCACCCTCATTACCTTCATCTTTTCCTTGTAGGGTCTCCAATTTACTTGCATCCCTTTCTTTCCCTGCTATTTTAGTTCTCCCTCTGCAAGAGTCTATGTTCCCACCTTGGCTTCTTCCTCGCCCTACTGTCTGTGATGGCTTGCTCTCTTGTCCAAAGTCCTCTTCCAACCCACAGGAACTTTACGATCTTTTTATGGATCATATGCGTTATCACTCCTCAGCGACCCCAGTGTACACAGACGGCTCTAAGTCTTCTGTGGGCTCGGGTTTTGCTGTTCTTTTCCCAGACCATACCTATCAGATCTGCCTTCCACCAGTCACCAGTATTTTCACTGCTGAACTGCTGGCCATTTTACTGGCCCTTCGTGTTATATACCGATCAAGGCTACACACCTTTGTTATTTTCACAGAGTCACTTAGTGCACTACATGGTATTCAGTCCATCCCGGCCAGCAACCCACTAGTGTTAGAGATACAGGTATGGTTGTTCCGTATTAACACCAGATTGAAGTCTGTCTCCTTCTGTTGGGTCCCAAGCCACATTGGGATACCGGGTAATGAGAGGGTTGACTGCCTGGTACGTACAGCTGTCACCTCTCGTTCTGTCACACCTCATCTTATCCCAGCAACTGATTATTTCCCGATTGTTACCCATCTCCTTGGCCAGCAGTGGCAAGCAGAATGGACGTCTACAACTAATAATAAACTCCGCTCCATCAAACATACTATCACTCCCTGGCAGTCGTCCTTCCATTGGGAAACAGCCCTAGCCCGTCTTGCCTTGGTCACATGCAGATTACACATGGCTTTTTAATGTCAGGAGGCACTCCTCCGATCTGTCAATGTAGTCGGGTCCCACTCACGGTCCACCATCTTTTGCTTGACTCCCCTCGGTTCCAGGCCGTGCGCAGATGGACTCTCCTGTTCCTTTACTCCCTTGGACATGCCCCTACCTTAGCCGATCTTCTTGGCGAATCCCCTGTGTTTTCCATCACATACCTCATGCGCTTTCTATCTCAAACCCGTATCTTGCCTCTCATTTAATGCCTTCCCCACCTTCCCCTCTACCTTTATTCCACCATAACATACCTGTTATCTTTACGCAGCGGTTTTAGTGCCATATAGTCCTCTTGGGCTTGGTGCTAGTCCTTATTACTTACTATCTATCATGTTTTCTTTAATGAATTGTATTTATAATATGGAGTCCTGACATTGGTCGGTCATGCGCTGGAGGTCCTCCGACAGTAATTATCATTGACATATGCTAATCTATTAGTACATAATATTGATTATAATATTGTATACATATCATATTCATGTTAATATTGTACAGATCCAGTAATATTACATTTTAAACAAGTTGTATACATAATTGAATAAATGCAATGGTTGTTGTATGACATTTTGTAAGATGCCTATGTATAATAGACATAAGCATATAGTTGTGCAATGGTAATACTGCTAGGTTATTACATTACATATTGAGTTATTTCTTTAGAAATGTCTAATATTTCACCTAACTTGTGTGATGATTCTGGTAATACAGAATTGTGGTAACATTGTATGAATTTACATAATATTGTAGTAACATTGTGGTAATACATAATTGTAACATTGTATGAATTGTTACATAATTATTGTAATTGTTACATTGTAGTAACATTGTAGTAATACATAATTGTAACATTGTATTGTTACATAATATTGTAGAAACATTGTAGTAATACATAATTGTAACATTGTATGAATTGTTACATAATATTGCGGTAATGCATAATTGTGTTGGCCTTATAATTGTAGTTACATTTTGTTAATGCAACTGTTACATGTTTGTGTTGGCCTTATAATTGTAGTTACATTTTGTTAATGCAACTGTTACATAATTGTGTTGGCCTTATAACTGTAGTTAAAGTTACATAAAAGTTACATCTTGTTAATGCAACTGTTACATAATTGTTACATATTGTATGTACTGTAGTTACATATCGTTTGTAGTTACATAATTGTAATAATTGCAGTCCTGACATTGAATCCGGTCATGCTGCGATCGATGATAGTGATGATGTGCCATGCCACTAGCTTGTGGAGACAACAATTTGCTTTTTTGTTTGTAGTTTATGTGGTATTTTGGCATTTGTAGTAACACATTTGTAATGTGATCTTACTCTATTTCTTTTTCTTTCTTTCTTTTTTTTTTTTTTGTATGTATTGATTTTCTATAGTTTGTTTTTCTTCGTTTGTCTACGCTTTTTCGGTGTTGTTCGAGGTTGCATAATTGCTGGCCAATTCCCTTGGGACCTTTTTTTAAGGCTTAGTTTAAATTGCACAGATATTACTGAAAATGATATTATATAGCCCCATATTTTGTTATTTTATATAAAAAATATATATACATTATATACAGTATTAACTACATATACTGACTTGTTCACTTATACCTATCATGGGCAATATATGTGGCAGCACTGTGTTGAAATCTTTGTCTTCACGATTGTGTTGAAGATGTTCATTCTTGCTAACGTCATTTGTGTTGGCCATTTTTTTTCTTTTCTTGGTTTTCCTTGTAACTTAATTTCTCTGTTTCCACTAGGTAACTTTAATTAATAAATGTTTAATACAGTTCTTTTGATCGCTCACTGAGCAGCTGTGATAGTGTATTTTCTTTATTACTTTGTAGATGTAATAATGTATAGCTGTATGTTTGAAACACGTATTTTATGTAGGTATAAATGGTAACACTCGTTGGTAGTAAATAAATGCTATAATAAATGAATGATTATTTACAGTGTAGAATATTTATTGTTGGTGATTATTTAGTTTTTGAGTTATGCAGATAATTGAAGTATGTGTACGTAAGTTGTAACTATACAGCACGTTTTATGTGTTTGTGCAAAATGTGTTATCTACCACTGTGTCTGTTACTGTGTATTGTATAAATGAAGTAACTATGTAACTCACTAATTTTTATCGTGGTGGGAATTGTGTGAGTGGTGTTGCACGTGGTGATAGCGTTGTTCTTCACGGGTTGATTGACGTTTTGTGGGGTGTCAGACACACATTGATAGGCGTGGCGTCGTGTCAGCAAACACGTATGGTAACGTCGACTTCTCACACTGGTAGCTGAGGTGAGTAAATGAGTAGCGACGAGTAATTTGAGTGAAGATAAGTGAGTAAGATGGGTTGTGAATATGGACTTGGTATTTGCTTCGTCGTCTTGACCTCGCACTCCTGCGTCAGCGGTGGAGGTTGGGGGATGGTAGGAGAGAAAGAAGGGTGAGGTCAGAGGGTTGTGAGTTGTGAGTCATATCTCACTCTTCGTTTGTTTGTTTTGTTTTTCTTCCTTGATGTATTCTCGGTCCTTTTCTCTTGTGATTTACTCGTTGTGGGATGAAGACTGCCGCTACTTGTAGGTGCGTGTAGAAGATTATACAGACGACTTGTAGAGTTGTTACTTGTACTTGATTGTAGATGGTTGTAGTTTGTTGGTTCGTCGTAGAAATTGCAAGATTGTTTGTATCAATATTTTGTTTAACTTCATCAACGTGATGATCGAGCAGACGGAGGGGAGGTTGGAGAGAATACTGTCAGAAGTTGGTTGTGAGTTGTTGGTTGTAAGAGGTATTTTTTGTTTTCATTCTTGATATGTAGAATCAGCTGTACACTCGTAGACTCGTAGGCTTGTAGGCTCGTATTTTGTAGGAATTCACTGTAGAACTGAACCTAATCTTGGTTAGAGTCTCGCCTGCTTTTGTAGAAATTCACTGTAGATTTGTAGACAAGGTTAGTACGTTTGCTGCCACCATATCTCACAGTAACTTTGTAGCTTCTTGTAGTGAAGTTTTGTAGATCAGTTATATATATATATTAGACTCGTGGACGAGCGGTTGTTATATGTGAGTAGTTTTGTAAGTAGATAATCTTAATTCCCATTTGTCATGCAATGACAGGAGAGGTAAAGATGAGTATGGGACTATTTTTATTTGTCTTGGAAATATTAACAAAGTCTCTCACACACGAGTGAAGTATAAGTAGAGTCCCGCAAGCTACCTCCTTGTCTCGCTCTCTCTCTCTCTCTCTCTCTCTCTCTCTCTCTCTTCCACCCTCTCGCCCATGTTGCTAGGCTCTTTCTCCCTGCTACCTGTCGGTTCTATGGCCAGTCTCCTTCTGAGCTCTGCTTCCTAAATTCTGGTGTAGCAGGGGTCGTGTCACGTGTGTTACACTGTTGTTGAAATGTTCTAGAAACCTGTGTGTGAGTATGTGTGTATGTGTGTGTATGGTCATGAGCATTGTTCGTGTGCCTATATTGCTGACACACTACCTATCTCATCCCCTGACTTGCTGCTTCCGGTGTATTGTCAACATTTCTTCCGTTAAAGTTGCAAACTCATCTCCTGTTCTCAGGCTTGCCTGGTGCTCTGTCTATCTATCTATCTATCTATCTATCTATCATGTTTTCTGTAACGAATTGTATTTATAATATGGAGTCCTGACACCTGTACTTGATTTTGATTCCCCTCAAATACCCCCTTTCATGATTCACACAAGATTCTTACAAGCTGTATAACAGAATCTCTCAGTAGACAAAGCTACTGGTCTAGATGAAATTCTTTCAACAGTACTTAAAAATTGCTCCCCAGTGTTGGCTCCTGTCTTGGCATAATATTTCCGCTAATGCATCTGTACCTAAAGTTTTCCAGCCTCTTAGAAAGAAGCAAATATCCATCCTGTTCCTAAAAGGGGGGCTACTTCTGATCAGTCAAACTACAGACCAATCGCTATAACTTCCGTTCTCTGTGAAGTTTTTGTGACACTAATAAACAAACACATAGTCAAGCTCCTAGAAATCAATAAATTTATCAACGATCCACAGTATGGATTTAGACAAGAACGTACAATTGTAGACCTTCTTTGTCTTCTTACCCATCAGATTAATAAAACAATAAACTAACATGGTGAAAGACACACAGTAGCACTTGATATTTCTAAAGCATTTGACGTAGTATGTCACCGGGCCATATTGTATAAGATGTCACACTATGGCCTTGTATCACTGGTTCCTCTAATTTCTTCTTACCTTCATAATAGAAGAATATGGGTCATGGTATATAAAATTTATTCCCAATTTCATTCTATAAATGCTGGCGTACCTCAGGGATCAGTTTTGGCCCCAACTCTCATTCTCGTTCATATCAATGACCTTCTGTCTGTCATTCACAACTCAATACACTCAGATGCTGAGGAGTCGACACTTCATACTTCTTTCACATTTAGTACCTCCTTTACACAATCTGATATAAATTCCCTAATAAACACAGCAGTTTCTCTGAACCAGGACCTTTCTAAAATTAATCAATGGAGACAAACAACTCTTGTCTCAATTAATGCTCAGAAAACTAAATACATTAATTTCTCCAACAGAAAGAATCCCTCAGAGTCCCACATAATTTTAAATGATGTCAGTATTCCCATATCCACTACAATTGATGTCCTAGGTGTCACACTAATAACCAACCTAAGCTGGACAGTTTATGTTAAATCCCTTGCTAAAAATGCTTTTAAAAAATTGGGACTTCCATACAGAGTTCATGAATTCTTCACTGACGAGCAGTTGGCCACAATATACAAAAGTCATGTGCGTTCTCAGATCGAATACTGTTCGCCACTGTGGAGTGGATGTAGAGCGGTTGCACTGAGGCAGTAACACAAAATTCAAAATAAAGCCATTAGATTAATCAGTAATCCTGCCATTACGCAGGACCTTCCTCCATTATCAGTACGTAGAGATGTTGCTTCATTAGCATTATTTTACCGATATTTTTACCGTAAGTGCTCTGACGAACTTGCTTCAATTGTGCCTCCCCTTCATATTTTCTCCTAAAATACTCGGGCAGCTGGGAGCGTCCATGAACCACAATGCAGAACATCTGCTTATCAATATTCATTTATCCCCCAAACTACTAATATCTGGAATTCACTTCCTGGGAGTTGTTTCCCACAAACATTTAATCCACTTTTATTTAAATCCTGTTGTTATAAATATTTTATGAATGGAGGATGCCTTTAGTCACATGGACTTGTTATTTTTTATTTCCTTTGTTTTTCATTCCTCCATTCAGTCTCTAATAATAAAAAAAACTGTTGATACCAACTTTGTTTTAGTGTACAAAACTTACATTTTTCTTCAGCGCCATGGAAGCAAGTTGTTGTTGCACCAAGATTTTTGTAATAATTCTCTCTCTCTCTCTCTCTCTCTCTCTCTCTCTCTCTCTCTCTCTCTCTCTCTCTCTCTCTCTCTCTCTCTCTCTCTCTCTCTCTCTCTCTCTCTCTCTCTCTCTCTCTCAGTGCAGACTGTGGAGTATAATGATGGCTAAGTTTGGCAGGAGTCTAGGAGACAGTGTTAGGTCTGCTGTGTAGATAGTGATAGTAAAATGATAGTTAACAGCATTATTATTAATACACACACACCTGAGGCAAATGTAGGTATGGTAAGTGAGACAAGGAACTGTCAAGAGGCACTGAAGTATCGACAGACTATAGCTCACTTCAGTTACAGGTAAGGGAGTCGGTGATATTCTAGGGAGGAATATGAAGCAAGATGAATAATTTAAGGGATACTGCCACTTCTACTGAGATCTATATGATTAAACTTGTCTAGTCTGCTATGTTCCATAGACCCACGAAATCCAGTCATAATATGAGCTTTTAATGTATGAATTAACCTGTCACGTCCCGAGGTTTTCCGCACCTATGACATCCCCCAGTCCCGAGCCTTTTTGGAATTTTTTTTTTTTTTTTTTTGCTAAAACTTCCGCTTAGGTCGAGAAACGAAGGAAAATCACAAAGAAAGTGGTTCCCGCGGTCTAGAAGTGGTCCGTACAGGTGCAGTTCCCCCCGGCAGGTGTGGTGTTCTGTAATGGGCAGGATATGCGTTTACGTTTTCTATGGTAAGGAATAATGGGAGAAACAACACACAACACCTCTATATTTATTGAATTTGAACTAATAAACAATAACAGTAACAATGTAATGGATTTCAGACACATATATATGAAAAATAAGCATTGTACCATCGCACAAGCATAGCGAGTTTGGTCCGAGTCGTAACATGCTATATGCTAAGTGTCTGGTATGAGTCAACCTATCATTTTTTCTACTTGTATACTTCTGTTTCAATGACATTTTACCAATTACAACTGTTTGTAAGTGTTTTCAGATGTTTTCATTCATTATGATGACATGCAGCATAAGTATAGCGCACATCAGCTTAGTAAGTGCACTCGCTATGACTCGTATTTCAACATACCAAATTGTTTTATCACTTTCCAATTATTTTCCCCTTTACATAGAACCTTTCCTCCACCACTGTAAAGGTTTTCAATAATTTTCATTCATTACGAGGGCATTTAGCGATATGCTAGCGCATATTCACGTAGCAACCACGATCTCAAACACTCGTGTTTCATCATCTGCTTTATTTATTCACTCCAATTATAATTTCCCACTTACATTACACACGTTTACACCCCTATAATGCACTGTACATACTTACTGCCATTATTTATTCAAGTGAGCATGAGAATATCGCATGAAAATACCCTCGCAAGGAATGTTTCGACCAACATAATACTCACACACTTATATACTAATTCTTCACATATATTACACACTTTACCACTTGCTGACTTTTATTTTCACTATTACGTGCCTTATTCATTCAACTGAGCGTCAGGATATCGCATCTCTATACACACGCTATGAATATTTGACTTAGAATATATATCAGCACTTACAATAATTTGAACTTATATTATACCCTTAAGAATTTCCAATAATAATAATTATATAATTACGGGCCGTATTTATTGCACTGAGCGACAGAATATCGCATCATAAAACCCTCGCTATGTAAATTTCAACTTAGGGCAGATTTATATACTTACATACAATGTTTTCACTTATGTTCTACCCGTATGCACTTTACACTAATATTTGGAGATCAACATGACATAATTTCACTGAGCGTCTGTCTGTTGCATTTACCTCATAATTTCTGCGTCCTTTCACATTCACACCATACTAAAATTGCATCAACGTGTGATATTCACTAAAACATGGGTGAATACAGAGAACCACGTCACAATGCACGCACTCATAGCGGGTGTCCTTCCTCTGTGTCGTGAGTCTCACCTGGGAATTACTGCACACGTGACACCTGCGTTGGGGCCTAGGTCTGTTTGGCTGGGGATGGATAGGAGTGGGGAAATGGCGGCCGGATATTCTCAGGGGAGTTTGGGCAATAAGGGCAGTGCGGGTGCGATGTTGGGGCCTTTCAACAGCATACTTTGCAAAGATTTCTCTTGTGAGCTCCCTCACAAACCCTTCAAATGTTTCCTGAACTCCTGTTGTCATGGCGTGAAGATGGTGGCAATTCAGAGCAGTGATATCTAGCAAGTGAAAGAACAGTTTTTTATACCACTTCATCGTGGTCCTGGCACACTCTACCGTCGATATCATGGAGTCTGACTGGTCCACGAGGCGCATGTTTATATTGTAATCCATGACACACTCAGATTTCCAAACACGACGCCTGTTCTCGCTACGGTAATCTACGGAATCAGTACGGTGCATCAAGGGGCGGTGAACCGTGGACAAGAGGCTTACTTCTCTGTTGTGGTTCCACATTGTTGCAAGGATGTTGTTGGCTTTGAAGAAGACAACCTCATTCCTTGCATGTTTCCGCCCTACCTTGGCCATGTGATGCCGGTTCACCTTTACGGTTCCACAGACTCCCGTTTCATGCGTGTGAAGATAACGAGCGAGAAGAGGGCTAGTGTACCAATTGTCGAGGTAGAGAACGTGACCACGATGAAAGTAGTCTTGTATCATCGTCTTTACCACTGCTCCCGACAGTCCAATACTTCGATCTTCTATTATGTCTGTCTGTGCACCGGTGTACAAGACTATGTCTTGCACGTATCCAGTCCTACAGTCGCACATAACAAAGATCTTGAACCCAAAACGGTGCCTTTTGCTGGGTATATACTGTCTGAATGAAATATTGCCTCTCCACAACACGAGACTCTCGTCTATGACGAGGTCTCTATAGGGATAGAATGAGGAACGAAAGGTTTGCCTGAGGTGATCAAAGACCAACCTAATTCGCCTCATTTTATCAGTGTTGTTTGCATTTGCAGGGTCATGAGCATCATAGAAATGGAGGCGACTTAGAATTGTTGAAACCGATTATGGCTCATCACTTGACCAAATATTGGGGTAAACATAACAGGGTCCCTAGTCCAGTAAGCAGGAATTCTATTCTTTCTTATAATACCCATCAAAAGGACCAGGGCAAAAAATAAGAACATTTCTGGAAGGGAGACAGGGTAATCATAGATGATAGAATGCCTACTCCTTGTTCCCAATCTTTCACTCTCTGGGCGCTGGGCGCTTGCAAACAGGTCGGTTTGGTATACAATCTGATCAACAAATGCCTCACTGAAAAACAGGTGGAAAAATCCAACCTGGTGGAATTACGGTGAATTCCTGGAGCAATGCAGCCAGAGCGCCCCTGCTCAGTGAAGGGGTGAATGAGGGGAGAAAAATCACTCCCATCCTCCCAATCCCACGACACAAATCCCTCGTCCCCATCATCCCCATCACCGCCTTCGTCTGGGTGGGGAGGAGATCCTGGTTGGGGAGGTGGGGGAGAAGGAGCGTGGAGGGCTTCCCCACTGTCACTCCTCTTCCCTCTGCCTTTACCCTTTCCCTTTCCTTTACCGTTATGGCCTTGAGGAACATTAGGGGGCTGTGGGGATGAAATAGGGGAATATTGGGGAGCAGAAGACGTCCTGGGGAGTGGTTCCTCCCCACCTTCCCCCTCCATGACAACACCACGTGCTTTCTCACGCACCCTAGCTCGACCACGTGTTAGGGGATATTGGGGAGCATAAGACGTGCTGGGGAGTGGTTCCTCCCCACCTTCCCCCACCATTACAACACCACGTGCTCTCTCACGCACCCTAGCTTGACCACGTGTTAGGGGATATTGGGGAGCATAAGACGTGCTTTGGAGTGGTTCCTCCCCACCTTCCCCCTCCCTCACAACCCCACGTGATAAGGAACGCACCCGCACTGGCCCACATGATCCACTACGCCGCCTAACGCTATGTAGGGAGAGCAATGACTCACTCACGTCACTCTCACTTTCCCTAATCCTCCTTGGACTTTCCCTTTCACTCCCCACTCCCTCCACTTGACTTCCTAACTCCCCAAACAAAATGCTAGGCCCATACCTGCTCATACGATGTGGTGTGCGCTCTGGGCCACGATGTGTTATCACCTCACATCCATACCACGTGGCAGCACGTCCCACGGCTCAGTCATCGTCCTCATCCTCGTCCTCGTCCTCGAATTCTGGTTCCAAATCACGCTGGGGATAGGGATAGGATATTGCACGTGCCTTCTTTGCCTGCTGCCCCTCTCTAGCAGCACGGTAAGGCACGTACTGCCGCTTCCTGGGAGACGGAACTTCCTCGTCACTGCTGGTGGTTTCTTCCTCCTCTGGCTGCACATAATCCTTGTCCACATCCTCGTCGTCCAGTGGGGAATCACTGTCGCCGGTAAAGGTGTCCAGGGCGACTTGAATTTCGCTGTCTGAGAGACCTCTCTTAGCCATGTCTGAGCAGAACCGTGGCTACCAGGTGAGTGGACGAGTGGTGGGCTAGCGCGGGTCGCGCGGGGTCGCCGAGTGTCCCCGCCTGGTGGCAGGTAGGGGAAGGTCATGCGAGGGTACGTACCGCAAATCAAGCGCGAATTTTGAAAATTGTCGAAATTATGCACATTGCAATTGCACGACGTACCGGTACGTCGCCGGGACTGGCAAATGCAAATCGTTGCAACGTACCCATACGTCGACGGGACGGGGTGGGTTAAAAGTATTATTTCTTGAGAACTCCGACATACTTTTGATTATAGAATCCCAGTTTAACCATCATGGTAAGCACGTATTTAGAAAAAAAAAAATTGTTACTGTGCTATAAAATCTTTCATCAACCATAACGTCATAATCTGTTGGGATATTTCTGCTGCATGTTAAAATACTCACATTATCATAGTTCATATCAGTAAACCGGATGCTCCTTGACTAGTATATCGAAAGGTTCATAGGGTTAAAAAAACAAAAAAAGTAAAGCACCATACAGACCATCCAAGACAGATGAAGAAATGCAGAAACCGCTGTTGGGTATAAAATTAGCCATAAATATTAAGGACTGCGTTTTATTAGAGAAGAATCGCAATTTCTCAGACTATATAATATTCACCCCAGCCTCACAGCCTACCCATTTGTGGGGTATTCTATCCATTCTGAGGAGAAGAGTGCAACACCAGTCGAGCAGCGCAGTACTCCCAAGGTGGATAGTAAGTTGATGATATGGAGTGCTGGAGCTCCCGTTTCATCAGCCCTTGGGACTAGTTCCTGAACATCCCCTTTTGCTGAACTTTTTCAGTGTTTCAGTAACACAAAGAGTAGCCCAGCATGCTCCTCAATACATGTATCTCTAACTGTCATCACCAATCTACATGCCCAGTACACCCTACACTTCCTTTTCAAAATTAAAAAAGGAAAATGGCGCACATTAACCATGCCTCGGAGTCCCCCGGGGGAGGGGGGGGGCATTTAACCGCCCCTCTCCCAGTGACGACTCAACGAGCTGCCTGGAACCACTGTCTGACTCACTTCATTTCTGCAGCATTCGTGGCATTTCCTCCATCTTTCTCTCTCTTGAACACAACCTCTCCTGTAAATCTCACCTTCACTTCTTAACTGAGAGCAAACCCTTCTCTGTATCCTCCACCTTTCTCTATACTCATTTCAAAGCTAAAGGTGGCTGTTGTGTACAGCGGTTCCTCGTTTTTTGCTGCTTGGATGTTCCGCCAAAACCACGCGAATTGTGAAACGTCGAAGTGTGAAGTTAAGAATCAATGGGAAAAATAGAGGAGCATTCCGGTGGGACATGTACAGTCGTCAGTATAAATTCGCTGCAAGTCTACTCGTGTGATATGAGTCCTTTTGTCTGGCAACAGTGTAGGGGAACTAGTTGCCACGTAGACTTTTATACACTTTAACGACGTGTTTTTTAAAAGTGGTACTAGTGGTTGGCTAGAGTACAATGTTATGTATACCGTATTTAATTAGTATTAAAAAAATGTGCAAGAGCTGACAATGTTATGAAACGACGTACGAGCGTAATACTCTGACATTCCTCATAACTGTGTCTAAACTCTCTTCCCCTCTCTTCCCCTTTCTCCTCTTGATGTCCCCCAACCCCTCCTTCCCCTTCCTACTGCCCCCTCACGTTCATGCCTCTCCACTTTCTCCTCTCCCCACTCTCTCTACCTTCATTCATTTATCCACGGCACTAACCCGACTGGTGCATCACAATTCTCTCTTGACTGTTTACTAAACCAATATTGTCCTTTTCTCAATTGCACGAAATGCTTTAATAAAATGTATCCAAGGCTAATTACCATTATTCCTTCCTGTTCTAATCCCATTCTCACCCTCCCCGTCTGATTCCCACTCTTTTTATTCCAGTTGTCATTCTTTTCTCCACCCCTTGTCACTACCAACAGCCGCTAGATACAGAAACGTTTGAGGTCTCGTTCTTGTGATGTATTCCTTACTGTGTGTGTGTGTGTGTGTGTGTGTGTGTGTGTGTGTGTGTGTGTGTTTAGTGAGCCTGGCAGTTGATGACTATTATTTCAGTAGGCGAAATTAAACAAACATTTGTGCCCATTCCTCCTACTCTCTCTCTCTCTCTCTCTCTCTCTCTCTCTCTCTCTCTCTCTCTCTCTCTCTCTCTCTCGTTCCAAGGAAAATGTTCCCATCCTCCTCATACTGTTCACTGATTCATGAAGCAGGATCAGAACCCATCATGTTTCGAACTACTGCATCACGTTCGGAGTAAAGAGTGGGTGAAAAAGACTGAGGCATGGCACGATACTCTCGAATGTAAGGAGCTAAAAGGTTACAGGAAGGGACAAGAAATGGAGAAGAGTGCAGTCCATTACGTAGATCTGCACCGTGGTTAAGGTATAAAAGGTGCGGAGAGAGGGGAGTGGAAATGAAGGAGCATGTGGGGGGGGGGGTTGAGAGGTATGGTGGGGAGGGACATGGAGTGGGTACGAGGGAGACAGCAGAGTTATCACTCTACAACATTCTTCTGTCGTCTTTTGCTCATTTTTATGCTAATCAGATATAAAGACTATTGCGTTCTGGGCGATTTATAGCACAAATTCTTACAAACACGTCTTTAAAGCGTATAAAAGCCTGTGTTGCAACTAGTTCCTATACACTGTTGCCAGACAAAACAACCACATCACACGAGCAGGCTTGCAGCGAATTTGTGCTGACGACTGTTCAGTTGGCCAAGATGAAAGTGCAACCAAATATGCTGGTGTGTGGCGATATCTGGCAGCTGCTCCGTAATAAACACTCGTATTTTTTCAGTGGATCAATCAGAACCTACAACCTTTGTAAGGATGTACGTGATTGGCTGAAGCGTTAGGTATCGGAACATGTGTATCGACCCTTGTTTATTATAAAATATTAACTACGTGGCAAGAAGTAATGTATACAGATAATGTCTAAGTACTAAATAAGCAAGATGCAATTGCAGTTACAGTATGAATAACATTTAGGAATGAGTACCGGTTAGCTTAAATGTTAGCATTGAGAATAGTGTTTCAGAGGTTAGTTTCGAATGATTTTGACTTTTGAAGCAGCGGAACCTGTCCGAGGCACATTGTCTACTGTAGCTGGTGTCGGTATCTATCGAGATGCAAATTTTCCTTACGAAATGGGCTAATATGAGAGGTTAGGCAATTACACACTCTCTGGAATTCTTCAGTGTAATATATATGTGATATAAGATTGGCCATTCCAGTTCAATGTCACTAGCAATGAAAATTTTGTAAATCATTTATGCAAGTCTTATGATAATCCCTCAGTACGATGTCATGTATAATTAATTCACTTTGGTTACAGAAAATTAAATTTAACTAAGAGAGAATAATTGCATCCACAGCTAAAGAAACTACCTTAATTATTCCCCCTATTATCATGATTCGTAACCGAATACGTGATGCAGTTTAAGTACTTCATTGCAAATTGGTATTAACGGCAGCGAGTGTCCACAGTATGAATCTGGTAGCCCGCTACTTGTAGCGCACCACCGTGAGTAGTGGATCTCAACCTCGGGTAAATTACCCCAGCCCAGTCACTACAGTCATTCTGCATTTAAACACATTCTTCGTCATATATACGCTAGGTCCAGTGTCTACATAAACGGATGTATTGTTTATGTACATTATGGCCAACGATCCAAAAGTATTTAGAATGTAAAAAAACAACTAAGGTAGGCTGCAATGTTCTAGTAAGTCACCAGGGATCAAACTCGCTACCCTAAACCCGCACCCATTCACCCTTCCTCCATTTCCCTATGTCAGTTCACCTCGCCGCATCACCGTCCATTCGACAACAGATATGACCTAACTACCTCAAATATTGTGATGTTCGTGTAGAAACTATATTCACCATCATCATCATCATCATCATCATCATCATCATCATCATCCGGACCTCCTTTCTCACCCAAAGGCAGGGTGAGGAGTAGCAATCTCCAGACAGCCCAAACTTGCCCAGTCCAATGGGCCACGCTTCTAGTCACTCATCATTCAAGCTCCCGGAATCCTGGCTCTATCGAATACGCCAAAAACATTCACCACATTCTGTAGCTTCACATAAAAGTATCCGATTGAGTCAATAGATGTTTATAGTTTATAGTTTATAGTTTCTGCTACTTTTTTTAACATGGCAGAAACTATAAACATCTATTAAATGTTTGAATTTCGATATGATTTTCTGTTGTTTGCTTTAATTTCATAGGATATCTACTATGAGGAGATTGCTCCAGTCGAATTGGAGGGGCCTAAAAACTATGCTCGGCATACCTCTTCACACCACACATTGCTCCCATGGATCCTTCCTCCCTTCTCATCTCACTATGGCGTGGAAAGGACGGATACCTTTAACAAATGTATAGTATATCCTCATGCCTGTCATTGCACCCATATGTGCTGGGTATCATTTTTTTTTTCTTTTTTGTCAATCATCGAGCATTTTCTATGTAGTTCAGGATACGCTAACTATTTTATGAAAATGAGGGTAGGAATAAGTATGTAAGAAAATTGTGAAATGACGAGATAGAGACGACCGGAATTTTCGGCATTTAACCTTACGTTATGCCGACACATGTATGCTGCATACTATTAATTATATAAGGCTAGCTAAACGGATATCATCAGATAGGAGTTTGTGCTTAGTAATACTGCGACCGAGAATATCTGAGAGCTATATCAAACACCAACACGTTCACCAGTAACTGTTGGACTATATTCAAATATGTGAGATGATTAACTACGGAGAACTAAAAGTGCTTTAATATCAGTTCACCATCACAGTAGCTGGCATCATAGCACACAGGAGGAGTCTAGCGGTAGCAGGATGGTTTCGTATCATGATCTAAACGGTGAAACGCAAGTATTTTACCATGCATCAAAACCGTTGAATATAGTCCAGTGATTAAAGAAAGTAATTAATTAAATTATCATATGTTGGGCTTGAATAGATGGGGAGGTCGAATCAATAGATGAGATAATAAGAACGTGCTTCCATGAAGTCTCATTCATTTCCTCACACCATATTTCGATGTGATGAAGGATCCATACATCTCACCCACACCGTCATAGCGCGTCATGGCAGCAAATAAAGAACAACGTCAAGGTGACACACTTGCCCTGCGAGGGAGGTTAGTGGGAATGAGAGTGGCCTATCAACGTGCGATATAGCAGAGGAACTTGGCATTCACCGCACCACTGTACAGTATATCGCTGGCTCAAGAGGTGGGAGACGGAAGGCAACCTGAGAGATCACCCTAAACCAGGACGGGTGAGGAAAACCACGGCTGAGGAGGATCAGCGTATGAGAGTATTTTGAAACCCATCCACTCAGCGAGACTATGGCAGCTAGAGAACAGTTACAGGTGGATGTGTCCACGGAGACTATACGGCAGAGGATGAAGGAAATGGGCTATAGCCACCGAACACCAGCGATCAAACCCAGGTTAACGGAACATCATCGGGAATTTCGGCTCCAGTTTGCCCAGCGTTACGTGGAGGATGGCTTGGACCACTGGGGGAGAGTAGTTTTCTCTGATGAGAAAACATTCAGCTCCACATCTCATGGGAAAGCTCACTGCTGGAGGAGAGACAATACGATTTAGAGAGAGAGAGAGAGAGAGAGAGAGAGAGAGAGACAGACAGACAGACAGACAGACAGACAGATATAGATAGATATACAGATAGATAGGTTTAGATATAGATATAGATAGATAGATAGATAGATACATAGATATAGATAGATAGATATAGATAGATTTTACAAGTGTGAACATACGAAATAAAAACCAAAACATATCTTTATACATTATATAACATGTCTTCTAGGTATGAGGAGAACATCTACCAGATAGCTCGCTGCGGTCTGTGACTTGCAACGTGTGGGGATGGATTTTCCTGTATGGGGTTGGTGAGATCACACGGATAGAGGGTAGGTTCACTTCAGAAAAGTATCTGGAGATACTTGAGTAAGTGATGATGCCCTCTGTCCGCTCCTACGCCCTACCATATCCAAAGACCATTATCTTCATACAGGATAACAGCCTTATTCACATAGCTAGGGTAGTGAAACGGTGGTTTGAGGATCAGTGCCACGCTGATCTACCCTGGCCTAGCAAGAGCCCTGACATGAACCACATAGAAGAAGTGTGAGCTAACTTTGTGAATATATGGCAGACAGCGCAGGAAAGAACGCCAGAGCAACTCATGCGATACATGACATCAGAGTGGCAAGTCTTGAGAAGGAAACCGACTCTCATTCACAAGCACGTGGCTTCCGTTCCAGACCGCCTCCACAGTGTAATCGTGAAGACTGCTGGTTGGACAAAGTACTGAACTGTCCAGTAATATTGTTTCTTGCAACACTCCCTTGTCATGCTTTTTATGGTGCACATTTAATAACTCTCATGCAAGCTGATATTTCTGTTTCCTTTCTAATGTCAGTAAGTAAAAATTAAATGTATTTATTTACAGTCGGATAATATGTAGGGGATGGAAATATAAAACTTGTGCATTAAAGGCATGAACAGAAGGTGTATAAATAATAATAAATGTAATGCAGTGGTTTGATTTTTGAGCACATGGCTACACTGTGAATTACGAGAACTTGTTAGAGCCCCGATACACACTTCCCTGTAATTAAAATATTAGAGCATCATTGATCAAAGGAAAACACAGTATTAACCTTCACTGTCCCTAAAGAACATGTAGGTATATTACTCATTACCAACCTTCATATATCTTGTTGAACGTGTTGGTGTTTGATATAGCTCGCAAGATATTTTCGGTCGCAGTATTACTAAGCACGAACTCCTATCTGATGATATCCGTTTAGTTAGCCTTATATAATTACCAGTATGCAGCACACATTTGTCGGTATAACGTAAGGTTAAATGCCGAAAATTCCCTTCGTCTCTATTTCGTAATGCCACAGTTTTCTTATGGAGTTATTCCTACCCTCCTTTTCATAAAATAGTTTCTGTATCCTGAACTACATAGATACAAGCGATGGTTGACAAAAAAATAACACTGATGTCCGGCAGCAATACATACAGGTGCAATGACAGGCATGAGGATATACTGTATATTTGTTAAAGGTATCCCTCCTTTCCACCCCATAGTGAGATGAGACGGGAGGAAGGATCCATCGGAGCAATGTGTGGTGTGAAGAGGTATGCCGAGCATAGTTTTTAGGCCCCTCCAATTCGACTGGAGCAATCTCCTCATAGTAGATATCCTATGAAATTAAAGCAAACAACAGAAAATCATATCGAAATTCAAACATTTAATAGATGTTTATAGTTTCTGCCATGTTAAAAAAAGTAGCAGAAACTATAAACTATAAACTATAAACATCTATTGACTCAATCGGATACTTTTATGTGAAGCTACAGAATGTGGTGAATGTTTTCGGCGTATGCGATGGAGCCAGGATTCCTGGAGCTTGAATGATGAGTGACTGGAAGCGCGGCTCATTGGACTGGGCAAGTATGGGCTGTCTGGACATTGCTACTCCTCACCCTGCCTTTGGGTGGGAAAGGAGGTCCGGATGATGATGATGATGATGATGATGGTGAATATAGTTTCTACACGAACATCACAATATTTGAGGTAGTTAGGTCATATCTGTTGTCGAATGGACGGTGATGCGGCGAGGTGAACTGACATAGGGAAATGGAGGAAGGGTGAATGTGTGCGGGTTTAGGGTAGCGAGTTTGATCCCTGGTGACTTACTAGAACATTGCAGCCTACCTTAGTTGTTTTTTTACATTCTAAATACTTTTGGATCG